>NC_056735.1:1136452910-1136785410 GCF_019279795.1 Protopterus annectens | reverse complement strand
GACCGTAGGTAAGGTGTCTGAGGCAGGTACCATGGAGGAAGGTGCGACACATTGCGAAGGAGCGGGTACTAGTGCTGACGAGGCCAGTCTGGAGCAATCAGAATCATCTTTGGTTTGTCCTGTCTGACTTTTAGTAAGACTTTGGAGAGTAGAGGCAGAGGGGGAAAGGCATAGACTGATATTTTTTTTTCCAGCTGAAGGATAGAGCATCCACTTTCCATGCTTTTTCGTGATGAACTCTTGTACAGAATTTGCCCAACTGAAAGTTTTGGGGTGAGGCAAAAAGATCTATGTCTGGGCTCCCCCATTTGTGTATCAACATGTTGAAAATTTGTGGTTCCAGTTTCCATTCGTGTGGGTCCATAAGATTTCTGCTTAGTTCATCTATCAGAGTATTTTGCTTTCCTGGCAGGAATTGAGCTTGTAGATGAATCTGTTAATTCAAGGCCGTGTTCCACAATGCCATGGCTAGTCTGCAAAGGGGGTAGGAATGTGTACCCCCTGCTTGTTTATGTACCACATGACTGTGGTGTTGTCCGTCTTTATCAGTAGTTGTCCTGGATGAAGGTAGCCCTTGAAGGCTGTCAGAGCATTCTGTACAGCTAGCATTTCTTTCTGACTGATATGTAGGTGCATTTGATTTGGGCTCCATTTGCCCTGAATGCATCTCCCTGCCAGAAGCACCCCCCCAAGCACAGTCTGATGCATCTGTAGTCAGGGTTTGGGCGGCAGGGAATGAATGACCGTCCCTTTTGGTGGCTGGCCTCTGCCCACCATAGGAACTCTAGCTGCAGGCAAGGAATGATAGGAATCATTGTTTCCAGGCTGTGACAATGTTGACTCCATAAGCTTTTTAGGTACCATTGAAGTTTCCTCATATGCAGTCTTGCATATGGAATTAGAAGAATGCAGGAGGCCATTAACCCAAAGGCCTGCAGAATTTGTCTTGCAGATAGCTGGGTTACTGTGGCCACCTGTTTGAAGTAAGTCATCAATTGAATTTGTTTTTCTGGCGTAAGGTAAGTCATCTGGGCAGTTGTATTCAAGCTTGCACCCAGGAATGTAATTTTTTGAGAGGGTACCAGTTGTGATTTCTTTTTGTTTATGGTGTACTCTAGACAAGTTAGAACCCTTTTTACAAATGCCAGATGTTTTAGAAGAGTGTCCTTGTTTTCTAACTGAATTAGACAATCGTCCAGGTATGGATACATTTGAATATTTCTTTGCCTGCAAAATGCAATTACTGGTGCCAGGCACTTTGTGAAGACCTTGGGTGCAGTAGATAAGCCAAAGGCAGAGCAGAGAATTGGTAATGCAAGTAGCCTGCTTTGAAGCGGAGGTATCTTCTGCAAGATTCCCTGATTGGGATATGCAGGTAAGCCTCTTTTAGGTCTAGAGGTACCAACCAGACATCCTTGCCTAGCATAGGTAATAACTGTTGAAGAGTCAGCATCTTGAATTTTGGAATGTCCAGAAATGTATTTAGAATGGATAAGTCCAGAATTGGACGCCATGATTTGTCTTTTCTGGGTACCAGGAAAAGTCTTGAATAAAAACCTTGTCCCTTTTCCTTTTCTGGTACTGGTTGAATAGCCCCCATATTCATGAGGGACATAACTTGCTTCTGGGCCTCTGCCCACTGATTTGGAGGCAGATCTGGCCATCCGTTTGGGATTGGCAATGTGTGGAAATTAAATCTGTATTCCTGGGATACTCCATTTAAAACCCATTTGCCCTGGGTAATCAGTTGCCAGTTTCGTGCATGAAGTGCCAGTTTTCCCCCCAAAGGGGTGGCTAAAAGATAAGTGCTTGGTGATTGCAGTGGAACGTCATTGAGATTGTTTACCATAGGGAGGTGCCTTGTTGCTTCCAGATCTGGAGGTGGAGGCACTCCACTGCTTTGTTCTAAAAGTTCCTTGCCACCGAAACCTGAAGCCTTTGGAATGTCTGGGTTTGACCTGAGCGCAGTGGCGGCTGGTGACTTCAAATCAAAGGGGGGCTGCAGGAGACAGCTGAATGGGTGGGGTCAAGGGGAAGGGGTGTGGCCAACTAGAAAGGAGAGGAGCTATGCTCAAAACCACAAAAACTAACTAATTAAATATGCTGCCCTGGGTGCCAAACCATCATTATGAGAGTCCAATTAAGACAAAAATAAGTGTAGAAGAATAAAAATATTTCAATGCATTGGCTGAATGACAGCTTACTTAATATCTAGATGGAAACAAAAGGTTGTGAGGCATGAAAAAATAAATTACTTTTTAAATACATTACTGGAATGCCAGTCAAAATCAAGTATAAGAAAAACAAGCAGCACTCAACTTAAACCACTTCTCCTTGCACTGCAGTTCTAATTATAATTTATATTCAGCTTTATTAAAGTACCAAGTAACATGCTGAAAGTAGAAATCTCTGTGATGCCCCCACTTGTAAAAATGTTTCTTATCCAAAAAAGACCTGCTGCCTGACAACTATCTGTTTCATGGGGTAAACATGATCAAAGTAAAAAATGAAAAGCAAACAAGAAACAAGCTCAAGATACATTGCTTAAAGGATTACTGTACAGGTTATGGACCACATGTGATTGGCATTCTGTTTAGTTTACGGGTAAAGCCTGTAGAGATGACTGGAAGTCTCCAACAAGTGTGTGCTTTTTAAAAGACTGTAATCCTGTCCTTCAATACCAAATGCTTATACATTATCTAGTTAAGTATTCTCTGCATGGCAACAACAGAAAGGCTTTCAATGTTGGCAATTCTTTAACAGTATGCTTATTAAAGCTTACTTGCATCTTACGATCTCAGACAAGCTTACCTTATGGTCATTAAAGCATTGCTACTTAAACAGAGCAACAGGCACTTTGAGTAATAAGCATAAATCTGAGCAATAAGCATAAATCAACAGTACAAAAATATGACAGAAACCAGACCATTCTGCAAAATCAAGGACAGATGAAAAGCCACTGTAGTACTTATGTCTACCTTGGATGGGGGGGGGGACGCTGCACATTTATACTGCATAACTACTCCTTGCCTTGCTTGGACACATCCAGAGTCACTACATGGGGGAGTGGGGTGCAACAAAGTATGTCACAATTTGAAATGTCTCTGGCTGACTGTGATGGCCCTGACACATTTGTCATACCTCTCAACCTCAGAGCAAGAAATCTGGACAAAGCCATACACAGAAGTGGGACAAAGACCCAAAAATAAGGACAATTTTTAAATATTGCTCTAATAAACTTAGAAAGATAATAGAATAGGTCTTGCATTAGTATGAATTTTCTGAAGGGTATAAAATCTGAAACTCAAATGTCTGTCATTATTTTCTAACTTCAGTCTTTAATGATTTGTCAGTAATTTGCCAAAACACACAATTTTATGAAAAATGGACCAAAATGTGATGCAAAAATATGAAATAGCCACACAATACAGCTGGGAACCTGTCAAAGAAGGGACACTTTAATATTAGTACTGCTAACTTGAGCAGCTGACAAAATAAAAGAATCTACATGCATTTCAAGTAATCTATAACTTTGATTATTATAATTATTTCTTAATTGTAAACCCTCCATGTTTTCTTCCAAAATTGCTATTTTGCGGAGGAATTATTAGGGGGAAGAGCAACATTTTGAGCCAAAATTGGGGACAGTTGAGAGGTTGGCTATGCCTAATTCTATAAAGCAATTTGCATGTACCTCTCAACCTGTTAATGCAGTAAATCTGAACAAGGCCAAATATATTGGGGGAACATATAAACAGTACTAAAAATTGCTCTTGTATAAATTGAGACAGTTGATAGAATAACAGTTCTTACTTTAGAATGCATTTTTCTGGAGGTTATAAAGTCTGAAACTCAGTGTATCATTATTTAGTGACTTAATTCCTAAATGATTTGCCAGAAAACTACAAAGTTTATGAAGAACAAACCAAAAATAAGAAACAAAAATCTATTCATTCTTTGAAAATCTGGACAGTTGGGAGGTATAGTTCAGCTGGGCCTGTCTCAGTTTGCTGCCCTTCCCCTCTGACAAAATCTTGGTTGAATGGAGCCTCTGCAGCCATTCCAATGATCCATTACTTGGCTATTTCACTCCATTTACCATAAACACTAATGTGCATACTGCTTTACTTCTATGATGAGTTGGACTTCATTTGAAAGTTTTATTTTGTATTTTACAGCACAAACACTAAGACATCTGCTAAACAAAGCAATGCAGTCTCACAATGAAAAACAGACTTAACATTAAAACTTCTCTGCCCTTGAAACTCACATTCATTGAAACAGCATTGAAACCCACATTCAAAGAAAATACATTTTGCCAGTGGCAGATAAAAATTAATTTTGGGCTGTTTTCAAATCATAGGCCCCTTGCATATGAAACATACATGTGCTCTTTGATACACCTTCCTCATTGTACTAAATTTATATTCCTTGTACAATACAGTACAGTTGTTAGAGGCGTTTTAAATTTGTTTTGAACATTTTTCCAGTAAGCAATGAAACAAAACGCATGCACCCATAATGACAAAACTGCCCAGTTCAGAACATTTCTATCATAAAAGTCTACTCAGACTTCCACAGTCCACCATTATTAGTAAATATGCACAATTCTACAGTCCACCATTATCAGTAAATATGCACAATTCTACAGTCCACCATTATCAGTAAATATGCACAATTCTACAGTCCATTATCAGTAAATATGCACAATTCTACAGTCCATTATCAGTAAATATGCACAATCTCTGAAGAAGTAAAAGTAATCTAAATAATTCCACATTAAAGAAATCTGTAACTAATGAAGAGGTTGCTGCTAGCAAACACCTTTATATTTCATGGTTTCATCGAAAAATAAAGTGTCTATTGCCCTCAGGAATAAATTGGCTATATTACATTAAAAAATGATAAGCTAGTAATATTGCAAGAGGAAATGGATGGCAAACTGATAACAGACTCATAGTTAGCAGTATCTTCACCAAGGAGAACATTCTTAGTACGGCAGCATCCACCCCTTGTGGGAGTAGAACCCACAGCCTTCTGCATCAAAAGCAAGTACACAACCTGTTGTGCTATTAACAAGGCAAACCAACTTCACTTAAGCAACACTAAACTTCTGTTCCCCTGCAGCTCTCAGCTCCTTGTGAAATCTACTCAATACTCAACTGCATCTCAACTTCGCAGCACAAGAAAACTGGAAAAAGCCAAAATTTATTGGGGGGGGGGTCAAAAGCCCAAAAACCAGGGACACATTAAACATTGCTTGTATAATCTTGGAAAGTTGCTAGAATAAAATGCTGTGTTACCACCATACATTTTACTGCCAAGGTCCCTGTGCAAAACAGTCAGAGCAACATACCACTAGGCCAAATCAGCTGCTTTGTGAAAGAGAGGAAGACTGAAACTTAAATGGCTATCATTTAATGAATTCAGTTCTCACCATAGCTGTCAACCTCTTAGCATAAAACACCTGGACAAACCCAGTAATGAGGGAATACAGCCCTCAAACATATTCAGTGAATTCAGTTCTTGCCATAGCTGTCAACCTTAGCACAAAAAACCTGGACGAAGCCAATAATGGGGGAATACAGTCCCAAAAATAGGGACAAATTTCAAATATTCATCTTATAAACTTAGAAAATTGCTATAAAGGTTGTGTTACTATATATTTATTGCTAGAATAAAAAGTTGTTTTACTGTGTATTTTCTGAAGAATATTAAGTCTGAAATTCAAATGCCTGTCAATTTTAATTCTGACGGAACAAAACAATTTTCAGCAGAGGCCAGGGAGAAATAATGTAGACACATGTCTTTGTAACATGGCAGGACACCAGAGCAAATCCACACAAACACAGAGATAAGATGCAGACTCCACACAGAAGGCACCCCAGCCAAGAATCGAACCAGAAAACCTATAGCTGTGAGGCAACAATACGGCCACTGCACCATCAAATATGTAAGTAATTAAAACATTCAGAAACCTGAAGTCTGAAATTCAAATGCCTGTCAATTTTATTTAACATTTGTTAATCAGGACAGTCTGACTTGGAACAAAAAAACAATTTTCAGCAGAAGCCCAGGAAGAAATAATGCAGACATGTCTTTGTAACATGGGAGGACACAAAAGCAAACCCACACAAACACAGGGAGAAGATACAGACTCCACAAAGAAGGCACCCCAGCCAAGAATCAAACCTGAGAACCTGCAGCTGTGAGGCAGCAATGCTACCACTGCACAATCAAATATCAAGCATTGCACCATTTACAAACCACAGATATTATGAGGAGCAGATCAGATCAAATATGAGGCAAAAATCTGCAATTTTTTTACAAATGGTGGTGGGTAGGGAATTCAGGTCTTTAACACCTGCATAGAAGGTACAGGGTTCAAGCCTGAGGTATTCCCTACCACACCACCATGAGTCTAATCACCAGTATATTGCACCTGGGGCATTTTCACACACACACATGCACACCCCCCTTACCTGTGTAGATCTTGTCCTTCTCCATAAATCCAATCCCTGCAAGTGAAACGAACCAGCATAAATAAATCCAAACCTCCCTGCAAGTGAAAGCACCAGACATAAATCCAGACCAGCGAGTTCCAGGACAGTCTATGCAGTTTGCATAGACTTCTGGGAGCTCTGTTCTTCATGTTTCCCAATCAAGACTGCTGCTGAGACAATCTGTGCATGCTCCAGACTCTCAGCAGCAGTCCGCGAATTTAAATTTTTTTTTTTCTTTTCATTTATTTTTATTTCTTATTTCTTTTATTGTACAGTTGAGGGGGCTGCAGTCCGGCAGTCCAATAGCACGGGCCGCCCCTGCCCGAGCGGCTCTAGTGGGCACTGGAAAGGACCAGTTCTTAGTAGACCAGTGCCTACTAAACCTGGGTGGCTGCACTTGTAAGAAATCTTTCACAGTTTGCATAGATTTAGCTTCATCTTTTTCAAAACTTCTTCAGCCTTATTACTAAACAGACTGTCCTGTTGTAAAGGAGCATCCAACAATTTTGATTTAACATGGTCAGGCAGACTTTGCTCCTTGAGCCAAGCATGCCTTCTCATCACAGATCCAGTTACAGCAGCCCTGCAAGAGGCCTCCAAGGAATCAAAACCACATTGCAAAGTATATTTTCCAACTTGCTCAGCTGAATGTAATAAATCTTGCAACTCTATTTTCCACACAGTCATAAATCAACATAATTTTCTGTTTAAGTAAACCCATGACATGCTGTTGATATTTAAGCATATGAAATTGACAGTTTAAAGCCCTGATTGCCAAGGTTGCAGATGTGTAAACCTTCTTACCCCATCTATCCAGCGCCCTGGAATCTCTATCAGAAGGGGTAGGATTTTTAGCAGTAGAGGCCTTAACGCCCTTGGGACAATGAGAAATTGTTTCAGGGTCAGCAGTAGGGTTTTTGAAAAGGAATTTGTGGGAGTCAGGAACACTGTAGTATCTGTCTGGCTTACTAGGAGCCAGAGGCAGGGAATCAGGAGTCATACTGGATTCTGAGAAAACATAATCAACAATGTCTAGAAGCCAAAGGCCTATGCTGAGGAAGAAGAAGAAGAAAATCCCTAAGTCTCTTTTTAGATTCAGAGTAATCCTGACTCTACCAGTGAAAGTGTTCCCTTAAGGTATGCAAAGTTTCTCCAAGAGAGAATTCCTCAGGGGGAGAAGCAGAAGGGATGGAGTCTTCTGCATCAGAGTCCTCATAAATGGGAATAGATAATTCCTGATCAGAAGAGGAATCACAAGAAATAGAAACCTGATCTGAAGATTCATATTCAGTGCCTTGCCTAGGCCTCTTAGCAAGAGGGGGATGGATACCCCTAATCAAGGTAATTAAATCTTCAGCCATTTTGCTCATTTGATCATTTGTTTTTTTAGACATTGGGGCCTGTACATGTGGCCCAAACGTCATTTTTTTAGACCTAGAAGTAGTTTTTAGCCTTAGTTTTGAAGATGGTTTCGGTTTAATATACAAATCTTTAGCCCTGAAAACACCCTCAGAAGCCAGTGCCTGCACAGTGGCTCCGGAAACATCTAAGGTAGAGACATCCGCAGGTTCAATACTTAAAGTATCTTGCGGCATACAGGACTCCGAATGGGTCTCAGTAGAGGTCTGCGAATCAAAAGTAGCGGGTATCAGGGGCTGCGAAAGCGCCTGAGTACAGGCAAACCGGCGACTGCCTTAGGAGAAGCCTCGTCGTCGGTTTTTGACCACAACGGTTTGTCTCTGTCTTTTTCTTTGCGTTCTTTAGGTATTCTGGTAGTCGGATGGCTAACCGACATCATTTCTGTATAGTTAAATCTTGAACCAAAATATTAAGAAGCAAAAATATACCGACGTTTAATCATGCGTTGATTAAATTTAGAACAAAACCGACAGCAAGGCACGTTGTGGTCAGGGCCTAGGCAAGGAATACAGTACAAATGAAAATCCTTATGAGGTATTTGCTTCCCACAAGTAATGCAATTATTAACTTTTACTGACATTGGTAAGGAGCAAGAAAAAGTTTCCCCAAAGGGGTACTTAGCTTTTAGTTGAGGACTTTGGTTCTGAAACTTGAAAACGAAAATTTCAGGAGTCGGCCAACCGGCACTTGCGAACTGCTTCTGCTTCAGGCACTGCGCAGCAAGAAATACTGATGTAATGGCGTCGGCTGCATGTTTTATACCCCTGACGACCTGATGTCATGGAAGAAGGGACAGCAACTGACACAAGACCAAAGACTTTGTTAAACAGGCCGACTGAGGGCAACCTGCCAGCAGACTACCCAAATATGACTGCAACAGTGAAACACGAAGATCATCAGAGGTGGTTAACTTCATGGCACCCATGCCAATGGAAAATAGATGCATGACTGCTGAATCATACACCAATGCACTGTACAAACACGTACATAAATACATGGAACTAGCCATACCCAACAGAAAGTACAGTTTTGTACCTACCATAAATGTAGATATCCGAATAGGAATGCATCTGCAGTCCTTACAAATGGGTTGTCCTGTCGTCAGGCAGCCCTTCGGTCGGCCGGATTCCAAAGTCTGGGTCTGGCTTCGGCTGGTGTCGCACTTCACCCGACGTCACAGCTGCAGCTTTTCGGGTATAAAGGCATCAGCCGACGCATTTTCTTCAGTGTTTCTTGCCCCAGATGCCAGTTGCCCCTTTTGGATAGCTAAATTTTGGATAAATGCCAATGTTTCCAAATAGTAGAGAGCAAACATAAAAAATAAGCATGTATGTACATATATACAAACAAATACACCATAATAGATCCCCCCCCAGCTAGCTATTAGATGGGCAAATACCCTAGGAGTACCTCAGAGGGGAAGGAGGGTGGGTAATCCTGACTGCAGATGCATTCCTATTCGGACATCTACATTTATGGTAGGTACAAAACTGTACTATGTCCTTCAAGGATGCATCTGCAGTCCTTACAAATGGGTAGAATACCATAGCCAAACTAGGGGAGGAGGAAGAAGGAATTATGGTGTAGTTAGGATCCCTTGCAAAACAGCAGTGGCAAACCCTGCTCGGGATCTAGAGTATAAAGGTAAATTATAATGCTTGGCAAATGTATGCACGGAGGTCCAAGTAGCAGCCTCTATAATGTCCTTGGTAGCCACTCCTCGTAAGAAAGCTGTGGCAGTGGCTGTAGCCCTTGTAGAATGAGGCCTGATGTTCTCTGGAATTTGTTTTCCATGGTAGGAGTAACAAAATCTGATGCAATTTCCTATCCACTTGGAGATTGTCTGTTTTGAAATTGCTTTTCCTTCCCTTCCTGTTGCATATGCTACCAGAAGTTGGTCAGTTTTTCTATTGCCCTTGGTTCTGTCCAGGTAGTAGCGTAACTGTCTATGTACATCCAGGGTATGCAACAGTCTTTCCCCCCTGTTCTGTGGGTTGGGGAAGAATGTAGGTAGGTGGATAGCCTGGTTTAAAGATACTCTGGATACCACTTTAGGCATAAATGTAGGATTTGTTCTCATGGACACTCTGTCTTGATGGAAGATCAGGAAGGGTTGTACTGCCATTAAAGCCTGTAGTTCAGAAACCCTTCTTGCTGAGGTGATTGCCAGCAGGAAAGCAGTTTTCCACGATAGGTATTGTAGTTCTGTTGTTGCTGCTGGTTCGAAAGGAGGAAGTGTCAGTTTTTCTAGCACAAAGTTCAAGTCCCAGGCTGGCAATGGTGGTTTCCTAGGAGGTTTTACATTTTTAATTCCTCTCAGAAACTGCCTGAGCAGAGGATGCGAGAAGACAGGGGGATCGAAGCTGTATTCTGCCGAAATAGCTGATGCATGTATCTTGATGGAGGAATAGGACAGGCCTGTATGGAAGAGCTCTGCCAAGTACTCCAGGATGTTGGCTATGTTTACCATTGACACATCTTTTCCCTTTTCAGTACTCCAAATGAGAAATCTTTTCCATTTTCCTGCATAATTCCTTCTTGTTGAAGGTCTGCGGGCCTCAAGAATAATGTCTTTAACCCTTTGGGATAAATTTGGGTTAGTTGCTCTTATGTAATGTTCCAGGCAGTCAGTTGCAGAGTTTTCAGATTTGGATGCAGGGTGTTGTAGCCGTTCTGTGTTAACAGCAATGGGATCAGGGGTAGTGTCCACATTTGTCCCCGAGACATGCTCCTCAGTAATGGGTACCAATGCTGTCTTGGCCAGTCTGGAGCTATCAGAATGATCCTGGGACGTTCCTCTTTGATTTTCAATAGCACCTTGTGCATCAAAGGAAGAGGTGAGAATGCATATGCTGTCAGGCTTTTCCAACTGAAGGATAGAGAGTCCACCTTCCAAGCAAGAGGGTGGTACGTCCTTGTGCAGAATTTCTTGAGTTGGTGATTGAAAGGGGATGCAAATAAGTCTATTTGTGGTAGTCCCCATTTCCTGGTGATGGCCTTGAAGATGTCCGGGTGTAGCATCCATTCGTGGGCATCTGTGGTAGTTCTGCTTAATATGTCTGCTAGGATGTTTTCTTTTCCCGGTACAAAAATTGCTTGTAGCTGAATGCTGTAGCTCAGAGCCATATTCCATAGGTCCAGTGCCATCCGGCATAGAGGGTATGAATGTGTGCCTCCCTGTTTGTTGATGTACCACATGACTGTGGTGTTGTCTGTCCTTATCATCAACTGCCCTTCTTGGAGGAATGGTCTGAAATTCTGGATTGCCAGTTTGACTGCCAGCATTTCCTTTAGATTTATGTGCAGATGCAGCTGATCTTGAGTCCATAGGCCTTGTATGCACTTGTCCAGCATGTGGGCCCCCCAACCGAGGTCTGAGGGGTCCGTTGTGATGGTTTGGCTTGGTTGAATGCTGTAGAAGGGCAAACCTGGGTTTGACTGACATGCCTGAGCCCACCATAGGAACTCTTGTTTCAGGCATGGGATTAGTGGTATTTTGGTTTCTAGGCTGTGCCTGTGTTGAGACCATAAATTCTTCAGGTACCACTGTAGCTTTCTCATATGCAGTCTGGCATGAGGGACCAGAATTATGCAGGATGCCATGAAGCCCAGGGCTTGCAGTACTTTTCTTGCTGTTAGTTGATTCTGCTTTGTTAATGCCAAGAAGTAGAGAGGAAGTTGTTCTTGTTTTTCTGTAGTTAGGAATGCCATCTGTTTTGTTGTGTCCAATTCTGCGCCTAAGAAGGTTATTTTTTGGGATGGTATCAGCCTTGACTTTTTTATATTGACTGTATATCCCAGGGCTTGTAGCAAGTAAATGACTCTTTGTAAGTCTTCTGTTAGCTTGCTTTTGTTGTCCGCTTGTATCAAGCAGTCGTCCAGGTATGGATAAATTTGGATTCCCTGAAGCCTGCAATGAGCAATTACTGATACCAGGCATTTCGTGAACACTCTGGGCGCAGTAGATAAACCAAAGGGCAATGCTGAGAATTGATAATGCTCTGATCCTGCAAGAAATCTGAGGTATCTTCTGCAATTTGGTCGTATGGGGACGTGCAGGTATGCCTCCTTGAGATCTAGAGTCACCAGCCAAGACTCCTTGCCCAGCATGGGAAGAAGTTGCTGTAGGGTCAGCATTTTGAATTTTGGTACAATGAGGAATGTGTTTAAAGCGGACAGGTCGAGAATAGGTCTCCAATTTTTCTCTTTTCTTGGTACCAGGAAGAGTCTGGAGTAAAATCCCTTTCCTTGTTCCATAGATGGCACCTTTTCCACAGCTCTCATTCTTACTAATTGAGCTATTTGTTTTAGAGCTTCTGTCTTTTGATTTGGTGGTAGGTTTGGCATTCCTCTTTTTCTTGGTAAAGTGTGGAAGTGAAACCTGTAACCTTGGTCTATAGTTTGTAAATGTCCCTTGTGATGCAGTGCCAGTTTTTTGAAAATAAGGCTAACTTTCTGCCTAAGGGTGCTGCTATCTGTTCCCTGGTAGGCGGTGCCAGAGCCAAGTCACTGTGTTTGTCCTGTTGCAGTGGTAGTAGATGGGTCTGTGCCTCGCTGGTTGGTACCCTGCCACTGGCGTCCCCTGTAGGCACCCCCTCTGGATTGATTTCTGCCTCTTGAACGCCTATTCCTGCCTCTCTGTGCTTTAGAGGAGTCTGGAAAGGACCAATTTTTGGAAGGCCAGTTCCTACTAAACCTTGGAGGCTGGACCTGTAAGAAATCTTTCACTGTTTGTACAGATTTCGCCTTCTCTTCCATTTTCTTCAGTACCTGCTGAGCAGGAGAACCAAATAAATTGACCTTATCCATAGGAGCATCTAATAGCTTTGCTTTAACATGATCCGGCAAGGCCTGTTCTTTCAACCATGCATGCCTTCTGATAACTGTGCCAGTCATGGCTGATCTAAAGGAAGCCTCCAGTGCATCATAGCCGCATTTTAAAGAATGGTTACTAACCTGCTGAATGTTATGCACCATTTCTAGAACATATTTCTTATCTAAAGAATCATCAGAGGACAGCTTCTTAGTTAACTGATCAAGCATAAACTCCTGATATTGGATCATATGAAACTGACAGTTCAATGCCCTAGCTGACAGAGTAGTAGAGGTGTATACTTTTTTACCCCATCTCTCTAAAGATCTGGACTCCCTTTCAGAGGGGAGGGGATTTTTAACAGAGGTAGATACTACTGCTTTAGGCCCCTGGGAGATAGTCTCGGGATCTGCCAAAGGAGCCTTGTATAAATGGTGATGTGTGTCCGGGACCCTGTAGAACCTATCGGGCTTAGCAGGGGCTGGAGGTAAAGTATCAGGAGCAGTGCAAGCATCATTAAAAGCATCATCTACAACAGAAAGAACTGGAGGTATAGCTAAGGGCCTATGTTGTGGTAAATGCAAAAAGGTCCTAAGCCTTTTCCTGGAGTCTGAGAAATCCTGTCCCTGCCACTGAAATTGCTCCCTCATGGCATGTAAGGTTTCCCCAAAGGAAAATTCCTCAGGTGGAGAGGCAGAAGGAATCGACTCTTCAGCATCAGAGTCTTCATAAGGAGAAAAAGGAGCCTCTGGAAGGTCTGTATTGTCTGAATCATCAGAGGAATCATCCGAGGACACTGGCTCAGGGGGCTCTACTCTAGGTCTCTTTTCTGGAGGAGGTTGAGAGGCCCTGTCTGGATGAGGTTGGGTTCCCCTTATTAAAGAGATGAGATCCTCTGCCAAAGAAAGCATTTGGGAACTGGAGCTGGGCCTGTGAGAGGGGGGCTTAGCAGGCACAGACTTAGAAGTTTTGGCTGCTTTAGCCCTGGCAAAGGCCTTTATGGACATGGCTGCAGGGGGCCTAGCAGCACCACGTGCAGGGGTAGAGACATCCAAGGGAATGGTGTCCGATAAATCCTGTGAAACCACAGCAGCAGGTTGAATTTCAGAGGCCGATTCTACCAGGTTAGAAGAGGCCTCGGTAGAAGGCAGGGATTCGGGTGAAGTAAGAACCGTTTGCTCGGTTTCGGCCGAAACCGAGACACTCGCGGTTTGCTTAACCGTGGTTTCGGCCGAAACCACGGACCGCGAGTGTCGGTCCTTTTCTTTGCGTTTTTTAGCAACTTGCGAAGTCGGAGGATCCGACGGCATAATGTACGCGAAATCAGAGCCGAAAAACTGTTCAGCAAACTCCGACCGACGTCTAAGCGTCCGTCGGTTAAAAGAAGCACAGGCTAGACAAGCTGCTACGTCGTGGTCTGGGCCTAAACAAGGTAAGCAGTAAGAGTGGAAATCTTTATGAGGTATTTGTTTCCCACAAGTTAAACAGTTATTCACTTTTTCTGACATCGGCTGAGGCAAGAAAGAGTCCCCAACGGGGTACTTAGCTTTTTAGAAGTCTTCGAAGTAGTATTCGGTAGTAGTAATCTCTGGATCTGACCGACTGGCACTTGCGAACAGCTTCTGCTTCGGGCGCCACGCGGCAAGAAAGACTGGAGAAGATGGCGTCGGCTGATGCCTTTATACCCGAAAAGCTGCAGCTGTGACGTCGGGTGAAGTGCGACACCAGCCGAAGCCAGACCCAGACTTTGGAATCCGGCTGACCGAAGGGCTGCCTGACGACAGGACAACCCATTTGTAAGGACTGCAGATGCATCCTTGGACATCCAAGATGCTCTCCTTCAAAAAAAGGAAGCCAATCTGGTGGTCCCCTGCCATTAATAAACTCTACAACAGAAGGAAGTAACTGTTGCAGGAAAAGGCGAAGTCCCAAGACTGGAAAAACTCCCTTATTAGCCTCAACAAAACGTTTAGATCCTTCATCAAAACCTCTAAAGCAAGTTATGAAGGCAGAATTGCGGCAGACATTAAAAACAACCACTAAGCCTTCTATAGTTATATCATGAATCTCCACGGCAATAACCAAATTTGCTCCAAGTTACTGCTCAATGGTACCTCCTATACTGAGCCAACAGATATTGCCAGCATACTGGCACACAGATTCAGTGCCAACTTTACCCTGCTGTCCCTCTCTAAAGGACCAATCACAATACTGGAAGAATGCCAGGCACCCAGCATTACTGCAGCACAGGTTAAAGCTGGATTGTCCAAGGCCCAGAACACAACTTCCATGGGACCCAATAATATCCCGGGCTGTGTTCTATATGAATTAGAAAATGAACTGGCACCATGTGTGCCCCGTTTACTCACAGCCTCACCTTAGGCTTTGTCCCGATCAAATGGCGCACTGCTACAGTCATCCCTCTCCATAAAGGAAGAGCAACTACAGACCTGGGGAATGATTGCCTCATTAGGCTGAGTCTGATATGTAAGGCTATGGAGCGCACCATCATGGACCTAATTAACAAGGATATAGAGAACCTCCAAACTCTAGATCCCACCGAATTTGGTTTTGTCAAAGGTAGACCATGCCTGCTCAGCCTGGTTGACTTCTTTGAGTCAGTCACTAGAGTGTTGATGAAGGTAAGGCAGATCCATACAGCCTACCTCTATCTGGCTAAGGCCTTTAATACCATTCCTCACTCAGGAATTACTGATAAACTCACCAAACTAGGCATCAACCCCTATATCATCAGGTGGGCTGCAAATTGGCTCACAGATAAAACCCACAGTGTGAAAGTAGTGGACTCCAAGTCAAACAGCCGACCAGTCACGAGTGCAGTCCCACAGGGATTGGTCCTGGGTCCCCTCCTGTTTGGCATCTACTTCTCAGAAGTCCAGGCCAACACGGAGGGACTCTAGCTGACCAAGTTCGCAGACGACTGCAAGCTGGGAGGCATTATTAACCCCCGAAGTGATGCAGACATCCTACATAAAGGCCTCAAAAAGACCAAAGACTGGTATCGAAGCCATGGTCTTAAGCTTATTGCCAAAAAATGTCATTCCCCTTTGGGAAAAACTCACATCAATGGGAGCCCACTGAAGGCGTTAGAAGAGATCTGGGGACAGATTGAGAGCAACCTCTCCTTTGACCACCACATTGCCACTGTGGTCAGATATGTGGCAGATCTCATTACCAATGGTTTTGCATCCAGGAAGAGAGAGGTCATCGTCTCTCTCTACTCTTCCCTCATTAGGCCAATCATAGAGTATAATGCCCCATTTGACATGTACCTCACTAGACACCTGCAACAGCTGGAGAGGCCACAAAAGTACCTCATGAAGAGGATCCTAGGCCTCAAACACATGTCCTACATGGACAGACTCATAAAACTTCAGCTATTTTCTGTCTCATATCGTCTACTAAGAGGCAATCTCTGCTAGACTTACAAAGCCATGTCTGACCCAGCTTGGTTAGAAATGCTACATCTAAAGAAATCTCAATGCCTCCGCACCACACCCTCCAGAGACCTCAACCTCATTACCACATCAACAGAACATGCTGGAGGGACAGGTTCATAACCCAGAGACTGCCCATGCTCTAGAATAGACTTCCCATACATGTCAAGCAGAGCACCTCACTGGCCATCTTCAAGAGAAGTCTTGATGAGTGGATGGGAAATAGAACGTTCACCCCAGTGGCTCTATTTGATATAGGCACTGGGAACTAACATCAGGTGGGACGATGCCAGGGCCCTTCTATGGGCTAGGCTTGTAAATGCTTCAAGCCTAGTACACACCTATGAACCTATGAAGTGTCAAAGCCAGAGGACGACAGTAACACAAATCCACAACCAGCTAGGCTTGAAACGAGTCCTGGTTCTTGGTAAAGCACCAACTAGAAACTCTCTTCCACTTACATATAAAAAAATTCTTAGTAGTTGGTTGTTTAGCCTCCTTTAATACTTGCTACCCATCTTCAAAAACAGATGCTTAGATGATGTCAACTTTTCATCATCCAGGCAGTCAAATGAATAGTTATCAGGTTGGGGTGCATCAAACAATCCCAGTCTTGTATAAGTAAACCCAGTCTGTGTAAATGCCCTTGGCCAGTTTCAAAAGAAGGGAGAATCACTGCTGCTTGGGCCAAAAGGGGAATCACCCCCCACAATCTTTGAGCAGTCTTTCTGTATCTTTGGAAAATCCATGGATATCAGTGGAAGGGTATAAAATCAAAGAGGAACATTTGTCTCCAAGGGGAAAAGACAGCTGCCTTCCATGCCACTATGCATGTAATCCTGAAGCAGAATTGTGTTAGTTATCTGTTCTGAGGGGTTCCCCTCAGCTGGACCAATTACTGGTACCCCTCCCCCAGATTCAACTTCTACTTATGAGGGTCTAGCCTGGTCCTATTCAGCTTGTCTGCAACAGTGTTTTGCGCTGACTAAATTGTAAAATGCCTGAAGGTATAGACTTTGCTGTGTTGTGAAATGCCAAGCTACCACTGCTAGTTTGTAAAGGGAGCCCCCCCACCCCATATGTATATGCACCACATCACTGTAGTACTGTAGTGCTCTCAGTAATAACCTGAAAAGGCCCTGAGGATCAAAAATGATAAGAAACTTTAGAGCTTACTTGACTGCCAACATCTCTATACACCCGGTCTGTATTGGCAGTCTCACAGGCACAGTAACTTCACCCCCCACAGATGCAGATCCCCATGCAAAGTCTGACACATCTGTTGCAACACAGTGAATCAGAAGTGGGGAGTGAAGTGAAACCAGGGATTAGGTTCAATGGGTCCATATACCATTTTTCAACTCCTTGTTTACAGATCTTAGAATGGGAATTTGAAAAGACAGAGGGCATTGGTGCAGAGAAAAAACTGATTTAAAGCAATATTGCAATTTGCTCATGGACAGTCTTGCCAGAGGTATCATGCGACTCATAGAAACTATGAGCCACATAATCTGGATATATTTCCAAGTATGAACTGTAGAGTGCTTGGAAAAACTCAGGAACTGATTTACATACAGTTTAGCTTTGTTTTGAGGTTAAAAAAAGCTCACTAGATGGATGCATGAAACCGACACCCCAGAAAGATCATGTGAGCAGGAATATGAGGAGACTCCTAAACATTTACTAGGAGACTCCTAAACATTTACTAGGAATCCCAGACTGAGAAGATATCTGACCAATGATGGAGATCCTCAACCATCTAACACTGTGCAAATATATAAGGCAATCATCTAAATATGGAAAAGGAGAATGAATTGCATCCTACAATAAGCTATTGTGGAGCCACACACTAAGTACCCTTTGTACTGAAGACAGACCAATGAATAATGCAGAGAAGTATAAAATGAGCCAGATGCAAAGAATCTTATAGAACACCTGAAAAATGTGATAAGATGTGCGTGATAAACATCTTAAGTAAATTTTTACAAGGTAAGTGAGTGGAGGAACAAGGGTAACATGGATAGAAAAGTAACATTTTGACCTAAAACTGGTCTCAAAGTTCCCTCTTTTTATGGCAGCAGAAAGAAATCTTGAATAAAAAACTGTTCCCAGATGGCTGTATGACCCCCAGAAAAAAAAAACTGGAGGAAACAGGGACAACTGAACGACAAAACAACTTAAAAAAGGATCAATTCCATTCCCATATGTAATCTTGTGGAGTAATTATCAGCACTAACTTGACAGATCTCATCTGACGCCACATAGAAAAAGGAAGGTTTAGGCTTCGGGACAGGAGGATTGCCAGGGATAGAGGAGGTAGAAACAGAGAAGGCAAAACAAGTCAAACTGTTTATGGACTGTTCTTGGCATTGGGAGGTTTCCTCCTTCTTAATGGAGCCTCCCTGCCACTGATTCTTAAGACCGTTTCCCTGAAACCTGCTGAGATTGAAAACCCAAACAGAGAAAGAGTTGAAACGAATACATTCCACTTTTCAAACTTATGCAGGGCCTCACTACAAAAGGGTCAAAGACTTAAGTGGAAAATTCAGAATCTCTAGTGACTGTCAACATCATAGGAACACTTTAAAGATTACAAATGCCATCATAGAATTAAGGAGGGGGCTTTGTCATCAGATGACAAGCAGTTACCTTCCTCAGATTCACAAAAGATGCCACTAAACCAACACATGAGCAGAGGTTCTGAAGTCCATGTAACAGAGAAAAATATTATCTTTCCAAATCCATCAGAATCTACGTCATCCTTGTCAAAAGGAACAGGATTAATGTTAACTATATTATAAACTGTAAAATCGAGACTGGGGATTAGAAAACAGATATCGGCGATTCTGAAGGACTTTCAGACTATCCGATTATTTAGGGGTAAGGAGACTGACTACGAAAACATCTTTAGAAGCACGTAAAAAGGGAAGGATACCTTGTAGGTTGTAGAAATCTACTAATAAATAATGCTTTTTTTTTCTGAGAAACTAGAATTTCATTCTGCTCCCACTGAAATACCACCTTCATCCTTGCTAAAGTAACAGAAAAGGACAATGCCTTAGGAGGAGGATCTGAAAAACTACTGTCTTCAGAATATGAATCTTCTGCTTGAGAATAATTAACATAAGAATCATCATCCCAGTCCAATCCCTGTTCTCCTTACTAGGAATCGGTATCGGAGAGAGAGAAAAAAAACTTTGTTTTAACAGATAGTGAGGACTCGAGAATTAAAACTATTAAAGTCTTGCCTTATCTAATAAATCATTCTTATCTAAAGACAAAGATACAGAAGGTAAATGTTTAATTTTGTACTTTCCCCCCCCAGGGGAAGCATTCTAATCTGGCTATAAAGTAAGACCTCTCCCACCGTGCTTTCAGAGACGAAGTTGCCCCAACAACCAAAAAACCGCAGATAACCTGGGTAATCCCTAGGTTCTTAGTTGCTACTAAGGTATACACAGAGTTACATTCCAGAGGGATATGACGATTGGTGGTCTGAGGACCCCAAAATGGTCACAACAGTGTCATGCACCAGTGGGTGAGGCTAAAAAGAAGCCTGCTGTAAAAGTAAAGGCTCAAACAACTTTGCTTTTCTTGGATCCAAAGAAAGGAAGAACCAAAAAATGGAATAATGCTCCATGGGTCAGCAGAAAAGTGAATTGAAGCCCAGTTAGCACAGCTAGTTTGAGTTAGTAAACCAAAAAGGTTAAAAAAAAAGAAGTGTTTTAAGCACTGAAAGCATCTAGAAATACAGACTCTCCTAATACTTGGTAATAATTACAATTAAAGAAAAATGGTGTCCCATTTTTTTTATGAAAATTTCTACACAGTAACTTTATGACAATAACAAAGCACTACATACCTTAACATTCTCAAGACTGTACTATGGAGGCTAGTTGGGTAGCAGATGACAGTATGGATCCTTAGGGTACTCCAACAGAGATGGGAAGAAGGGGGAAAGGGTGTTTTCCTATTTGGTGGCTTGCTGACGGTGTTTGAGAACTATGGAACCAGGTCAGGGAAGATATACTGATGCCATAGGATGACAGCTTGTTTAGCAGGATTTGGTGGGAAACAGTGTCAAAACATTGGCATATCCAGGAATATGGAGACCACCATGTGGCCTTCATTTATGAGGCCTTGGATGGTGTTGGTAAAGGACAGTAGGGCAGTGCTGGTACTATGTTTTGGCCTAAAGCCATGTTAAGTGGGGGAAAGGAGGTCATGGTTGAGAAGGTGGGTAAGGAGTTGGGAGTGAATGCATTTTTCTAAGATTTTGGCAGATCGGCACAGGATGGCTATGGGTCAGTAGTTTATTAGTTCTTTAGAGGGGCCACCTTTGTGTAGAGGAATGATGTGTGATATTTTCCACAGGTAGGGGACATTTTTCTGTGACTGAGCGGTTGATGAGGATTGATATGGGATAGGCAATTGTGGGGGCAACAATTTTCAGGAATTCATTGGGTAGTTGATCTGCTACTAGACAGCAGGGATTGAGTTTGGAGAGGAGTGTTTTTATATAACTAGTTTGATTTGGGGTTAAAGAAGGGGTCGTGGGAGTCAGAGGAGAGAAAGGGTACTATCTTTTCCAAGCTAAAATAAAATAACCAAAAAAAAAAGTGTGTTGTCTTCACAAAACTAAAAGTGTAAGGTACTTCCCCCCAAAGGATTCTCACCTAAATGGAAGTTTCGCAAATCTTGCCAAAAGAGCACACTTCGGCGGCAAGAAAACTCTGAAGCTTTTAGCACTCTAGCACTTGCATGGAATTCTGCTTGAATTCCTAGCAGTATGTGTGGAGGGTGCCCTTTAGCTTTGAAAAGCCAGCTAGCTGACAGGATTAGGGACCCATGTAGCTTAGGCTACTGTAACAGTTTTCTAATGTTGATCAAATGACCCATGAATGCAACTACAAAGCAGCAGCTGAGCAAGGTTGGTCTTAGAACCAGTTCAGATCTCCTGTAGAACCCATGATTTTCCAAGGACTAACAAACCCCATCCAGGGTCCCTCTGGAAAATACGTTTGTTATGACTCTTTCAAGAGTTTCTCTTGTTCTGCTGCTGCCCACACTGGAACCACATTTGGCATGGGGCCTACTGTGCCACAAGGAAGGTACTTTGAAGAGCTGAAAACTTGATATGGATTGTGGTAACAGTTATGTCCCTCTACTCTTTCAAATATGCTTTGATTTCAAGCCTACACAAAGCTAGTACATGGAAAATTTTTAGTTATGTACTTACCATAACTTTAGATGTTTGGGATCCATCTCGCCTACATTCTGCACTGATGGGCTCGGAGCCGATCCTCGGCTCCGACTCGGCACGCTATGCTTTAGAGCGAAGCCTCTTATTGGCTGAGCTATTTTCTATCCCAGGATGCACCACCACTAATCCCCCAGATCTTGTTTGTCCGCATTCATGCACACACACATAACTGTTTATATAACATTGCCAGATGTTTCAAGATGAAACAATAGAATTCGGACCGTCCGATCTCTTCTTATCTCCAAGGCAGGGGGAAGGAGGGTGGGTTATTAGGAATGTAGGCGAGATGGATCCCAAACATCTAAAGTTATGGTAAGTACATAACTAAAAGATGTTATGTGATCCTATCTCGCCTACATTCTGTACTGATGGGACAGCATCCCTAGCACCTAATTCCTGGGTGGCTCACTGGAAAACACTCCTGAGCACTGTGGAACCAAATGAAGCCCCCGAGATGCCACATCCAATTTGTAGTGGGAAATGAAAGTGTGCGGGGAAGACCACGAGTCAGCAGCACAAATGTCACTAATGGCAAGCTTAGAATGGAATGCTATTGAAGTAGCCATAGCTCTTGTAGAGTGAGCTTTGATAGAGGTTGTAAGCTCTTTATTAGAAGAGGAATAAGCCTGACTAATACAGTCCCTGATCCATTTGGCAATAGTGACCTTTGTGATGGCTTTGCCCAATTTATTATCCGAAAAGGACACGAGCAATTGATCTGTTTTTTTGTGTTTGTTGGGTCCTGTCTAAATAAAAACGCAATTGCCTATGAACATCCAATGTGTGGAAGATGTATTCCGCTTTGTTTGAGTACTTTGGAAAGAAAACTGGAAGTTCTAATGACTGTTGCAGGCAAAAACTGGAACAAACTTTACGGAGAAAAGATGGATCAGGCCTGAGGGATACTCTATCTTTGTGAAAAACTAGGTACGGTGGTTTTACAGATAGAGCTTGAAGCTTTGAAACTCTTCTGGCAGAAGTAATCGCGACCAGAAAGGCAGTTTTCCAAGAAAGAAATTTCAAATCACATGTTGCTGCCGGTTCGAAGGGGGAGGAGGTTAAGGCACGTAACACCACATCGAGATCCCACGGAGGAGCAGGATGAGAAATCGGAGGTCGTAAAAGCACAGCACCTTTCATGAAGGTTTTACACAATCTGTTGCTCATTAAAGGTGGGTTTGTAGATTCATGGAAATTGGAAATAGCTGCCAATTGGACCTTGATGGTAGAGACTGAAGAACCTTGATTGAATAGGGAAGTCAGAAATTTCAGGACTTCCGATACCGGAGCAGTGATGGGATCCAGACCCCGGAGTTGAGCCCAAATAGCAAATCTCTTCCATTTGCTAGTATACAATTTCTTAGTGGCAGACTTGTGGGCCGAGGATAAGATATGTATGACTTCCGGGTCTAAGGTATGATTTCCTGACTATAGTCGGAAGAGGAGGAGCCAAGCTGTTAACTTCAAAGTGTGAAGGGACTGATGGAGTTGTCCCGACTGATGAATTAATAGGTCTGGGATCTGATCCAGGAACCATGGACCGTCCAGAGCATATTTCAAGATAGGGAACCATACCTGATGAGGCCAGTAAGGGGCAACTAAAATCATTTTGCTCCCCAAGTGAGACGCCTTTTGGATCACTCTGGGAAGGAGGGGAACTGGAGGGAAGGCGTATAGCAAGCCGGTGGGCCAAGGATGGGCTAATGCGTCCATAGGACTCTCCCCCGGAGCTGCAGTGAGAGAGAAGAACTTTCTGCACTTCGCGTTCAGCGGGGTTGCGAAAAGGTCGCAACAAGGAGTTCCCCATCTGCTGAAGATCTGAGTTGTCACTACATCGTTCAGAGACCACTCAAGAGGAGAGAGGATAGTTCTGCTTAGTCTGTCGGCTATCACGCTGGATTTGCCAGGGATATGAGTTGCTACCAGAAAACGTCTGGTCGCCACTGCCCATTCCCAAACTCTCATGGCCTCTCTGCAAAGAGGGTAGGATCTGGTCCCTCCCTGCTTGTTCAGATACCAGACTACCGACATGTTGTCGGAGTGAACGGCAATTACGCCCTGAGGGAGGTAATCGTGGAGGGCTTGTAGAGACAGAAGCACCGCCCTAATTTCTAAAATGTTGATATGAAGGAGACTCTCTCCTGAATGCCATTTGCCTTGGACTGACCTGCCCAGGGAATGCCCCCCCCACCCCATCTGGGAGGCGTCCGTTGTCAATGCGGCCATAGGAGGAGGTGGAACAAAGGGTCGTCCCTGATCCAGATTGGAGGGCACCAGCCACCAGCGAAGGTCCCGTTTGCAGGTTTCCGTGATCCGTATGAGGTGACAGAGGGAGATCCTGAAAGGACCACTGTGTCGAAAGGAGCCACTGGAGAATTCCCATATGCAATCTTGCTAAGGGGACTAGAAGAACAGTGGCCGACGTAGAGCCCAATAGCTGCAGGACCATCCTGGCTGGAGCTTTGGATCTGAGAATCAAGGCTCGGACTTGAGCCTGTATAGTTTGTATCCTTTCTGTAAGAAGATAGACCCGCATTCGGTTTGAGTCTATCTCTACTCCGATGAACCTTATGCGCTGAGATGGCAGCAACACAGACTTTGGCCAATTGAAGGTGATTCCAAGGGAAGTGCCTAGTGATATCGTGGCTTGTAGGTTCTGCAATAGTAGATGCCTGGAGGTGGCAGTTAGGAGCCAGTCGTCCAGATACGGAAACACCTGGAATCCTAGACTCCTCAGGTGAGCAGTCACGACTGCCAAACATTTGGTGAACACCCTGGGGGCTGCGGTGAGACCAAAGGGCAGTGCGCAGAACTGAAAATGACTGTCTCCCAGGCTGAAGCGCAAATGCTGATCTACCAGGATGTGGTAATAGGCGTCCTTGAGATCTATGGAGCACATCCAAACACCTTTCTCCAGCAGTGGGAGAATGGATTGTAAGGTGACCATTCGGAACCTGGACTTTTTGACTGATCGATGTAGAATGCTGAGATCCAAAATGGGCCTCAAGTCCCCGTTTTTTTTGGCACCAAAAAGAATCTTGATTAAGTCCCTAATTCGATCTGGTCTGCGGGGACCGGTTGGATGACTCCTTTTTGAAGCAGCTTTGAGACTTCTAAGGCTGCGATTTCCCGTTGACTGGGTGGCAGGTCTGGGATTTTCTTGGACGGCGGTGGGGAGTGAGAAAAGGGGATGGCGTAACCTCCGGCGATGATTCGAAGCACCCATCGGTCCTGAGTGATACCCTCCCAGGCTTTTAGGTGCCTCGAAAAACGGCCCCCCGACTGGCTCCGGAGCTGCACAGTCGGGCAATCCTTCAGGGATTGTGGAAGGGTGAAGAGCCACGAAAGGACTCGCGGTCTCCAGTGTTGCGGGGGCCTCTGCCGCCTCTGGGACGGCGTCTTCCAGAAAAATTTCCCCCTCCTCTGCCTCTAGAAGGGGGATCGTCCTGCTGCGAGGGATAAGACTTCTGGGATTTACGGAACCACATTTTCCCTCCTCTTTTAGCCTTGGGATAAGGCCGAAAGGGAGTGGAAAATCGTGCCCCTACGGCAGTCAAAGTCTTACCTTCTTGCTCGCAGCGGGTCAATGTGTCCTTTACCTTGGGTCCAAACAAAGAGGACCCATCAAAGGGAGCGTCGGCAAAGGAAGACTTAAAGGCTTCCGCAAAATGACACAGGCAGAGCCAGGCTTGCCTCCGTAGAGCAACACCCGTACCCGCCGCTCTACTCACCCCCTCGGCTGCATATGAAATGAGCCTCATGGACGAGTTTGATATCGATGACAGCGTAGCCAACTGAGAGCCAACCGTCTGGGCCAGCTGCTCAGGTAGGTTACCCAATAGGGTATCTGAAAGCTCCTTGATCAGATCCCTTTGAAATCTAGTGAAGTGCGTTAAATAGTTCAGGGACCTTAAGGTAAAGGCCGCTGAACTGAGGTTAAGGTAAAGGCCGCTGAACTGAGGGTGCGCTTCCCGTACCAATCCATGCTCCTAGACTCCTTATTAGGAGGATGGACGGACGTCGAAGCCTCTGCTACATCTTGCTGGGTAGCAGATGCCACCACCAAGGCATCTACAGCCACACCTTTGGTCAAAAACTCCTTCTCTGGGGGTGCTGATAAGAACTTGTTTGGGCAAGCAGGCACCGGTTCCACAGAGTCTGGATGTTCCCACGCTCTTCGACAGATCAAATCTAGGAGCTCGAAGGGCGGAGACACCCAGGAGGTGGAGGGCTGAGCCCCGAAGGCCTTGAGGAACACCGACTCGTCAGCAGAAGGGGGTTTGGAATGCCAGCCACCTCGTTGTTTGAGGGCTTCCAAGATGTCTGCAAAGGAGATATCATCTGAGGACGACTTAGGGGACCCCTCCGCATCATCAAGATCGGTGTCCGACGTGAGAGACTCATCGGGGGAGTCGACGTGCTTCCTCTTGCACAGTCTTTTCCTTGGGGGTTCCTCTGAAGAAGCTTCAGAGGGACCTCCAGGAGGGGGGAACCCCCACTGGGGGTGACCTCAGGCCCCGGGCTCCGCTGTCTAGGGACAGGGGGACTACCAAAGACCCAGTCTCCGTGTGTAGGGAAGGTGCTGGTGAGACCGTGGAGGTAGCCAAAGAAGATTTGGCCAAAGCACTCCTCATGGCCTTGAAGGCCGGACCGCCAGAGTCCTGGGAAGGTCCAACCCCCATGGCCACAACAGTAGACGGTACCCCCGCAGCCGATGCACCGAGAGGAAGGCTTGGAACCGAAAACATCAGTCCCTAAGTGTCCCCCCCAGGGCTGACGGAGGAGGTCTGTGTACCGAACTCCGACTCGAGAGCCGGGGTTGGAGTAAGGGTCGGGACCGACCCGAAAACCTCCATCGGCTCCACCAGCACCGGCTCCAACGGTGCCGAGGCTGTTGGAGGAGGAACCAGAACTACAGGGTGGGCCATCGGCTCCAAAGCCGAATGGGCTGGTGCCGAAACTAATTTCTGGAATACAGGAGACTGAAACAGTCTTAGGAGCACCCTGTCGATGTCCGAATCCGACATCTTGGAAGATCGGGAGGAGACCGACCGGGTCCGAACCGACTTCTCCATCGGCTCCGAAGGACTGGGGAACCGGCTCCGAATAGACTCGACCAGTATCGGTGCCGAGGGAGATTCCAAAACAATTTCCCTCGGTGCCGAGGAGGGTTTCGGCGCCGAAGGGGAAGAGTCTGAGCCGGCAACCCTCATCGGCTCCAAAATCAGTGGAGCCGATGAAGGTGACCCGCCTCTCGAAGCCCCAGCCATCTGCTCCGAAACCAGAAGAGTCGAGACTGGAGGCATCGAGGCAGACCGTTCCACCCTCGGCTCCGAAGTCCGTGGAGTCGATGGAGAAGCCTGCCTAGATTTCTTACTGGTCGGAGCCGACGATTTCTTTTTCTTGGCTGGAGAGGAAGAGGAAGATAAGGCCTCCTCGAGGGAGGGTTTAATCAGCCCTTTCAAGATCAATTTATTCTTCCTCTCTTGGAGGACTCTAGAGGAAAAAGCGTGACACACGCTGCAAGACTCCTGTAGGTGTTTGGCGCCTAAACAGTACACGCATAAGGAGTGATCATCGGTGATGGACATTTTATAGTTGCATCTCGTGCACTTCTTAAATCCTGAGGGTCTATGCACTTTGGACATAATGCCTGTAAACCACTCACTATATCAGTAGAAAAAAACACTATGTATGTCACTGAGTAAAGATTTTAACAACAATAAAACCTTTTTTTTTTTTTTTAAAACGAAAGGCCAAAATTAACAAGTACGAGTACAAGAACAACCACAAAGAACACCAAAAAGGAGGGCCAAGAACCCTCTAACTTAAACAGGTACTTCACCTCTCTAAAAATAAGAAGACTCACTAAAGGATAGGGGAAGGCCCCTCTAACTTAAACGGAAACCTTTCCCTGTTCAATCACACAAATTCACCACTGAAATATCCAAAAACACACTGATACACAATGAATAGCTGTTAAAACAGCTTTTGGGTAAAGAATAAAGAATTTCCTGACAGGAAAACTTTAAGAAAAAACAGCACTTAGCTCAGCCAAGTTCGAGACCACGTCCTAGCTTGTAAGCGGCAAACGAGATCTGGGAGATTAGTGGTGGTGCATCCTGGGATAGAAAATAGCTCAGCCAATAAGAGGCTTCGCTCTATAGCATAGCGTGCCGAGTCGGAGCCGAGGATCGGCTCAGAGCCCATCAGTACAGAATGTAGGCGGGATAGGAACACATAACATCAGCATTAACAAAGGTCTCTGGTTTTCTCAGTAAAGGTTGTCGAGCTTAAGCCAGGCATGCCAGTAAACAGCAATGTCATATGCCGCAAGCTATGACAGAAACTTCTACATTATTGTATTGTATTGTAAGCTACTTGGTACAGTAAAGGCTTGCTATTAGCAGTCATGGATGGACATGTTAGTTCATCCTCCAGTCCCTACAGCAACTGGTTAACAGTCTAAATTACTTCAGTACACTCCCAAGTCAGGCATATTGGCATACAATTTAATGGCCTCAGCAAAAGATGGAGAATGCACAAATACACTTACCTAAGTATTTAAAACTCTAAATGCTGCCTAGAGGGTAGACCACAGGAATGTAGAGTATGTGGGCTTTCCTGAGAACCTCTACTCCTGAAAGTACTGCCAACATTAAAGCATCTTCATTAGGAGGAAAACTCTACTCCCGGAGAGAGTACAGCACATTTATAGGAACAAGGCCATCGGATAAGGCATCTCACACGTGCCTTTAATAGTAGGTCTGAAAATGTCCACAACAGACAGGACCATAAAGATTACTGAAAGGAAACAAAAGCCTTGTGCAACACTGTTTGCTGCATTGAGGACATAGGGTCAAGTTTGCCAACCTTTTTGCTGCTACAGCATTTTCAATACTTCCCTGAATTCGGGGTCATGGGGGAGATTAGTGGGACATTGATTATCCTGTCATCTAAATTAGTCAGGTCAGACTCCATGAGTAGGGATTCCACATGCTTCCTGCAGCATATGTCTTTCTTGTGCTCATAAAGAGGAAGTAATGCACAGGAAAAGGAAGATCACCTGGAAGCTACAGTAGGCAAAGGGACCTAGTGAAGAGTTATAGTCCTAGAATTCTGTAAGAGAAGCTTTGAGAATGAAGGCTGATCAACAAACTTCGAGTGTTGGCACACTGGCTGGCACTGAATCAGGGTGCACGGAAGGAATGCATCATAACAGAGAAGTATGCTGTCACAGTATCAATGCTGATGTGATCAAGGGCATTAGATCAGAAGCACTCCATCCAAAAAAGTCTCTGCAGTCAAACAACTTGGGATTACACAAGTGCCAGAGTTGAAGAGGATGATATTAACAATGGAGGAATAAAACCAATGTCAATACGGATGTAATCAAGGTAGACATCAAGGGTGCTGGATGGGAATAGACTAATGTAGCTACCTCCGGCCAGCAATGCACCTGCTGAAGATGGCCATCTTGGGGCCAGCATAAAAAAGGCAGTCACTGACAAGGAAGAACCTAGTGCCCTGGTGAGCAACCAAAATAATGGAAAGGGAACTCTATTCCCAACTGAAAAATTAAAGTGGAAGAGAATTCACAGAACTTCTGCCGAGGCACTAAAAATGCATCTGCAAAGTTACAGTAATTGAAAACTAAAGCTATGGGTGTATGGATGTTGGTTCTACACTGAAGTCTGTTAAGTTAGACTTCTCTTTTCAAAGCTAATTTAGGGCCAGTGAGCCAGGAGAAGCATCAACTACCAACAGTAGAGGCAGACTTCTCACTTACCCTAACAGTGACAGGAAAAGATTTATCAAAGACTTGAAAAGGCACCTATTTTCACTGGAGGCTCCACAAATCATAACTGTAAGACTTGGGAAAGAAAATATGATGACGTCTTATCTTACCATTTTTCCTTAATGGCTCTGCTATAAGAGAAGAAATGGCATCAAACTAAAGCCACAGGTTTTCCCAAGGGTGGCAATCAACAGTCTGAGCCTCTGACTTGTTTCAGCATGTGAAATGGTATCTGTTCTTTTGCATATTTAAAGGCAGACATAAAAAGCAAAGCAGATGTTACACATGGAGCCACCTATACTGAGCAAGATGTAGCAAAAACCTACTGGCTGACAAGTTCAGCTCCAACTTTACTCCTCTTCGCCACATCAACCTTCCCTTAGGAAATACCATCAAATATAACTCCCCCTGCTTCCATTAGGGAGCAGATCCTTAATGCTCTCTATAAGGCCAAGAACGCCGCATCAATGGGCCCAGAATATATCCCAGGTTATCTCTTAAATAGTATGAAACATAACCTATCACGTCCTCTGGAACTGCTGTTTAACTGTAACCTCCAAACAGGCTTCAATGTCTCATGGTGTACACCAACAGTCATGCCTCTGCACAAAGATGGGCCATCTACAAACCCTGGAAACTACAGACCCATAATTCTCACTAGTCTCATATGCAAAGCTACGGAAAGAATTATTATGGTATAATGATCAATAATGGCAAGTGAAACGGCCATAAACTAGACCCAACCCAATTTGGTTTCAAGGGCAGGTCATGCCTTCTCAACCTGGTGGACTTCTTTGAGAAGGTCATCAAAGCAATGGATAAGGGCAAAATGATTCACACTACCTACCCTGACCGACCAAGGCATTTGAATTGATAAACTCAAGAGGTTAGGTAAAAACCCTTATTTATGTCATCTGTTGGATAATCAGCTGGTTCAGAGGCAGGACCCAGGAAGCTATAACTGGGGGGTCCACCTCTACAAAGAGGCTAGTTACAAGTGGATTCCCTCAGGGATCAGTCCTGGAACCGCTCCTTTTTGGCAGTTGCTTCTCTGAAGTCAAGGCTAATGCCAATGTCCCCCTGGCTGACTAAATTTGCAGATGATTGCAAATTAGGAGCTGTCACAGATTCCCCCACTAACACAAACATCCTCCAGGAAGGGCTGACCGACATATACCTGGTGTCAGAGCCATGGACTAAAACTAATGCCATGAAATGCATAATAGTGAACTTTGAGAAGTCATCCAACCCTGGTAACTACCATATTAACAACACACCCCTAAGAGATGACCCAGTAGTCAGGGACTTGGGGACACAAACAGTAATCCAGCCTTTGACCATCACATGTCATCAGTAGCGAGGAAATTATTCTATGTTGTGCAACTTATATACAAAGGCATGCCTTCTAGATCCAAGAAAGTCATTTTTCCACTTTATTTGCCATGCATCAGATCTATCATTGAGTGCAATGCCCTGTTTGGTATGTACCTAATCAGGCATATCCAACAGTTGGAATGTCCACAGAGGTTCCTCACTAAAAGAATACACAACATGTCCTATGCAGACTACATCAAGGCCCTATCCCTGCACGGTCTCCTACAGACTTTTGAGGGGAGATCTAAGGCTGGCATACAAGGCATTGAGACCCCACTTTGATGGGCCTCTTGCATACTCACAAAATAGCACCAGAATTACCTATTCTAAAGACTTGAAGCTTGCCTGTGATATAAATAGGACCTGATGAAGAGACAGTTATGTATCCCATTGACAACCCCCCTTCCCTGTACCCTGTAACAAGCTCCCTACCCATATGAAGCAGAGATCCTCCCTAACCCAATTCAACTTTAACTTCGACAATTGTATGGGAAACAGGAAGTTTATCCCTGGTTTGGCATCTATGGCTGTAATGGACACACGCAGCCTGTAGACGTTTCACCTCCCAAGCTCCTGCTTGCACTTATCAAAGGTACAAGAACTTGTCAGAGCTTTGGGATGCATGGCTAGACTTAAAAAGGCCCTTGTGGTTGTTAGCCTAGTAAACACTCATGAACCTATGGATTGTGTCTAGATCTAGGGATGTTACTGTCCCTTTATGCAGCTCACATTAGGCCATTCATTCAATTTAATGCCCCCTTTGGCATGTATCCCTCCAAACACATATGTAATGCCCACACATACTATACTAAAAGGATACAAGGCCTAACCAACTTGTCTTACATGGACCAACTCAAAGCCCTGTTACTATGCTTGGTATCCTACAGCTTGCTATGAGGTGACCCATGTCTGGCATACAAGGCATCCTCTGCTCCACTACTGATGGATGTACTGCATATCGAAGTCAGATGGCATCAGAAATACTCTAAGGATCTAAACCTCTTCTGTAACATTACTAAAATGGTTTGAAGGGACAGGTATATCTCACAGAGGAAACTGCTGCTGTGGAACAGACTCCTCATACACATAAAACAAAGTTCATCACTGTCCATAGTCAAGTGCAACTTGGGATCTATGGATGGGAAATAAAAAAAATTCTATACTACTAATGGACAGAGGCAGTTCCTAATTGCTTTATCCCATGCATGGGACCCCTCAAATTATCGGCGCTATAATCCCAGTTATTCCCATTAGAGGTAATACTGTATATAATTATTGACCATGGGATGGGTAAGGCTAATCTCTAACCAAATGGGATAGGTGAATTTGAATACTAAGAGAGAAAACTGGCTAGGTTTAAAATGGCCCACAAACACAGCTAGTCTAGTACATAACTCAGAACTATAAGTTTGTTCTGAATTGGTTCTTAATGGTACCAATTACACTGATCCTGTTGACTTAGCCAACCTGCAAGCAGACAGGTTCAGTTCAAACTTCATCCCCCTGTCCCCCACCAAAGGCCCATTCAACATCCCCGATACTTGCCCCACACCTCACATCTCTGTAGATCATGTTAAAGGCCCTATCCAAAGCAAAGAACAGAGGGACCTGATAGTATACCAGGCTGAATTCTGCACCATCTCCAGCAAGAACTAGCCTTACCATTGAGTACCCTTATTCACCCATAGCCTAAGTACAGGCTTCATTCTAGCAGAGTGGCGAATTACCATTGTTATCCCTTTGACAAAGCTGGTCCCACTACAGTCTGTGGAAACTATTGCCCCATTAATTTGGCATATCTGATCTGAAAGGCCATGGAGTGTATTACGGACCTCATAAACAAGGACACAGGCAATCTCCAAGCACTTGACCTCACCGAGTTCGGATTTGTCAAGGGGATCCACCTGTGTCCCTCACTGACAGGGGCGACAGGTGCTGATTGAGGGCTTTTTTGGGGATAAACTCTTGGCTACGCTTCTAAGGGCCCCAGGGCCATTAGTCTAGCAATCTCCTATGATCCTACACGGTGTTCCCTCAAGCAAACAGCACACTTTTGGTGTCGCTCCTTTGAACAATTTTTTTTCTGTACAGAGGCACAGTTGAAAGCCTTGCACCATGATGACAGCCATCCAAACAAATCACAACCAGAAAACAGTTAAATTTTGCAAGAATGTAAGCAATGTGAGACTTTTGAAGAAGGGAACACTAACTGTACAATAAGCAGTAATAAATGCATCTCCACACACAGAGGCAGGAATCATAGGCTGTAGAACTTAAGAACTCTAAATAACAATACAAGAAGCAAATTTAACAAGCAAGCTAACACTAAGCTAGCTTGTTTATTTTTAATAAGACAAAGTTAAGCAAGCCCTGAAAATAAATTACAAAACCAACATCACAAGCATTACAGACGCCTAGGTCCAAAACTGTAAAACAACATCTGAGTTGGAAAGAGTGTAATTTTCCAAACAAAACTACTCAGCATGGTAAACAAGAAGATACTGAAGTAATATTTCATGAAAATATCACTCAATCTAGATTTTTATCAATATAAAAACAGCAGCCCAGGGCCATGTGCAAGACTACCTGAATTAGTTTTAATGTGATAAGGCAACGTGGTAGAAAAAAATTCACAGAGGAGCTCAAAAAGTAAGACTTGATGGATCACCAGGAACCTTCTGGTGCTAGGGATTCTTGTAGCTACTCTAGTAGCAGATTCCAAAGAATGCATCTGAAAACCCTTTCAGAAGTATTCAGTACTGCCTTCAGAAATGCTAAGAGCACGACGGTAAATACCACATAAGCAATTTTCAAAAGCAGAAAATGAAGGGGGTAGCAATTTAGAAATGCATGCTGTTGATAATTTTTAGAATATGTCAGGGGCGTCTCGTGCTACAGGACTGCAGCCCCCCCACCTGTAAACAAAGTAACAAACAAAAACCAAGAAAGAAAGAAAATAAAAACTAAAAAAATCGCAAGTCCCGGAACTTTGCACATGTGTGCACGCAGTTCCTGGAACTCAGAACTCAAACTCCAGACTGCTGACACAGCAGTCTGGATAGGGGGAAAGGCACCTCTGCCCCGCAGATGCCCAGAAGTCTGGGTGGCGATGTCATCACAGAACAGAGGAACTCCGGACTGCATGGTCTGCAGGCTGGACCAGTTAGGAGAATTGAGCTCTACGGACCAATCAGGAGAGTTGAGTTCTCACAGACCAGTTAGGATTCTTCTCGCAAACACTAATCAGGAGAAGAGCTGAGTTCTCGCAAGGAACACTAATGGCGATATTATTAGGAGAAGAGTTGAGTTCTCGTCAGCTGGAAAGTGCACTACGCTTCGTTCAGGTGTGTGTGTGTGTGTGTGTGTGTGTGTGTGTGTGTGTAACTGCGGAGTTTTTATAGCAGAACTGTGTGTGTATGTCTTTATAGCAGCAACAGCCAAAATGTGTTACACAGCTTTGAATAACAGTTTGACTGGAGGCGTGAGACATGTTTTTATAAATCCCTACTGCTTGAATGTGTAAAGGTAAGATTTAAGCATTAAGGACTGTGTTTGTTTAGCAGTCAATCTCGAAAATGAAACAATCAAAGTCATAGAGATGTTGTATTATACATTCTGCAGAACGGAACTGCAGTGTTGCTTTAGAGCAGAAACTTTTATGGCTTAACTTGAAAGGAGCTGCGGAGTCTTAGGTTCATAGGTAGGTACTAGGCTATCCGCCAGAGGGCATTTATAAGCCTAGCCAGAGTGCGTCGGCTTTCACCGCCCCATTGATTAATTAACTGAGCCTCTGTCAAGCAGAGTCAATGAAGTGATCCCAGGGGTGTACTTTATGTTACCCATCCTCTCATCAAGGCTTCTCTTGAAGAGCGTTAGTGAGGGGCTCTGCCTAATGTAGTTAGGAATTTTGTTCCAAAGCATGGAGAGTCTCTGTGACAGGAATCTATCCCTCCAGCATGTTCTATTTATTGTTGTGGCGAGGTTTAGCTCACTAGAGTGCGTGGCTCGCTTTGACTTGGATTTCTTTAGGTGGAGCATGTCCATCAATTCTGAGTTGGACATGGCTTTGTAAGTCAGGCAGAGATCACCTCTGAGTAAGCGATATGCCACTGAGTACAGCCGGAGTTTTTTCAGTCGGGCTGCATAGGGCATATGTTTGAGGCCAGTAATCCTCTTGGTGAGGTGCTTTTCTGGTCTTTCAAGCTGTTGGAAGTGTCTTGTGAGGTACATCCCAAATGGGGCATTGTACTCTATGATGGGTCTGATGAGTGATGAGTAGAGGGGCACTATAACCTCTTTACTTCTAGATGCGAACCCCTTAGTAATTAGATGGGCCACATAGAAGGATTTCCTAACTACTTTGGCAATATGATTGTCAAAGGAGAGATTACTATCTACCTGGGTCCCCAGATCTCTTATTACCTCTTCTGTACTAAGGGGGCTGCCACTTATGTGGTAATTCATGGGTGTTTTGTTTTTCCCAAATGGGATGACTATGCATTTTGTGGCATTTAGCTTGAGGCCAAGACTTTGACACCAGGTGTCTGTCTCAGTAAGGCCTTTTTGGAGGATGTCCGTGTCAGCCGGAGAGTCATTTATGGCTCCCAGTTTGAAGTCATCGGCGAACTTGGTTAGCCATAGTCCTCCTGTGTTTGCCTGTACTTCTGAGAAATATATACCGAACAGTAGGGGTCCCAGAACTGAGCCTTGTGGGACACCACTTGTGACTGGTTTAGAGTCAGACCTGGAGCCTGCTATTCTTAGCGTGCGAGTTTTGTCTGTAAGCCAGTTGGCAATCCATCTTGTGACGTAGGGGTTTATATGTTCAGGCTGGTGAGTTTTTCTATAATACCCGAGTGAGGAATGGTGTCGAACGCCTTGGCGAGATCAAGGTAGGTTGTGTGAACCACCTTTCCCTCGTCTATGGCCTTGATAACTGTCTCGAATAAGTCAACCAGGTTTAGTAGGCATGATCTGCCCTTAAAGCCGAACTGGGTCGGGTCAAGTGTTTGGAGGTTCCCAATGTCTTTGTTAATGAGTTCCATGATAATGCGCTCCATAGCCTTGCAGACCATGCTAGTCAGGCTTCTGGGGCGATAGTTACCAGGGTCAGTTGGGGCTCCTTTATGGAGCGGAGTAACCATTGCTGTGCTCCATTCTATGGGCACGTAGCCTGTGGAGAGGCTGAGGTTGAACAGCGTGTTTAGGTGGGGGGGTTAGTTCGTTCTGTAGTTTGTGCAAGACGCAGCATGGGACACAATCTGGCCCCATGGATGCTGTGTTCTTGGCTTTTGAAAGGGCTGTTTTCACCTGTGCTTCTGTAACTTCCGGGACACTACACTTTTCCGGTATTGTTGTGGGCCCTTTTGAAGGTGAGAGGGAGGTGAAATTTGCACTGAATCTATCTGCCAGTATGTTGGCAATATCAGTAGGTTCAGTATATTTTGTGCTATTTTGCACTATCTCAGAGCATATCTGCGAGTTGCCACTTAGATTTTTGACATAGCTAAAGAAGGCTTTGTGGTTATCTTTCGAGTCCTTGGCTATTTGTCTTTCGAAGTTAGCCTTGGATGATTTTATGAGGGACCTTAGTTTCTTACTGATACTGATCAGGGATGTCTTGCCTTCTTGGGATTTGCTTTTTTTCTGAACTAGTTTCCCTCCTTTTGTTGTATAACCTGTTTATGGCAGGGGTCCACCAGACTGGTTTCCTTCTCTTAGGGGACAGAGTCTTGGTTTTGCTACGGATGGCATGATCCATGCATCCTTGTAGGTGCTCATAGAGTGCAATTGTAAAGGATTCTGCATCTTGGCCAGTGTTATCCTTTAGCGTGGGGGCTGTGAAACTTACCACCTCTGACTTAAGTAAGGTGAAGTTTGCTTTAGAAAAGTTTTTCACTGTGGTTTCCTTGGTTGAGTGTGGTGGTGGGGGTGTGGACATCCAGGGTGATTAGTTTATGGTCTGATCTAACCAGTGACGGGTTGACCTCCGGTACGGAGCACCTGTCGCCCATGCCGGTGATGACCAGGTCCAATATATTGCGGCCTCTGGTAGGGGAGTTTACCAGCTGATCCAGGGTATTTGAGTTGATAAATTCCAGGAAGCGCTGAGCCTGGGAGTTTGTGCTCAAGTAGCTTTCCCAGTTAATGGTAGGGTAATTGAAATCTCCCATGATCTGAGTGTTCGGTAGGACCTTCATGTTTTCCAGTGTCTCCAGAAAGGCGGAGTGGTGGTCCTGGGTCATTGAGGGTGATCTGTAGCAGGCCACAATTTGCATTGCAGATTTGCCCGATGTTAGTTGCACATGGATGATCTCAGAGGTATCATGTTGCGCCACTAACCTGGAGGTGTGGGTATCCTTGATGAATATGGATACACCCCCTCCTTTTGTGTTTCGGTCCGTGTTCTGTGGCCGAAATCTGTGGTATGAGTTGTAGCCCAGTAGTGCTGGAGTGCTCTCCGGAGCCTTGAACCAGGTTTCAGACTGCACAGATGTCGACATTCTCCATACTTAGGAGTGCTTCGAGCGCATGCATTTTGAGATTTAAACTCCTGGCGGTGAGTAGCATAACCCTCAGTCTTTTACTTGTGCTGTTTACGAAGGTGGGTTTAAATTTTGAGCCTTGCCTAAAAAAAGGCACTATGGGGGCAGCAAGAGCCTTGGCCAGTATTCGAAAGCCAAGGGGTGACAGATGCAAGCCGTCTCTTGCGAAGCAACGCAGCTTGTCGAGCATGTCATCCCAGGCTGAGAGACACTGGATCCCCTTTGAATGACACCAGAAGCTTAGCCAATTGTTGAAATTAATCATTTTTTTCTTTATACTGAGGTATCATTCTTGGTGACGGCAGGATGCCACTCAGGGTCAGGGTCATACCCGCCTGGGCTACATGATCAGAGAGCTCTTCCATGTCGCTTTTCATGTAGTCCAGGGAGGTACGGCTCAGGTTGTTCACACCAACATGAACAATGACAGAGTCATATTTGTACTTGTTCTGGAGTGACCTGAGTGCTTCTGTTATGTGGTGGATTCTGGCTCCCAACAGGCAGCTAACAGTAACCTTCTCCTTGTCCAGCCTAGTGAGTGGGGCATCAGTGTGCCTGACTATTGAGTCACCTATTACTAGTGTGTTAGGTATGTTATTTCGCTTTAAGGGCTGTGATTGTGCAACACATTGATTTTATGTTTTGTGTGTTGTCTGGCTTGTGACATTAAGTGCAGGTTTTGTGGGTGTCTGCTTTGGAGCTCTCTGATGCTTTTGCAGGTTTTTATTTAGAGCCTCTGAGTATGATTTTTGTGTATTTATGTGCATCTTTTGCCAGTGCTGGTTTAGTAGGTCTATGTAAAGCTGGAGGTGTGGTGCAAGTGTTAACCTTCTCCTCATGACTGTCTGTTCCAGTCTTGGGTGGAGATACCTTAGCCTCCAGTTTTGGCTGTATAATTGCATCTCTCTCATATGTTAGTGTTTTGTGGTAGGAGGAGAGGGCTGTCTGTGTACATGAGGCAGTTGTAACATTGCCTCAGGATACCCAGATTCACCATCTGGACTGGAGAGTACACCTGAAGTTGTCCTTTGGTCATGCCTGAATAGTAGGGTGAGCTGATTAGTCGCTTGGTTGGTGAGGGGTGGATAAAGAGCCTTGCCCTGCTGGGCAGTCAAGTGTTGGGGTCTGAGCAAGTGCTGGACTGCAGGATCCTTTTTGAGTGCTTAGGTTGAGAGTTAGACTAGTTTCAAGTGAAAAACTGAAGGAGACTTAGTGGAGCCAGGAATAATTTAACCCTAGCTAACCAGTGCTGCCCGGCGCACAAAACCATGCAACGCGTTTTTTAAACTACTAACTTCTGGGCTGGAACCAGTCCTCCAGGGACAGATGGCTGCTCAAAGTTCCCCTCTCTCACAGGTGAACAGAGAAACTTCCCTCTATCCAAGTAAGGTATGGGCAACTCAGAAAATTGTAACACAGCCCTGAATTCAGCACTAGCCTGAAAACTGGACTATACTAGCACAGAAAGGCAGGAAACAAGAAATTTACTTTATTTTTTTTTTTGAAAAGATGAGGCAAAAACAGTAAAAAGTACACTTAAAACAGCTTTAAATGACTACAAGTGATCAAAAAAGGCTACCGCACTTTAGTGTGTAGCCTACAACAGTTAAACAATTTAAACAAAAACAACTTTTTAAAAGTGCAGGCAGTCAAATAAATACAATATACGGAAAAAAAAAAACAAGCTTTTAAGCTTTTAAATCACAATAAGTGCTGGAAAATTAGTGTTTAGGCGGAAAACAGTTAAGTACAGCAAGAAAATACAGAAAACTGATAATCACTCCAAAGTCTCTCTTTTAAGCTAGAAGGCTTATATCAGTTTAAGGCTTTCTAGTGCTTTCCAGTAGGTTAGTTACAGGAAAGATGGGAAACAAGCGCAGATGTGGTCTTTTAAACCAGAAAGTTGAAAGAGATGGACAACTTCCCGAATGGTCAATAAACTACAAGTCCTGGGCCAAGAACCACTCCTCTTGTGGTAGACAGGCTGCCTAGTACTTACCACTCCCACTGATAAGCTAGAAGGCTGCACTCCAAAACAAGGGCTTGGGGGGCTCAGAAGCTTACAGAGAGTCCTGGATACAGCAAATCTGTACCTGGACTAGACTAGTTACGAGAAAGGTGGGGATCAAGCACAAACACGGGCTTTAAAACCAGAAAGTTGAGAGAGATGGAAAAAAAAAACTGCCCAAACGGCCAAAAATCTACAATTTCTGGGCCAGAACCACTCCTCTTGTGGTAGATAGGCTACCTAATGCTTACCACTCCCACTGATAAGCTAGAAGGCTTCTCTCCAACACAGAAAGTCTTGAGGGGGCTCAGAAGCTTACAAAGAGTCCTGGATACAGCAAATCTGTACCTGGACTAGACTAGTAACAGGAAAGGCAGGAAACAAGCACAAACAGGCTTTTGAATCAGAAGGTTGAAAGAGATGGAAGAGCTTCCCAAACTGCCAATAAACTATAATTTATGGGCCAGAAACCTCTTCTCCTGTGGTAGATAGGCTACCTAGTGCTTACCACTCCCACTGATAAGCTAGAAGGCTTCCCTCCAACACAGAAAGGCTTTGGGGGCTCAGGAGCTTACAAACAGACCTGGATACAGCAAGTCTGTATCTGGACAAAATAAGTTGCAGGAAAGGCAGAAAATAAGCTAGGAATTTCTTTTAACAGAAAAGCAGCTAAAACAGCAGTAAATACAATTCAAATGCAGTGCAGGCTAGCACACATATATCAATATTATGGCAAATACAGTTTAATTAAATGCAATTAAATTAACAAATGACTATAAAAACAAGTGCAGAAGGCATTAAATTAGAAGGCTACTAACAAGTAGTAATAAGTGCAGAGTAAGAACAACTGAACAGATAACAGCCCACAGAACAGCAACAAAGAGTTATAGTAAGAGCTGCTGAATATTATATATATATATATATATATATACATATATATATATATATATATTTTTTTTTTGTCTTGTATGTCTTTATATCAGAACAGAACTGCAGAGTCTTTATAGCAGAAACAAAAAGATGCTACCAAAACTGGTAAATCAGGAGTAATAAACAGACTGGTTTACCGGTTTCTGCATCATCTTTTTATTTTTGGGTTTTGTGGTGTTTTTGGCCGTTGCTTGCACTTACTCTTTATATCAGAAAATTTTATGGCTTAATTTGAATGGAGCTGCAGAGCTTTTAATTTGTGTGTGTGTGTGTGTGTAAAATGCCCCAGCTACATGTGGCTAGAATGAGCTAGACTTAAACCCTGAACCTTAGGAAGCAGGTAGCTACAAGCTTAGCTTCCATAGTACCCACCAACACTTATGAAGTTTTGTTCTGTTCCTCAGTGTCTACGATTTTCAAGATTTTAGGCTCCCTACCCATCACCACTTGTGAAATTTTGTTCTGTAACTTCTGTTCCTCAGAATGTCTGTGGTTTTCAGGATTTTAGGTTCCCTACCCACTACCACTTGTGAAATTTTGTTCTGTAACTTCTGTTCCTCATAATATCTGTGGTTTTCAGGATTTTGAATTCACTAAATAATGACAGGCATTTGAATTTCAGACCTCATATTCTTCAATAAGTACATGGCAACACAAAACCTTCTTTTCTGGTAATTTTCTGTTTATATGATCAATATTTGAAAATTGTCCCTATTTTGGGGCTGTATAGTGGCTTTGTCCAGTTTTTTTGTGCTAAGAGGTTGACAGCTATGGTGAGAACTGAATATGTTTGGAGGCTGTATTCCCCCATTATTGTCTTTGTCTAGGTGTTTTGTGCCAAGAGGTTGAAAGCAGTGGTAAGAACTGAATTCACATTTAAGTTTCAGTCTGTCTTTCATGAAACAGCTGATTTGGTAGTGGTATGTTTCTCTGACTGTAGTGCACAGGGTCCTGTGTTCAACAAGCAATGTTGAAAATATGTCCCTAGTTTCTGGGCTTTTGTCACCCAAATAAATTTTGTTTTTTTTCCAGATTTCTTGTGCTTCAAAGTTGACAGATACAGTTGAATGTCAAGTGGATTTTACAAGGAGCTGAGAGCTTGAAGAGACGTTTAGTGCTGTTTATGCTAAATTTGCTTGCATTGTTAATAGCACAACAAGTAGTGTACTTGCTTTTGATGCAGAAGGTTGTGGGTTCTACCCCCACAGTATACAGATGCATTGCTGATACTGTACTGTGTTGTACTTTTAAACGGGGTTGATGCTGCAGTCCTGAGAATGTTCTCTTTGGCATAGATATACCTAGTAACGATGAACCTGTTATCAGTTTGCCATCCATTTCCTATTGCAATATTACTAGCTTATCATTTTGTTTATTGTAACATAGGCAATTTATTCCTGAAGGGCAACAGGCACTTTATTTGTAGATGAAACAATGAAATATAAAGTTGTTTACTGGCAGCAACCTCTTCATTTAGTTGCAGAGCTCTTTAATTTGGCATTATTTAGAAGACTTTTACTTCTGCAGAGATTGTGCATATTTACTGATACTGGTGGACTCTAGAAGTTTGAGTAGACTTTTATGATGGAAATGTTCTGAACTGGGCAGTTTTGTCATTATTGGTGCATGCATTTTGTTTCATTGTTTACTGGAAAAATGTTAAAAACAATAGATTTAAAACGCCTTCAAACAACTGCACCGTATTATACAAGGAATATAATTTAATACAATCAGGAAGGTGTATCAAAGAACACATGCATGTTTCCTGCGCAAGGGGCCTATGATTTGAAAACAGCCCAAGTTAATCTTTGGCCAGATGTATTTTCTTTGAATGTGGGTTTCAAAGCTGTTTCAATGAATGTGAATTTCAAGGGCAGAGACGTTTTAATGCTACGTCTATTTTCATTGTGAGACTGCATTGCGTTATTTAGCAGATGTCTGTTGTTAGTGTAAAATAAAACTTTTAAATGAAATCCATATCATCATAGAAGTAAAGTAGTATGCACATTATAGTGTTTATGGTAAATGGGGTGAAATAGCCAAGTAATGGGACATTGGAATAGCTGCTGATTTTGTGAGGGGGTGTGGTGGCAAACTCAGACAGCCCTGGCTGAAATATACCTCTCAACTGCCCAGATGTTTGCAGAATGAATAGATTTTTGCTTCTTATTTTTGGTTTGTTCCTCCTAAAATGTGTGGTTTTCTAGCAAATCATTTAGGAATGAAATCACTAAATAATGACGGACACTGATTTTCAGACCCTACTATTCTATTATCTTTCTAAGTTAATAAGAGCAATATTTAAGAATTGTCCTTATTTTTGGGCCTTTGTCCCACTTCTGTTTATGCCTTTGCCCATATTTCTTGCTCTGAGGCTAAGAGGTATGGCAAATGTGTCAAGACCATCACCATCAGCCAGAGATACTTCAAATTGTGACATACTTGTTGCACCCCGCTCCCCCATGTAGTGACTCTGGATTTGCCCAAGCAAGGCAAGGAGCAGTTATGCAGTGTAAGTGTACAGAGTATCCCACCATCCATGGTAGACACAAGTACTACAGTGGCTTTTTATCTGTCCTTGATTTTGCAGAATGTTCTGGTTTTCTGTCATTTTTATACTGCTGATTTATGCTTCTTATTCAGAAAATGCATGCTGTTGCAATGCCTGTTGCTCTGTGTTCAAGTATCAATGCTTTAATGACCATTAGGTAAGCTTGTCTGAGACTGTAAGATGCAAGTAAGCTTTTACAAGCATACTGTTAAAGAATTACCAACATTGAAATCCCTTTTGTTGTTGCCCAATCAGAGAATATTTACATAACTAGATAGCATATAAGCCTTAGGTATTGAAATGCATATGATATTTGTACTAAAGCACAGGATTGCAGTATTTTCAGAAGCTCTTTACATTTGTTGGGGACTTGCAGTCATCTTTGCAGGCTTTACCCGTAAACTAAACAGAATGCCAATTTATCATGTGGGGTCTATAACCTGTGCAGTAATCCTTTAAGCAATTTATCTTGAGCTTGTTTGCTGTTCATTTTTTACTTTGTTCATGTTTTCCCCATGAAATAAGTAGATAGTTGTTGTCAGGCAGCAGGTCTTTTTTGGATAAGAAACATTTTTACAAGTGGGGGTATCACAGAGACATGTTACTTGGCACTTTTGTAAAGCTGAATATAAATTATAATTAGAACTGCAGAGCAAGGACAAGTGGTTTGAGTTAAGTGCTGCTTGTTTTTATACTTGATTTTGACGCATTCCAGTAATGCATTTAAAAAGTAATTTTTTCATGCCTCGCAACCTTTGTTTCCATCTAGATATTAAGTAAGCTGTCATGTAACCAATGCATTGAAATATTTGTTTTTCTTTTACACTTCATTTTGTCTTGATTGGACTCTTATAATGACAATTTGTCAGTGCCACCCAGGGCTCAGTATTATATTAAAGTCCCAGTTTTTGCGTTTTGTAGCATAGCTCCACCCCTTTCTAGTTGGTAACACACCTTCCCATTGGGGCCCACCCATTCAGCTGTCTCCTGCAGCCCCCTTTGATTTGAAGTCACCAGCCACCACTGGAATATGTGCCATGTCATGATCAACGGCTTCAACAATCTACCTTTTAAGAAAACTTTTCTCTCTTATGCCATGAAACAAGCTGAACAAGTACTGTTAAAATTAAAGAAAAGGTACAGCCTTACAACTCAACTGACATTACTCCGTTATTAAAAGTTTCAAGATTATTACAGTGGTATGCTGAAATGGCTAAAAATATCTACTAATATGCAGTCTAAATAGTGCATTTAACTACTTTCATCACATCACAGAAATGCTCCAAAAAGCCATTTTAATTTCCGTTTGCATTTGTCAACATTCTTCCCTATATGTAATAAAAAAAAAAAAAAAACTTGGCCAGCACTTACATCTCCGCACCCATCTGAGATATATATATATATAAAATATACTCTCGAGGAAGTGAAAAGATAAAAAAAATACACATGTTGAAATGGACCAAGTCAAAATACTAAGGCTTATAGGACATCCTCACTTACTCCCAAATTTTCAGTGTGGCCTACATATGGTTATTCTGCAGTTCAATCAAGACTTCTTTTTGGCTAAAGCCATCACTTTCAGGCTTATATACTGATGGCTTATGTATCAGTATTTTTACATAAATGTAAAACGGACTTAAACAAGTCTCATGTGAGCCCATTTTACCCTCATCTTTCAACTGCAAATCCCTTCTGCCCTAAATACCAAGCACTAATGGCTTACAAACTTACTCAACAGCAGTTTATCAGTTATTCCAGCGCTATCTTGTCGTTGGAGATAATAGAAAACACTCAGACCTGACAGTGTTTTTGTGTAGCTCTAAGAACATTAAAATCAGCAGACATCTGCAGAGACTGGATGACAAGCAGATCCTGGACGTATTAAGCAAGTGGTCTGCTGCTTTTGTTAATTCTGTTAGCAACGGTGGCTGCTAACCCATCACCCCAAACTCTATGTTAAAAAAAAAAATAGGGGACAGCCCCCTTTAACAGAATTTATGCTAAATCTACCTATCTCCATACAAGTAAAGCAATGATAGAACTTTGGAAAGGGGGTCACTATCTGCCCTCTCTGTTGGTCTATTTAAACAGAAGTAATACTGTACCATGCAGGAAAATAAAAAGGTCAGAGCTCTACTAACCTATGTAAAATCCCACAAAGGCTACCTGACTGACTTCATGGGTAAAAAAAATAAATGATATGCACACATCGGTGATGTTATGAATCAGCACTTAAGCAATGCCAGCATTTTCCATTATCATTCTGTGATCTTCCTTAACACTGAGGTTAAACTGACATAGGTTCATAGGTAGGTACCAGGCTATCGGCCCTGGGGCCTATACAAGCCCAGCCAAAAAGGTACCCTGGCTTTTGCCACCCAAGAAAATTATTTTCCTGTGCCACTGTCGAGAAGAGCCACAGAGGTGATCCCTGGGGTGAATTTCCTATTTCCCATCCAATCATCAAGAGTTTTCTTGAAGAGTGCTAATGAGGAGCTTTGTTTGATATAGATAGGTAGTTTACTCCAGAGTATGGGAGGTCTCTGGGACAGGAATCTATCCCTCCGGCATGTTTTGGTTATTGTGGTGACAAGGTTTAGGCCCCTAGAGCATGTAGCTCGTAGGGATTGCGATTTCTTTAAGTGCAGCATGTCCAACAGCTCTGGGTTTGACATAGCTTTGTATGTTAGGCAGAGATCACTTTTGAGTAGGCGATATGCAATGGAGTAAAGCTGGAGTTTTTTGAGACGGTCTGCATAGGGCATCTGTTTGAGGCCGGTAATCCTCTGCGAGTTATTTCTGCGGCCTTTCCAGCTGTTGTAGATGTCTTGTGAGGTACATACCAAAAGGGGAGTTGTACTCTATAATGGGTCTAATGAGTGATGAGCAGAGGGGAACAATGACCTCTTTTTCTGGATGAGAAACCTTTTGTGATAGTGTGCCACGTAGAAGGATTTCCTGACTACTGTAGCGATGTGATTATCAAGGGAGAGACTAATGTCCACCTGTGTCCCAAGGTCTCATCACACTTTCGGTGTTAAGTATTCTACTGCCTATGTTGTAGTTCATGGGTACAGAGTTTTTACCAAAGGAGATGACAATGCACTTCTTGGCATTGAGCTTGAGGCCATGGCTTTGACATCAGGCATCTGTCTCAGTGAGGCCCTTTTGTAGGATGTCCACATCGTTAGGAGTTTCGATTATGGCTCCTAGTTTTCAGTCATCTGCGAACTTAGTTAGCCAAAGACCTTCTGTGTTAGCCTGTACTTCAGAGAAACAGATACCAAACAGGAGAGGACCCAGGACTGAACCCTGTTGTACTCCACTTGTTACTGGTATGAAGTTAGATTTGGAGTCTGCTACTTTCACTGTGTGGGTTCTGTCAGTGAGCCAGTTGGCAACCCATCTTGTGACATAGGGATTTATACCTAGTTTAGTGAGTTTATCTACAATTCCAGAGTGGGGGATGGTGTCGAAAGCCTTAGCAAGATCTAGATAGGCTGTGTGAACCACCTTACCCTTGTCTACGGCTTTGGTGACTGCTTCGAAGACTATCAGGTTTAGGAGACATTATCTGCCTTTTACAAACCCGAACTGGGTGGGGTCCAGAGTTTGGAGATTACCAATGTCTTTGTTTATAAGTTCCATGATGACACGTTCCATGGCCTTGCAGACCAGACCAGGCTAATGGGGCAGTAGTTCCCAAGGTCTGTGGTGGCTCCCCCTTGTGGAGTGGGATAACCATCGCTGTGCACCATTCAGCAGGCACAAAGCCTGAGGTGAGGCTATGACTGAACATGGTACTTAGGCGGGGTGCCAGTTCGTTCTGTAGTTCATGTAGAATGCAGCCTGGGATGTTGTCTGGTCCCATGGATGCTGTGTTCTTGGCTTTGGAGAGTGTGGTTTTTACCTGTGCAGCCGTGATTACAGGAACTTTGCATTCTTCCGGTATAGAGATGGACTCTTTATGGGGTGAGAGGGGGGTAAAGTTAGCACTGAACCTATCTGCCAGGATGTTGGCAAAATCAATTGGGTCTGTATATTTAGTGTCATTGTGCTGTAACTCAGAGCAGATCTGAGTGTTGCCATTGAGATTCTTGACATAGCTATAGAATGCTTTGTGGTTGTCTTTAGAATCAGTGGCAATTTTGTTTTCATAACTAGCTTTGGAGGATTTTATCAGGGATCGCAGCTTCTTACTGAGGCTGACCAGGGAGCTCTTCCACTCATGGAATTTTACTCTCTTTTGCAACAGTTTCTTCCTTCTGTTGTACACTTTGTTTATGGCAGGGAACCACCAGATTGGCTTCCTTTTTTTGGAGGATAGCGTCTTGGTTCTGTTTGGGATAGCATGATCCATACACTCATGTAAGTGCTTATAAAGTGCAATTGTGTAGGATTCAGTAGCCGTAATTGTATTGTCCATCTGCATGGGTGTCATGAAGTTCACCACTTCTGTCTTAAGCATGAAGTTGGCTTTGGATAAATTTTTTACCTTGGTTTCCTTAATGGGGGGGTGGGGGTGGGATGTGGATATCTAGGGTAATTAGCTTATGGTCGGATCGGACCAATGAGGCATTGACTTCAGGTGTGGAACACCGGTCACTCATGTTGGTAATGACTAGATCTAGGATATTGTTGCCCCTGGTGGGGTTGTGGATAAGTTGATCCAGGGCTTTGGAGTTTATGAATTCCAGAAAGCGTTGAGCGAAGGAGTTGGTACAGGAGTAGTTTTCCCAGTTAATGGTAGGGTTGTTGAAATCGCCCATTATTAGGGTGTTTGGTTGAACCCTAATTTTCCAGTACATCAAGAAAAGAGGAGTGAGAATCCTGGGGCATTGTGGGTGATCTGTAGCAAGCTGCAATTTGGATTGCAGTTTTGCCCAGAGTTAGTTGCACTTGGATAACCTCGGCTGCATTATGCTGAGCAACTAGCCTGGAGGTGTGGATATCCTTAATGAATATGGACACACCTCCGCCTTTGGTGTTCCGGTCCAGGTTACATGGCCGAAATGTGTGGTATGAGTTATAGCCTGGTAGTGCAGGGGTGCTCTCTGGAGCCTTGAACCAGGTTTCAGTCACTGTACAGATATCTATGTTCTCCATTTTAAGGAGTGCCTCGAGTGAGTGCATTTTGAGATTTAGACTTCTAGCGCTGAGTAGCATCACCCTCAGTTTTTGCTTGCCTGTTCCTGTTACAGTGGTGAATTTGTCATTTGAACCTTGCCTAAAAAAGGCACTATAGGGGCGGCAAGAACCTTAGCCAGTATCCGGAATCCCAGGTGTGACAGGTGCAGGCCATCTCTGGCAAAGCTTCGTGGTCTGTCGACCATGTCATCCCAGGCAGACAGATACTGGATCCCTTTAGAATGGTACCAGAAGCTTAGCCAATTGTTGAAGTCAATCATTTTGTCCTTGTACTGAGGCATCATTCTGGGTGATGGCAGAATGCTACTCAGGGCTAGGGTCATACCTGGTCAAACATGGTTATTTATTCCCTGTATTGTTACTCATCTGCTGTGAAGCATAATCTTTACTCCACTCCTCCACTTTCTAAGGACAGCCCATATCTATTAAATGAACAAAGTAGTCACTTATTGAAGTTTCATCCTGAATTCTTTTAAAATTGTAGTGTGAATCTCATCAAGCTCCACTGCTCTGTACTGTAGTTTAGAGTTCTTACCAAGTATTTTCTTCCACTATGCAATCCACAAATTATTTAGCTATATGTTCAAAGAAACCAGTACACTGACATACGCAAAGAAAATATACTAATTACATTTTTATTTTCACTTATTTCACAACATGCAAACACTTAAATGTAATAATTAAAATCAAAGTTTGAAGAACTAATCCCATTTACATTTATACACCTTACATTTATAGAACACAGACAGTAGCTGGATCTTTCCTTACTGCTAAGATTTGAATTGTTTACACAAGTCGCTAGAGTAACGTTAAGATTTCTGAAGCTGACCACAGTCAGTTACTACAATTTTTTTACTTGGTGTTCCAGATTTTGAACCAAAAGTCTCTATTTTTTTAACAGTGTCCATACCATCTTTTACAAAGCCGAAAGCCACATGTTTAAAATCCAAGTGTTCTGCTTTTTTAAGTGTAATGAAAAATTGTGAACTGTTTTTGTCTCGACCAGTATTTGCCATTGACAATATTCCAGGTCCTGTATGTCTCACATCAAAATTTTCATCTTCAAATACTCCTCCATATATAGATCTGCCACCAGTGCCATCTTGGTTTGTGATGTCACCTCCCTAAAACAAAAGAACTTCGTTACTGATAAAGCTAGAACATTCTGCCACTATTTATCTTCTTTTGGGAGAAAACAGTGAAATGCATGCTTTCAATGAATTGCAAATCTTACCTGATGTTATAAGTCATGAGATGTACAGAACAGGATATAGGTTCAGTATTCTAAATCTTCCTTACCTGCTGACTTGTCATCTATATAATGATCGTGTTTAGCCATACAAGGTTGATTTTGTCTATATCCATCTTCACACACACACACTTTACTATGTCAATCCTGAAAATCAAAATCCTGAGACTACAACACTGAATTAGAGGATACCCCCCCCAACACACACTTTTGCAAGAACCATATTAACACTCCTCCTGTGTCTGCACTTGTAGAGAGATCTGACATTCAAGATTTTTAGTCAGTTGTGCATGTAAACTTACCACACTGCACTACTTTCATCATATTGATCCCTGTTTGCAAGTAGTCATAGCTATGTGGATAGATTATCCTAGCTTATTACATTTGGGAAGTAGAAGGGGAAGGGTACAGGAGCCCCTGGAGAATGGTCATAGTAAAGCCTAATCTAGACCTAGAGAAGGAATCAAGCTTGTAATGCCTTGTAAAAATATGTATATAGGACCAAGTTGCTGCTTCTAGAATACAACTCTTTCTAAAAAGCCACAGACAAAGCCAAAGCCCAAGCCCTGGTAGAGTGGGCCTTGACCCTGCTTGGGATAGTTTTGTTGTGGTGAGTATAACAAAAGATAACACAAATAGTTTGGAAATAGTCTGCCTTGACATAGGATGCCCCTTTTCATCTTCACAAGAAATCGACTGATCCAAAGATATGAAACAGTTCTGTCAAGACAGCACCAGAATTGTCTGTGGACATCCAAGGTGTGGAGTATCATCTCCATCTCTCATTTTTAGATTTGAGGAAAGAAAACAGGGAGATTGGAGCTTGGCTGAAAGGAAACTTGGATAACACTCTAGGCATTAAAAGGATAGGATTAGTTCTGAAAGAAACCTTGCCTTGGAGGAAAATGAGATAGGGTTGACTCACCATAAGAGCTTGTAACTCAGATACTTTTCTTGCAGACAGAGCAAACAGTTTTCCATCTTAAGAACCTCACGTCAGCCAGATCATCTGGCTCAAAAGGAGCAAGTTTTAGTTTCTCTAAGACAAAATTAAGATCCCAAGGAGGAGCCACTAGTATTCTTACAGGGCTTTCAAGCAAAATTCTTTTAAAAAAAATTTGACATGACAATGCATTGAAAGATGAGAATCTATGGACAGACGTACTGAAATGGCTGATAAATTAACTGTGATGGAGTAATAAGGCCACAGGATAGCAACACACAAACACTGCAAATCCTGACTAGCCTTGAAAAGGTGCAGTTTATATTGCTGGCAGAAACTAGAAAACCTTTTCCATTTGCTAATATGTGATTTTCTAGTAGCAAGTTCTCTTAACCCCATTAGTACCCGCTACAAAGTCCTCAGTAAACAGGTGCCTGAAGAGAATTAAAGCCATCATCCAAGGCAATCGGCTGAAGTTGACAGGGGTCAGGGTGCATCAAACACCTGAAATCTTTTATTATATCCTGTCTGTGGCAGCTTTTGGTAAATGGCCATGGCCACTTTCAAAAGAAGGGGTACCCACTGTTGCTAGGCCAGAAGGGAGTCACTACAATGATCTTGAGACCAAAGCACTGTTGTGGAATCCAACCCTATGAAAGCAATATCTCTCACCAAAGCGAGTGATTCCAGCACAGTGGTACAACTGCTGCGTTGTCACCTCACAGTAAGAAGTTCTCCGGTTCGATTCTAGGCTGGGGTGCCTTCTGTGTGGGGTCTGCATGTCCTCCCTTGCATTCATGTGGGTTTCTTCCAGGTGCTCCGGTTTCCTTCCACATTACAAAAACATGCATCTGGAGCATTTCTCCTCGGGCATCCACTGAAAACTGGCTTCATTCCAAGTCAGACTTTCCCAATAAACAAATGTTAAATAAATAATTCCTGACACTTTGAAAAAGACTCTTCAAATGATAAGCAAGTCATCTCATTTTGGAAAAATGTGGATACTCTGCAGACTGCAATGAGCTATAACTGGAGCTAGACACTTTGTGAACACACTTGGTGCAATGGGTTTTCCAATGGATAAAGCAGAGAAAAAAATAGTTGTGTAAAACCTTATGATAACCATAGATGTCCTCCTTTTCGATGTTGCAGTATTCTTACTGTGGGATCTTCCACCTCAGGCGATCTGAACGTCTGCTCCTATACAAAAGGTTTCAGCCAGGTTGCTGTTGCGTGAGACATCACAAGTAAGGCCATAAATCAGGGACCCTAATTCATCTGAGTGACGCTTCCAGGTGCACCTGCAGTTAACTCCTACTGACGCCTCTAGGCATCAAATATTGCTTGTTCATATTTGCATCAATAATTCCAAAACCATGCTATGTACAAAATTTTAAATATTTCATTTTAAAGCTTACACAATGGCAAACTCAACTGCATTAATATTTGATCTATGTCTAGTGCAGGTAAATAGATATTAACTGTTGTTTTTATGATATTAATTTATATAGATATAATTTTCAAATTTTTCTAAAGATCTCAACAACCAAGTAACAGACATAACACCTTAATCTCATATAAAAGGGCTCAGCTGGATGAATAAAATGTTGCTGACAGTATGTGTATAACTTGAGTGGTTGCTGAGATACTGTAGATTGTTTACAAAATATTACACATGCACTAGTCACTGCATTTACTATGACATATAAAATTTGGTTTAAGACCTAAAATATAAAGAATACTACCACTATAAAAATAACTTGTGCTGGAGAGTTTGCCATTTATACTTCTTGTATAACCCCTATAGTTCCAGAGATATGAACATTTGTTTGAAATGCGAGGGCATAATTTGATTCTGTCAAAAGGCTTAGGCTCCGCCCATTGGAAGTTACAGTGCAAACTTCCTCAGCTCTCCTGGAGTGAACGAGTTAAATGTGACGTCTGCATGCACAGACCTCAGAACTAACTGCCCAGTCAGACAGTAGCGTGGGAGATGCCAAAAGATGTCCTTCAGACTGGTGACATACCAGAGACTGTCCAAAAATGACCCTAGTGCCCGTAGGGGCTCTATGAAGACCCCTAGACCTGTAGATATGAAAATAGGGGGTCAGGAGGGAGGGAAGGAATACTGCAACATGGAAGAGAAGGAGATCTAAGGTTATGGTAAGATTTTACACAAGTATTCTATGTCCTTTTATTCTTATGCTGCAATATTCTTACTGTGGGAGAGTCCACAGCTCAGGAAGGAGGAAGGGTGGAGGTAGAGGTAGCGGAGTCCAGAAATCCTTGCAGGATTGCCCTTGCAAAACCTGTTTTGGAAATATGGTCCAGTGTGTAATGTTTGGCGAAGGTATGTGCCAGTGGACCAGGTGGCTGCTTCAAGGATTGTAGCTGTGTTTAGGCCTTTGAAGAAGGATTTGGAGGAAGCTACTATAGTAAAATGAGCCCTGATTCAGGTTCTTTCCGTGGTATAAGTAGCAGAAATGGATGGTTTTCCTTATCCAACAGGAAATAATCTGTTTGGAGACTGCCTTGCCCAGGGCTCTGGGGTGGAAGGAAACAGAGTTGATTAGATTTTCTGATGGACTTAGTTTTGTCCACATAAAATCTTAATTGCCTGAGAACATCCAGTGTGTGTAGTATTCTTTCACTGTCAATCTGGGGAGTGGAGAAAAGGTTGGCAAGTGAATGGGGACTGATTTAGTGATGGCTCATTGACCACTTTGGGCATGAAGGGATTGGTACGCAGGGTCACCCTGTCTTTATGGAAGATAGTGTAAGGAGGGCATGCCATGAGTGCTTGTAACTGATACCCTTCTTGCTGAAGCGAGGGCTACCAACAAAACTGTTTTCCATGTGCACATCTGCAGGGATGCAGAAGTGGCTGGTTCAAATGGAGTCAGCATAAGTTTCTCTAGGACATAATTTAGGTCCCAGGGTGGTGGGGTAGGCTTTCTGGGTGGTCTTATTTGCAAGACCCCTTTTAAGAACAATTTAACATCCAACCTGGAGAGTAATGGAGGTTCCAGGGGTAGGCAGAGACAGCACAGAGGTGCACTTTCACTGAAGAGTATGTCAGATCTGCTTTAATCAGCTTGCACACACAAGCTAAGACTAAAGGTACACCCACTAGTAGGGGGTCCTTATGTCTTTGGAGACACCATTTGGAGAATCTGTCCCATTCAGATATGTAAGATCTCCTTGTGTTAGGTTTTCTGGCCTCCTGCAGGACAGAAAGCACACCCTCTGTGTAGCGGTGTCTGAAAGGTACTAAAAGTTTATCACCCAGAGTTAGGCTCAGCATCGCTAGGCATGGATGGATGAGAGTTCACCTCTGTTGTGCGGGTAAGTCCACGTTGTGAGGTAACTTGTGGTGATTGCCTTTGATGAGTAATTGCAGAAGGGGGGGAAACAATGCTGCCTTGGCCAGTAGGGGAGTCACCAGCAAGATTTTGGCATGTCTCTCCTGATTTTCAGGAGGACTTTCTGAATGAGAAGGAAGGGTGGAAAGACATACAGAAAAGTACAGTTTTGTACCTACCATAAATGTAGATGTCCGATAGGTATGCATCTGCAGTCATAACATATGGGTTGTCCTGCCTCAGGCAGCCCTCGGTCGGCCGGATTCCAAAGTCTGGGTCTGGCCTCGGCTGATGTCGCACTTCACCCGACGTCATAGCTCCTGGGGTATAAAGGCATCAGCCAACACCATTTTCCTCAGTGTTTCTTGCCCCAGATGCCAGGTGCCCTCTAGGAAGGCTAAATTTGGATAAATGCTGAAAATTCCAAACAGTAGCAAACAAAATATATATATATATATATATATATATATATATATATATATACATACATATATACATACAAACAAATACACCATAATAGATTCCCCCAGCTAGCTGAAAGAGGGGTAAGCATCCTAGGAATACCACAGAGGGGAAGGAGGGTGGGTAATCCTGACTGCAGATGCATACCTATCGGACATCTACATTTATGGTAGGTACAAAACTGTACTATGTCCTTCAAGGATGCATCTGCAGTCATAACATATGGGTAGAATACCATAGCCTAACTGGGGGAGGAGGCACTAAGATAAAGATGGTGTAGTTAAGATCCCTTGTAAAACTGCAGTTGCAAAGCCTGCTCGGGATCTGGAGTATAAAGGAAGATTGTAATGCTTGGCAAATGTATGCACGGAGCTCCAAGTAGCAGCTTCTAAAATGTCTTTGGTAGCCACTCCTCGTAGAAAAGCTGTAGTGGTGGCTGTAGCCCTTGTGGAGTGAGGCCTGATATTTTCAGTTGTCGTCTTTCCATGAAAAGAGTAACAGAATCGAATGCAATTTCCTATCCATTTTGAAATTGTCTGTTTGGAAATTGCTTTTCCTTGCACTCCTGTTGCATATGCTACCAGAAGCGGGTCAGTTTTTCTGCTGGTCTTAGTTCTGTCCAGGTAGTAGCGCAGTTGTCTATGTACATCCAAGCTGTGTAGTAGCTTTTCCCCCCTGTTCTGTGGGTTAGGGAAGAACGTAGGTAAATGAATAGCTTGGTTCAAGGATACCCTGGATACCACCTTTGGCATGAAAGTAGGATTGGTTCTCAGAGACACTCTATCCTGGTGAAAGATAAGGAAAGGCTGTACTGCCATTAATGCCTGTAACTCGGATACCCTTCTTGCTGAAGTGATTGCTAGAAGGAAGGCAGTTTTCCAAGATAAGAACTGTAAGTCTGCTGATGCAGCTGGTTCAAAAGGGGGAAGTGTTAATTTTTCCAGCACAAAATTGAGATCCCATGCGGGCAGAGGTGGTTTCCTTGGAGGTTTTACATTTTTGATCCCTCTTAGAAATTGTCTGAGGAGAGGTTGAGAGAAGATAGGAGGATCCATGTTGTACTCTGCTGGAATTGCTGAAGCATGAATCTTAATGGAAGAATAGGACAGGCCATTGTGGAACAGTTCTGCTAAGTATTCTAGGATGTGTGCTAGGTTTGCAAGCGTGACATCTGTTCCTTTGATGCACTCCAAATGAGGAATCTCTTCCATTTGGCTGAGTATGTTTTCCTTGTGGAGGGTCTGCGAGCCTCCAGGATAATGTCCTTGACCCTCTGAGATAAAGCAGGTTGGTTTTGTTTTATGCAATTTTCCAGGCAGTTAGCTGCAGCGTTTTCAAGTTTGGATGCAGGGTCTTGTAGTTGTTCTGTGTTAGAAGTAAAGGCCATAGAGGTAGAGGCCATGGGTTCGTCCGAGACATGCTTCTCAGTAGCGGATACCAATGTTGCCTTGGCCAGTCTGGAGCTATCAGAATTACCTTTGGCTGTTCCTCCCTGATCTTCAGTAGAACTTTGTACATCAATGGGAGAGGTGGGAAGGCATAAACTGTCAGGGCCTTCCAGCTGAAAAAATGGGAGTCCACCCTCCAGGTTTGTGGGTGGTATTCTCTTGAGCAGAATTTCTTCAGTTGGTGGTTGAGTGGGGAGGCGAACAGGTCTATTTCTGGCATTCCCCATTTCTTTGTTATGGTTTTGAAGATATCTGGATGCAGCATCCATTTGTGAGCATCCGTGGTAGTTCTGCTTAATTTGTCTGCTAGTGAATTCTCTTTTCCTGGTACGAATCTGGCCTGCAGTTGAATGTTGAGATTCAGGCCTAGGTTCCACAGCTCCATTGCCATCTGGCATAAAGGGTAAGAATGCGTGCCTCCCTGTTTGTTGATGTACCACATGACTGTGGTATTGTCCGTCCTTATCAGCAGGTGTCCTTGCTGAAGGAATGATTTGAATGCCTCTATTGCATGCTTCACTGCCAGCATCTCCTTTAGATTTATGTGTAGATTCAGCTGGTCTTGGGACCATAGGCCTTGGATACACTTGTCTTCCATGTGTGCGCCCCAGCCTAGGTCTGAGGCGTCCGTGGTGATGGTCTGCTTTGGTTGTGGTTTGTGGAAAGGCAACCCTCTGTTGGTCTGGCAGGCCTGAGCCCACCACAGAAATTCCTTTTTCAGGCATGGAATGATTGGTATCATGGTTTCTAGACTGTCTGTGTTGAGACCATACATTTCTTAGGTACCACTGTAATTTCCTCATATGCAGTTTGGCATGTGGTATCAAGATTATGCAGGATGCCATGTAACCCAAGGCCTGCAGGACTTTCCTTGCAGTAAGCTGAGTCTGTCTTGTCAATGCCGTGAAGTAGACTGGAAGTTGTTTTTGTTTTTCTTCTGTGAGAAAAGCCATCTGAGTTATTGTGTGCAGTTCTGCACCCAAAAATGTTATCCTTTGGGATGGCACTAGTCTTGACTTCTGTATGTTGACTGTGTATCCCAAAGCTTGCAGCAGTTGTATGACATAGGCCAAATCCTTTATTATTTTTGTCTTGTTGTCCGCTTGTATTAGGCAGTCGTCCAGGTATGGGTAGATTTGAATTCCCTGAAGCCTGCAATGTGCAATTAACTGATGCCAGGCATTTCGTGAATACTCTGGGTGCAGTAGATAAGCCAAAGGGCAATGCTGAGAATTGATAATGCTCTGATCCTGCAAGAAATCTGAGGTGTCTTCTGCAATCTGGTCGTATAGGGACGTGCAGGTATGCCTCCTTGAGATCTAGAGTCACCAGCCAAGACTCCTTGCCCAACAAGGGAAGAAGTTGCTGTAGGGTCAGCATCTTGAATTTTGGTACAATGAGATATGTGTTCAGTGCGGACAAGTCGAGAATAGGCCTCCATTGAGTTTCTTTTCTTGGTACAAGGAATAGTCTGGAGTAAAATCCTTGGCCTTGTTCCATAGATGGTACCTTTTCTATTGCTCTCATCCTTAGTAAGTTGATGACTTGTTTTAGAGCCTCTGACTTCTGGCTTGGTGGAAGGTTTGGCATTCCTTTCTTTTTTGGTAAAGTGTGGAAGTGAAACCTGTACCCTTTGTCTATTGTTTGCAAAGTCCATTTGTCTCCTGTAATGCAATGCCAGTTTTTTGAAAATAAAGCTAACTTTCCGCCCAAGGGTGCTTCCAATTGTTTCCTGGTAGGCTGAATCAGAGCCAAGTCATTGTGTCTGTCCTGTGGAAGTGGTTGCAGTCGCAGCTGTGGAGGCACTCCTCTGGTTGTCAGGTTGCCACTGACGGCCCCTGTAGGCACCCCTTGATTGACCTCTGCCTCTTGGGCGTCTATTTCTGCCTCTCTGTGTTCTGGTGGTGTCTGGAAAGGACCAATTCTTTGAAGGCCAATTTCTGCTGAACCTCGGAGGTTGGACCTGCAGAAAATCCTTGACTGTTTGCACAGATTTTGCTTTTTCTTCCACTTTCTTTAGTACCTCCTGTGCAGGGGAGCCAAATAAACTTTGTTTCTCCATAGGGGCATCTAGGAGTTTAGACTTAACATGGTCTGGCAAGGATTGCTCTTTAGCCAGGCATGCCTTGAATCACTGCTCCAGTCATAGCTGATCTAAATGAAGCCTCCAGTGCATCATAGCCACATTTTAAAAATGATTACTGACCTGCTGAGAATTGTGTACCAACTCCTGAAGGGACTTACGGTCTAAAGGTTCAGGAGAGGAAAGCTTTTTATTCAGCTGATCTAACAAAAATTCCTGGTACTGTATCATGTGAAATTGACAGTTTAAAGCCCTAGCAGAAAGAGTAGCAGATGTATAAACTTTTTTACCCCATCTCTCTAATGCTCTTGATTCTCTTTCAGAGGGTAGGGGGTTTTTGGCAGAGGCAGCTGCAACACCCTTGGGGCCCTGAGAAATGGTTTCTGGATCTGCAGCGTGGGCCTTGTACAAGTGGAAGTGAGAATCCGGGACCCTGTAATATCTGTCAGGTTTGGCAGGGGGAAGAGAATCAGGGGCTGAACAGGCATCATTGTATGCATCATCAACAACTGATAGTACAGGTGGTATGGCTAGAGGCCTATGCTGTGGTAAGTGTAAAAAAGTCCTTAGCCTTTTCCTAGAATCAGAAAAATCCTGACCCTGCCATTGGAAATGTTCCCTCATTGAATGTAGAGTTTCCCCAAATGAAAATTCTTCTGGGGGGGAGGCAGAAGGAATGGAGTCTTCTGCATCCGAATCCTCATAAGGTCCTTCCTGATGGTCTGATAAATTTGATCCATCCGAGGAATAGTCAGAGGAAAGAGGTTCCGGGGGTTCAGTCCTAGGCCTTTTTTCAGGAGGGGGTTGTGTGGCCCTGTCTGGGTGAGGTTGGGATCCCCTGATCAAAGAAATAAGGTCCTCAGCGAGGCTGAGAATCTGAGAACTTGAGGAAGGTCTGTGAGGGGGAGCTTTTGTAGGTAAAGCCTTGGAAAGTTTAGCTGCTTTAGCCCTGGAGAAGGCCTTAATAGACATAGAAGCAGGGGGTCTAGCTGCCCCACGTGCAGGAGTAGAAATGTCCAATGGAATGGTGTCGGACAATTCTTGTGTGCCTGCTTCTTCGGTAGGAATTTCTGTAGCCGACTCAGCCGGGGCCTCTGAGGTCTCGGTCGTCGGAGGCATGCTTGCGGCCGAAGGAAGAACCGGGGACTCTGTTTCAGCCGAAACCGAGACACTCGCGGTAGGCCTAACCGTGGTTTCAGCCGAAACTGCGGGCCGCGAGTGTCGGTCCTTTTCCTTGCGTTTTTTAGCTAAATGAGTAGTCGGAGTCTCCGACAGCATTTTATATGCAAAAGCGGGACCAAAAAACTCTTCTGCAAACTGCGACCGACGTCTAAGTGTCCGTCGGTTGAAAGAGGCACAGGCTAAACAAGCTGATACGTCGTGGTCTGGGCCTAAGCAAGGAAGGCAGTAAGAGTGGAAATCCTTATGAGGTATTTGTTTCCCACAAGTTAAACTATTTACTTTTTCTGACATCGGCTGAGGCAAGAAAGAGTCCCCAACGGGGTACTTAGCTTTTTTAGAAGTCTTCGGTAGCTGAAATCTCTGGATCTGACCGACCGGCAAGAAAGACTGAGGAAAATGGCGTCGGCTGATGCCTTTATACCCCAGGAGCTATGACGTCGGGTGAAGTGCGACATCAGCCGAGGCCAGACCCAGACTTTGGAATCCGGCCGACCGAGGGCTGCCTGAGGCAGGACAACCCATATGTTATGACTGCAGATGCATCCTTGAAGGACATCCGTCCCTTCCATGAGATGGTGAAGGGGCCCACTCTCCAAGCTATGGAGAGTGGTGTTTGGTACAGACTGTTGTCAGCTGTCTGTTCTGGGGGGAGGCAAACAGCTCTATATGTGGTGTACCCCATCAGTGGACAACGTCTAGGAAAACTTCCCTGTCCCATCCACTCGTGATGTAGAAAGAATGATCTGCTTACAGCATCTGCCTGAAGGTTTTCCCAGGAAGGGATTTACGTTGCCTGTAGGAATAAGTTCTGTGAGACTAACTCCCAAATTTGCATTACCAGCCTGCATAGGAGGTAGGACTTGCCCCCCCCCCCCCGATTTGTTGATGTACCACATGACAGTGGTGTTGTCTGTGAAGATTAGCAGAAAGCCTGGCTAAAGGATAGGGGGAAAGGCCTTTGGGGCTTAATGAACCACTGTCATTTCCCTGACATTGACATGCGTCCTCAAGAGGGATACCTGCCAAGGTGCTTGTACGTTGAGTCTCTTCATGGTAGCCCCCCCCACCCCAGATCCAATGCATCTGTGTGCAATATGTTGAGCTGGTGTGGGTAGTAGGAGGGATAGTCCTGGATTCCTTTGTACCTGTTGTATCCACCACCTTAGTTCTGTTAGTAGACAAGGTAGGAAGGGTATTTGTAAGTCCAAAGGTTAGTTGTGCTGGGACCATACATTCTTTAAATACCATTGTAGCTTCCTCATGTGCATCCTGGCTAGGGGAAGCATAGGGAAGGTGGCTGCCATAAGACACAGGAGAAACAAACTGTCTTGCTGGCAGCTGGTCTATCTGGAGGAGGTCTTGGAAATGGTTTGTTAAGGAGATTACTTTGTCATGGGGTAAAAATGCCCTCATTAGGTCTGTCTAAATCCTGCACTCCAGAAACACCTTGTCTTGTTCTGGGGACGGGGATGATTTGGGGAGGTTCAGTGTGAAACCTAGTGTCTGAAGCAGGGACAGAGAGAACTGGAGACTATTTTTGAAAGTCTCTTCTTTTTCTGCAAAAATCAAAATATCGTCTAGATAGGGATAGATCGGTATGCCCTTGGTCCTGCAGAAGGCTATGGCAGGAGCTAGGCATTTGGTGAAAACCCTTGGTGCAGTGGACAAAGCAAAGGGCAAAACAGTAAATTGAAAATGAGAGGAAGGCCCAGCAAAGCGCAAGTATTTCTTGTGGTTTGGGTGTATGGGGATGTGCAGCAACTCAAAGTATCTTTTTTGAATTTCTATCATTTGGGAAGTATCCCGATTGAAGTATTCTTCCATCTTAGTGATGGTTTCACCAAAAGTTGTCCTCTGGAGGGGAATTTCCTTCAACAGAATCCTCATCTGGAGAATAATATTCCAGGGGGGAGGCCATTTGTGATGAATAGGTGACAGACTCCTCTGAGCAAGAGGAGAGGGCCTCTTCTTCTTCTTTCTAGGAAACAGAGGGAAGGACTGAGGCAGCAGAAGTAGGCCTTGGACTGAGCACTATAATAGAGGGGGCAGAGGTGGGATTAGGCCTAAAGGTCATGAAAGCCTGCATCAGGGACTAAAAGACTGCCAGTCCGGTTGTCCTTCAGGAGGTGTACATAAATGTTTAGTTTTTTGTCTTCTTTTAAAGGGAGTAATTTTGAGATACACTGTAGGCTTTGATTCTGGGTCCCTTAGCAAAGGAAGAAGACTGATTCCCGATACCCAGAAGGGCATCTGATAGAAACTGGTTCCCCCTGCAACATCGGGAATAACGGACATCTGAGACATCTCCGCGGATGTGCTGGCTTGCGCTTCAGATATGGCTACATCGAGGGGGGCTGTAGAAGCAGACAGCTCTAGTGGACGTCCCTCAACGCCTATACTGGCGGGGTGTCTGACGAGAGAAAGGCAGTGGTGGTAGGCCACGAAACTTTAGCACTTTTCTTTGGCGGTTCTGTCAGATCAGCCGATTCCGGATCCATCCTAAGGGCTAGCTTCTTAAGCCTTTGATTTTTTAAGTAGAAGTTAATGCCAGCCAAATGGCTTCTAAGAGTTTTAGGGATGAAGGATTGGCAGATGGTGCAGGAGGTATGGTCGTGTTCACAGCCTACACAAAAGACACAATGGCCATGGGTGTCCTCATGCAGAATATGATGCCTGCATTGGCATTTACCCTTCTTTGTGGACATCGGCTAATGTAAAAACCAACAAACCAAGCTCAAGCAAGTAATACAAGTAAGAAATCCCCAACAGGGTCCTTAGCTTTGGACGTCTTGATAAAGAGGAGCGATGCAATCATCTGACGTTTGACTGCGGCAGAAAGTTCTGAGGTCTGTGCGTGCAGACATCACATTTAAGGTCCCTGGTTTATGGCCCTACATGTTACATCCTACGCATCAACAGCAACCAGGCTGAAAGCTTTTGTATAGGAGATGACGTTCAGGTCACCTGAGTCGGAAGATCCCACAGTAAGAATACTGCAACATGAGAATAGAAGGACATCTGCTGTGATACAACTACACACAACCTTAAGCAATGCCTGAAGTCTGGATATATATTGATGGGATATGCATCTTTTAAATCTAGTGTGATCAGGAAAATAAAATAGGGAAGAAGCAGAAACAGGTTATGACTGACAGCATTTTGAACTTTGGCATGATCACAAACATGTTTAGGAAAAAGATCCAGAACTAGTGTCCAAGCATTTTCTGTCTTTGGCACTAAAAAACATCCTCGAATGAAAACCTTTCTAAACCTGGGAAAAATGAACTGGTTCTATTACTTCTTGGGACAGCATATGTTGAAGAACAGGGGGAAATAAAGGAGTATGGTCTGCTGGAGGAGGAACTACTGCCTGGAAAACGGTGATTTCCCTTCCACTGCCACCAGTAACCTTGATGAATGAGACAATCTGGTGCCAAAGAGAAAAAAAGTGGAGACTCAGACTTTCTGGAAAGGAACAGTGACTAGCAGGGTGTGAGGGGGACAAGGTCCCTTAAATAGAAATTCTGCCTCGTTAACTCTTTTTTGGGTGGGGGTGAGCGCTGAATTCTTTTTGGAACATCCCCAATCCATTTCTTCTGACATGGTTGTTTACTCACAGTTTAAGACTGCTTAGTGTTTTCTTTTTTTTTTTACCAAAACTGGATAAGGGTTAGAGAAAATGAATAAAAAATCTTAGAGATTCCCCTTTCATCACATTTTTGATCACCTCTGCAGCACAGGGGCCAAAAACTGAATCTATCCAAAACAGAATTTAAAATCTCACTTTTCACATCACTGGGAGGTTTGGAAAATGCAGCCAGGCAAGCCTCCTCAAAACAGCACCAGGAGCCATAGCCCTAGAGTAAGCATCAACTGAGTCATACAGTCTGGGATGATGTGAGGCATTGCCATCTGTACCAGGAAGGATAGGGCAGCACGTGAACCATGCGCCAGCATAATCAGCTGAGTTTTGTAGTTTTAGAGAATTTTGTGTCATTTAACTCATGATGACTTGTACAGATGCTTGAAAATGTATCAATAGTGTTGTTTTAACTGATTAAATGTATATGAAATAAACAAAAACACCACCAAAGGGTAAGAGCTCCTGCGGTTCCAAATATAAAGTAAATAAGCAGCAAGGTACTGACCATCCACAGAGGCTGTACACAGCAGATGTTGCCAACGAACACTAAAACGTCACTAAACAAACTAAACAAATAATGTAGAGATGCAGACCGCTAAATATAGTCCAAGTTTATTAAAATAGTTAGCGCTTTCACCACAAGGGCTTCATCAGACTAACACACAAAGAACTCAGACAATTTAAATAATGAGACATGTTCACTCATAGGTCAAATCAAGTAATGCATCATCCACTGCTCATTAATAAAGAAACACGAAGAGCAAGTCGGACCATTAAAAAAACATCTTCAGAGTACTTGTGCTTATTTTAGTTATGCCTTGGCCACTCCAAAAAGCCTTGCTGCTTTGGTTACACTCTTGGATACATTTGTAAGAGCCTTAGAGTGGTTGACTGGTGGCAGTGTGGTTACCTTATAGTCTAGGCAGAAGGCTACAGATAGTAAATCTGTGCCAGCCTTTCTAAAGAGAGAAAAAGAGAGAGAGAGAGAGAGAGAGAGAGAGAGAGAGTGTGTGTGTGTGTGTGTGTGTGTGTGTGAAAATCAAATATCCCGGGTGTGGGTGTGTTGGCTACTTGGGACTGGGACACAGTGCTCCAAAGTTAGTCGTGTTTGGGATCTGGAGGGGGAGGGGGGGGTGGAGAAAGACACACAGTCAAGTCCAGTCCCAGGTCTGGAGTGTGCTCTCTTGTGCTCTTGGGGGAAATCATGCTTGACTGTAGAGAGCTGCATCTGAAAACAGTGTAAATTCATTCCTGTTTTTAGTGACCATCTTTCACCGGTATCATTAGCGAGGATTGAGGCTCCTTGATTACTGCCACAGTGTAGAAAGGCTGTCACACACCAATCAATGAGCTGTGACTTGAACAATGGAAGAAACTAAATTACTTGAAGATTTTTCTCTCAAGAAGAAGCTGCAGACAAAACATTCCTCATATATTCAGACTTAGTTGGAATAAACTAACATGAGCCTAACAAATCACAATTCTGAAAATTAAATTTACAGAAGCGTATACTTTTCCCCTCATACTTGGCAATAATCTTCTCATCCTTATTAGAAAGAGTACGATTGGGAATAACTAAATGTTTAGCAGCTGTAGGATTAGCTGAAACTATAGCTGCTGGGTCAGGTTTGGGAAGACTATATTAAAAAGACTGAGAAACCTTATATTGTATCTATAGCCTTTTAAGGGCAGCAGGCCAACTATCAGAAAACTGCAGGCAGTGACACACATCCTCCAAAGATGACAGAACTGGAGGAATGGGTGAAGGCTCTGTAAATTCCTTCTGTAACAGCTCACTGTATGTTCTGAAGGACTGAGGAAGTACAGTGTTCTTCCACTGAAAACACTGGCACATTTTGGAAATAGTCTCACAAAGAGACTGCCCCCACACACAGGGAAATTAGAAGCAAAGTTCTCCTCATGGTCCAAGTTAGAAAACTGAGGAGAAAACCCTACATTTCTTCCCTTCACCTTCCTGTTCTCTGGAATCTCTTCAAGAGAGGTACGCTGTATTTTACCAAAAAAAAAGTCACCTTATAAGAACAAATAACAGCCTGAATTAAACCCTGAGCCTGATCCAGTAAACTTCCCCATCTAAAGAAATTTGAAGAGGAGTAGAAACAGGTTTAGTTTTGTGTTTCTATCTGACAGGAAATTGGGGCCAGCAGTGTTATTAATGACAGTAGCAGCAACAGCTTCCCCAGGGATGGGCACATTCTGACCAAACAGGGAAGCCTTCTCTGCTCCCGTTCACAGGACAGTCAAGACTGGCTTTCCCTTGCCCACTGAGAAGATCCCAACAGCCACAGAGGACTTGGCTAACTCCCATTCCATAGTGGCTGTAGGTGTTATAACGCAGGGATCTTGGGTAAAAAGAAGTGGCCTGAGAAACAAGCTATGGCCAAAGCAGTCTCATCCATCTGTGGCCAAGGAAAACTGCTTGCCGTTTGTGGTGACAAAGGACCTTTGTGGCCAGTAGCACCCACCATGCGATTGGTAGTTAGTTCCACAGTCAACAGCTTTTAAACAGACAGGAAAAAGGTGTGCTCCTGTTTAAATACAGCTAGGTCTTGTAGCAATCCATTAAAATACAAACTCTTAGGTTAAAAGTACCTTTATTAAACAGAAAAGTACAATAAAACAATGTAATGTGGAAGCCCCCCCCCCCCCCAAGGGAACTTATCCACCCAGCAAAGGAACAGCAAAAGCCAAAAGTCTATCTTTGAAAGCCTGCAGAGGAGCAAACTCTTCAACAGGAAAACTCTGAAGGGCCTGGCACCCAAAACCTGTCCTTTTAGTCAGCTCAGCTCGAGCTGACTGATAGTTTAGGCTTGTGGAAAGTGCCATGAAGCTTTAAAAACTGGCTGGCTGTTGTATCCTATGCAGGATATAACCAATATAGCTACGGCTACTGTAGTAGTGATCAACATGCTGAACATTTAAACAGAAATGCATTTGTCACAAATGAACAGAGTACAGACCATAAACATGTAACTTCTGGAGAAGCACAGCAGGGTATGGTATATGTTTGAGCAAGAATAGCCCATGTCAGCAATGTAGACGCTTCAAGAGGTCCAATTTCCACCAAATACTTCCCATCCAATTTGCACCTGAAACAATACAATTCAGGAAAGCACTGCATGCTCTTGTTTTGAAAATTAACTTATACCCGTTTACCAAAAATGCCAGCTGCATACAGCCCATTAACAGTGGAGGTCTTGAGAGAATACAAGCTAAAAAAGAAACAAAACTGACAGAAATGCAAATAAACAGTGTGCGATGGGTTAACATAAGGGCAATGCAAGAGAAGCAAAACATCATATAAGACTTCAGGGCATCAAGGAAACCAGCATCAGAAAAAGGAAATAGTACAATTCAGTGCACAAATAAAAATACAATTATATTACAACAATGGTAAAGACTATGACAAATCACCATAAAACACATTAGCAGGATATGCATATATATGCTTAGTGTGCACATATGTATGCTAAAACTTATTTAAAAGGTTGAAAATTTCAACCACTCCAATAAGTCTTCAGTTGAAGGACTATTACATGTGAAGATATTTAACTTGTGTTTAAACAGGTATTTATCAACTGTATCTGAGAAGAGGTGGTAAATAATACAAGCAAATGACCCATAAATTGGATAACGTGTCACAAATAAAATTATTTTTGAATTTGAGATCAACAGGTTGCACCAAGAATTACCCCAATAAAGGGCACCAAAGGACAGTCAGAAGAGTGAAATATTTATGGGCAAATTTCAAGCAAGAGAACTTTTCCATTTCTAGCTTATTTAGGTTATGAACTACAAAACAGCAGTGGGTTCAGGAAAAGTGACCTGCAACAGATCTAGCAATACAAATGTAACACTCTGACATTTAAATTGGGACTTGTAGATTAGAGAGCCGATGAGCAGAAAACAGGTCGTCTAGAGTTAAACTGACATGCTGATTCACAGATCAACTCTGGCTCTAAGGAACCCTCCTAGTTTCAAATTAGTTTTAGTAAGGATAACATTAATCCTTGTGAAATGTACGCTAGCGGGAAAGGGTTAAATATAGGATGCCTTGTGGACTGATGCTGGTGTTTATCCCACTGAAGTTAGCTTAAATGAGAATGTGGCACTAACACTGTTTGGCTTGTGGTTATTGGGCTTACTTGTAAAGTATGGATGTTCAGTAAAAGACCTAATGAAGACAGCAGTGTTATTACACGTGTGATACTGTAAAAATGCACTACAGAATGATCAGCTGCCAATTCATCACGAATTCATCAGCATACTGTTTTAGAACTTTCACAGCAGGGCTCCATATTACTGACGAAAATGCAAACAGGATGGGAATAGCACACCAAAAAGTAACAATAAATGGCATCATTCTTTCTCAGACTTAGGAAAACAACTGCTCCTAAACAAACTCAGTCCAGAAACAAATTCAAATCAAAAGTAGGTTCAGTTGACCAATAAATCCAAAAAAAAAAAAATCAGTCTAGAGGCAAATCCAAGTCAAACGTAGGTTGGATTGCCAAAATGACCAATAATAATCACTGAAGATATGTTTAATACAAAATATCAATTGCTTTCATTCCAACTGTAAGAGACTTCATCAGAATAAAACTAAAAAAAAAAATCCACATTTAAAAGCTCCTACAGGAGATATCGTCACAAATTGCTACGACAGGAAATCATATCTAAAACGTAAATGTAAACAAAAATACTTGTAAAAGAAATAAAAATGAATTTAATATAAACAAATGACTTTCAAACCATTTATCTAATTCTGGTGGCACATTTTTAAAATAGAATTGATGGACACATTTTTCATTCAAGCCAGGCAGAAATAAGGGATTGAATCTTATCTGCCAAATAAGTTCCTTAAACTTTAATCTATCCTTCCCATCTCCATCCACACTGCTGGATAAAATGCGTTCCAACACATAAAAAAAAAATTGCTGAAAAGTGTCACAACTCAAATTGTGCTTTGCTAAAGCATTGTTTACATTGTTATTACTGATAGCACTTGTGTATAAATTTTGCATCCATTTTGCAGACATAAAAGCTTGTGCAGGATGCATACCTGGCCTCATAACCAACCCAGATATACAATTAAATTTACCTGCTATCATAATGACTTTTTCAAAGTCTAACAAATAAATCAATGAACCCTCACATATAAACGGGCACTAGTTATAGCTCCCATATATACACATTTTGCAACCTGTATCCCTGGGTTCAAGTCCTTAGGAATTCCAAACATTTCTTTAATTACAAATTTAAGATTGATTTATCCCACATATGTGCATCCTGTGCCAGTACTTGTACCCTCAAAAATTTATGAACTTACCAGTGCCATCTGTAATGATGGTGTAAAGAATGATTTAACAAAGCACAGCTTGAACTGTGCCTCTTTCAACAAGTTTTTAGTGTTGGAATGTATTTAATTGGACAGGATGGATGGCATCTGGAAAGATGTTGTTTAAGGAATGGGTATGGCAAGTAAGGTTAATTGCCTCAGTCCCACCCGGCTTGAATGATCATGTGTCCATTGATTCTATTTTAAAAATGCATGTCATCAAAATTGGATAAATGGTTTGAAAGAGTTGTTTGCTTACAATAACAAGCTTTTTAAAACATTTTTGATTTGTTTAGATTCAAATTTGTGACACTTCCTGCAGTAGGACTCAGTGACAGCGTTTCCTGCAGTACGACTCTGTGACGTCATTTCCTGCAGTAGCTTTTACAAGTGGAAGATGTGATTTTACTTTTATTCTGATGAAGTCGCTTACAAGTGAGGGACAAAAGCACTTAATCTTTTGCATTAAACATTTTTTCAGTGATGATGGGGGCTGTTTTGTGAATTACTGGAACTCAATGCAGTTTTCTTTTTCTCCCTACTGTATTACCCAATAGAGCTTACTGTTCAAAAAATCATTCATTACTACTACTATTTTTTAATTCTTCAGTTTCTTCCCTTTGCAGTAACAGATTTCAAAGATCCACCCAACTTTTTAGTACACACAAGTCACATTGCTTTTTAAAAGAATTCATCCCAAACTGCATGGCTTAGCCTTGACAGTTAAAATCTACAGCTTCTGCTATTACTTGCTCCCAGTTTTACACATACAGTCTATTAATGAGTTTATAAGCAAGCTGCTATTTAAAAAAGGTCCTGCATTTATAGAACTTTTTCCTGTAGTGCTCATTACTGACAGGCATTAAAACATTACTACTACACAACAAACACTACATGTTAAGAACAAAAGGCCTACAACAACCTGAAGTGTTTTATGTGTACTTATAAATAGAAATTCAACATACCTGACAAACAAATTCTGGAATTATTCTGTGGAAAATGGAGTTCTTAAATCCAAAGCCCTTTTCTCCAGTGCATAATGCCCGAAAATTCTCAGCAGTCCGAGGAACAATATTTGAAAGAAGCTCCACAGTGAATCGACCAAGAGGTTCATCATCACAAGAAACATCAAAATATACCACCGGATTAGTCTCCACGGAGAGCTGTGCTGCTTTGGAAAGTTGCTCTTGACCCAACTTTGACATGTTTCTCTGACATTCTTCAAATTTTTCCTTAAAAGCACTGGCCAAATCTGGTATTTTGAATTTGGCAGCTAGCTGTTCCATCCTTCCTGAGCCATCTGAAAACAAACATTCATTACAAATCATTAGCTTAAAGATTAGCTTGAATTTTTTTAATTAAAACCATCACTAAATATATTTAACAATGGTACAATGGGGAGCCATGCACTTGCTATTAAGTTTTGCTTTTTTTCTCACAATCCTCCAGTATGGAAATGAACTAGTACCACTGAAAAGACTCTTAGAACAATTGTTTTGAAATTCAACAAAATGTGTAAAATGCAACTCGGTTTGGTGGTGTATAGTAATGCTAGAGACCACTGCTTTCACTGCACCACCTACAGTACTGTTCACCAAGTGTCTGATAAGATTAGAAATGGTCATCAAGGTTGCTGCCAGAGACCAGCTTTGAATTCAACTCAGCATTAAGCAGCTTTCCTGTCATCTTGCAAAACTTATCCTCAATCTAAATCGGGAAGCAATAATGCATGGCAATAAGTAACTGAGCACCCTAACAGAACAGGTAAGAAAAATATTCTGTTTCTAAAGTCCAATACCCTGGTCTATTCATTGGTAGAATGGGAGTGAGGTACACTGCTGGTCTCTGAGGAATGAGAGTCGTTTTGAAGGCTTCTACAGTGGCAAAGGTACCAAAGACCTTAGTGTGGACCCAAGAATTCCAACTGACAGGTTGGCAGAAGACCCTGCTTGGTCTTCTAAGAACAGACTCCACAAAAATCAGGCTATGTATATGTCTCTCTGATGACAACAGCAACAAACGGGGAAGACAGCAAAGACTTTAGGCTTTACGGCCCACCACTCCCTCCCAAATTTTGGTATCATTTTGGAGGACTGAGGAATCTAATGAATCTTCACTGTCAGCCTCTGATACTGAAGACTCCAGGAGACAGTGGATTGCCTTTTACACAAATGCTTCCCTCTTCTCGGCAGGGAAGGTTCAGGCAGCAGTGACATAGCAGCTATCACCACACATTTCTTGGTTTCCATATTACTTTGCTCCCACAAATTTTCATAAAATCTAATATTAGTATAGGATCTGTGGTTATTTTTGTCAGACTTCCTATGTTTAGTGATGATCCATTCTATGTTTGGTTGCCTGCATCATTCTGCTAAAAGCTTTTGTGCTATGGAGTTCTGAAACAGTTGCTTATAAGCAACCGTTTAAAACTCATGCATATTATCCAAACTCTCCCTCATTTTCCTTTTACACTCTGCAGTTGTTCTTGTTCTGTGAGATTCTACTTACTCTGCAAATCCTTTGTCAACCCTTCTAAAAAGTCCTATTACTACATTGCCAAATGTCTTTAGCTTATTTCTACCGTTTGTAAACTCCAATTTAATTTTATCCCATTCAATAGCTATTCCGTTTGGAGAAATTTCTACATTCCCTAATAACTCTCAAACAATTGCACTACCCATTCCTTAAATTCCTCTCTTTTTAACTGGAAGTAGGAAAAGGTCAGTGTCTCATTTTTATTTCATTACCCTGCATCTTTATTAGTGCAAAATCTGAAAGTTATTGGATGCATGTTAAAGCTTTCAGTTTAATATATATGCTTCCTGTGAAATATAATTTCTATTCAATATAGCCCTATTATTATTACTGCACACTGGGGAATATGTACATTTTCTCTGAGTTTCTACATCTGAATTCTCATCTTCTGTAACAAATATTTTCATATATGTCTATGCTCTCTCTTGCATTTTTCCTTCTAGGTCCCCCTGATACATCCTCAGTTTTGCAAATCAAGTTCCAGCCCTCATCCATAAATATTCCCTGATGAAAGCTAATTGTTTTTCCCAAAGCTACATAACACGTCAGTGTAATCTTCCTTCCTTGCCAATGGCCTTTTACTGCTACATATCTACCATCATCTTTTTTCCATTTTTATATGACTTGTACCCTAAATCAGTATTACTAGTCTTTTTCTTTGCCCTTGATATAATGCTGAAGGTCCATCCTAAAATCCTTTTTTTTTTCAAATTCACGTGTTCATTTACATTCAAAAGTGTTTCCTTTAACAAGGCTATCTGCACCCTACATTTCTTAACATAGTTCAATACTCTCTATTTTTTTTATTTTGTTTACTGGCATTTGTTTACCGGGTATAATCCCTGGGCCATTAAGAGCCCATTTTCAATGCAGTCCCAGGGAGAAAAGTGCCAGAAATACAACTACATAGAACAATAATGAACAATTACAGAAACTCCACAAAGTAAGTATATGAATATAAGATGATTTCTGGAATGTAGAGGTGGTCAGGACTTAAGTTGGATGTTTGGTACCTTTGCAGATTGTGATAAAGAGAAATACTTAAGTAAGGAAATTTTAAAATATACAATACTTTGGTCGGATTCAAGTGTTAATGGAAGAGCATTCCAGGTTCTGGTTACCGAGGAAGAGTATAGAAGATGGCCCCTCAGGTAGGTCAACTTTGTGTACCTGCAGAGGAAGTTTATTTTTGTTATCTAAGAGACCTTTTGGGTAGGTAGTTGGTGAATAGTGAGGCAAGGGCAGGAAATACTGAAGGTCTGTATACTACTTTATGTGCAGCTGTTAATTGCAAGTAGGACAGAGTGTGTGGTAGTTCCTGGCAGTTAAGAGTGTGTTAATCTTTACAGTGGTGGATGGAATATAAAGCATTAGCAGCAAATCTAGTTGACATTGTCGTAACAGATTTCAAACTTTGATATTAGGGTATATAGTAAAATTAGTGAGTAATGGGGTACTACAGGTGAGATAGGAAAGTAGATATGTGGTAGAAAGTATTTTTTTACTCGAAGGCCTAGGGAAGTGTTTGCGCCTATACAGAATGCCTATTTTTTGGTGAGTTTTGTTAATGTTGTGCTGAAGGTGTAGGTCAAATTGTAAGTGTTCATCTATTATTATTCCTAGTAATTTAATGTAGGAAACAACTTCAATTACCATTTTGCTCTGACAGACAGCATCATAAATTGGGCTTTAAGAGGGGTTTTATTTTTTCTTAGGGGTGAATAGAAATACCTTAGTTTTGTTTGGATTAAGTAATGACTAAGCCAGTTTTCTATGGAAGTAAAGGTGAGTTAAGTAATATGTTGGAAGTTGGATATGGAGTCAGCAGAACAAGTGATAGTAAAATCGTCTGCAGAATGAATAAGAGAGCCCTGACTGAATGGAGAGTGTAAATTATTAATAAATATACTAAATAAGAAGGGCCCTAATTTAGAGCCTTGGGGAACACTGGTAGGGCTGAGGAGATAAGGAGAGAGAGAGAGAGAGTGGAGTTCCATGTAACTGCCTGTTGTCTGTCTGACAGATAGCTTGAGAACCAGTTAAGAGAAGAGGACAGCCCAATTTGAGAGTGTTGATTTTGAAGTAGTGGATGAGAAAAATGTATCAAAAGCCTTTGAAAGGTCTAGAAATTGGGAAGAAAGTTTTGCCAGTCTCTCTAGCTTTGTTGACTATGTCCATGAAAGAAATCAAAGTGGTCACTATGCCGTGACCCGGTCTAAAGCCATGTTGTGTAGGTGATAGAATTTGGTTATTAATGAGAAAGTCAAGAAGTTGAACTTGTATACATTTCTCTACAAACTTGGAGATGGGAGAAAGAACAGCAATAAGATGGTAGTTGGAGAGATCTGTGGCGTTGCTGCCTTTGTGGAGGGGTAGAATAAATGCAATTGTCCAGGTTTTTGGGAAAAGGGATTTGAGAATGGACGTGTTTATAAGTATACTGATAGAGTAAGCAATTGTATCAGCAGCAAGTCTTAGATATTCTGTGGGTAGATCATCAGCTGCATTACAACTAGTTTAGAGTGAGGAGTAATCTTTGTATGGTAGCAGTGGGAACGGGTTTAAGAGTGAAAGAAAGTGTTAGATAGGTAGTAAATTCAGAAGAATTGAGAAAGGATGAGGAGGGAGAATATTTGGTGAGGTGGGATGGTGTTGATAGTTCAGCAGAAGTAGAGACTGTGCCAGAGTGATGTTGGGGGAAGCTGGTTGTGATATCTGATATAGTGTTGGTGAAATGGAAGTTAAAAGAGATTGGCTATTTCTGGGTAACTTATCAAAGCCTTCGATTGGTGTTTGTGCCTGGGTTTAGAAGTGAAAAATTGGATGTCTAGATTTTTGGGGGTTATTCTTATTATTGGATTGGAATTTTAGGTAATATTCTTTTTTGCCTTTGGTTACTTGTTTTTTTAACTTGATTGCGGAGCTGCCTGAATTTCTGCAAGTCAGGCTGATTTTTGTTTTTTAGCCACTGTTGCCAGATTTTGTTCTGTTTTGCATTAATTCTTTTGTTGGTTTAGTTAACCATGGGGCATAGTTAGATTTTATTATTTTCATTTGGAAGGGGGGGTGCAAGTCTGTTTAGAGTTTCTAGGAATAAAGTATTTTGTCTGCATATGTAAGGCCACTTACATTCTATGATATGGACAGAGCAGTTATAACAGAAAACCATTACTCCCACCTTACACATAACAGCTCTTTTGAACATTTAGTTTAAAAGTTTGGCTTACATGTACACATGGTTTGGCAGGCTGAACTCTTACACACTGCCTTTTCACATCTCTACTTCAACTTGCGTTTCATTTTTCAAGATTTTTTTCTTCAATGAAAACACACAAAAATACCTAAATATATTTTCAGAGTTGCAGCATCCACTTTTACTTACACTGTTTAATGGGTTAGTCTAACTGGGCCTAACACACGCAACTATGTACATTTTCAACAAGTGAAGTTTAACCCTCCAGATAGGCATAATTGCCTCAAATTGATGGCTGCACCCACATGCATAACCTAATCTACAATTAAAGTTATCCATGCTAAAGCACCCATTAAAACATGTGCTCCCACTTAATCTGATTGCTATCTGTTCTTCTGTTATCTCTATTCCCCTGAGCTAGTGACATGTATGACTAAATGTAGTGCAACAGACACCCCAAAGCAAGTACTAAATAATGGTTACATAAGTGTACCTTGCTTCATGGCTCCCTCAACTTCCATTAACTTATTTTAGTAGTTAGCATATTTTCTTGACACACTACCAGCAAAATTAAATTTGTCCAGATGCATTTTATAAGATTGCTCAGTGCTTCATTTGATAAGAGAAATGAAATATTGTTTAACACCATTAACTGAAATTAGAGTCAGTTCGCATAATACTGAAAGCAAAATTCTGATACCCGAAAACATCCCAGTTATGTGACAGAGAGAAGCACTGGCTATGACCCATGTTCTACTAGTTGACCAGTTGAGGGAAGAGAAGGACGGATGTTCAGGAATAGGAATAACGATGATAACAGTTTGGCCACCCTGGCTGGAGGGATTGGTAGCCTGACTGACATTTCTTCACATGCAAACAAGCGGCTCACAGACAATGAAATCAGAACTACAAATGAGGACATGGACTTGTTAACAATCCTGTGATGGCAGCCCTCAATTGCACATGGGCAAGAGGTCTCATATGCAGAGGCAAAGCACAGCAAACCCTTATAATGAGACAAGTAGCCATATCAGTAAAGTGTTGGCGTTACAGCCTTAAATAGAAATACCTTCATTGCTGGCATTACCAAATGCAAGCAAGGGAACAAACCCCACCACTCAGCTATTGCTGCATGTTAACAAATCATCCCAAACAGTGGGAAAAACTGATGGTCTCCGATAGGAAGGTAGTAGTGGGTGGCAAACAGAGGGAAATATAACCTTGAAAAAAAATATTTATCTTGAAAAAAAAATGTACTGAAAGGGTGCCTGAACTTTATTCAATCTTTCTAAATATCTTTTCCCCAAACAAAACAAATCAGTATAATAATGTTGCTTAGGGCTTCTGCATATTGCTAGGTAGCAGACACTGTTAATCCGATGTGATGAGACTAATTAAATGCATAGAAGAAATGAGGAAAGCAATGTTGCAAGTTGAAAGAATGGTAACTCACCAGCATAATCTGTTGCACTCCAGACAAAAGCATTATTTGATGTATTCAAGGGCTTCAGTTCCATTTTGGTTGTAATAAGATGGTTAGCGCACACTTTCAAAACTTGGTCTCGTCTCATTACAACACGATAGCATCTCTTTTGTGAATGAAACAGTATTTTGAGATCTCCAACACCACGTTCTTTCCAAGATGAGCTCTCTCTATCCCAACGGTAAAGCTTTGCTCTCTCCTTAAAAATAATCTCTTCATCTTCCTCACCTGATCGCACTTCAACCTTTAACAAGATTTATGAGAACTGATTAATCTAAATACACTTTAATAGCACATTTGAACATGTTACTGTCCATTATGTAAAATTCCTGGAATGACAAAGGCCAGGTCACATTGGAAAACCTCAGTGTAGGATACTTGTACATTCAGTCTTTTGAAAATAAATAGAAAAATCTTAGTCCACTTCACATGCATAACTGCACAAAGTATATGCAACAAAGATGAGCACAGTACAAAAAAATCTGGAAAATACAATAATTAAGTTTTTTTTTTTTTTCATACCTGGTTGCAAAATTATCCATTCATTAAACCTTCTGCGGCATTTTCCTTTAAAGGTGTGTATGGCTAGGCATCATGTCCCCTGTGACTGCTTACCTTGGTAGTTTCCCTATGTTCCTAAAGGATACGCTTTTTTAGCTTTCACATCACGTTATACCAGTGATGTATTGGTACTATTTGCATTTGACTTGAGAAAACATTTGATGTGAAAGCTAAAGCTCAATACCAGTAATGTTATTAAAGTTATCCCGTGTTTATCTTCAGCCAAGTTGTTTACTTTTGGTGCAGTGAGGATTTATCAGGCTAGATATTTGCCTACTTGAGTGGTTTGTTCTTTTGTTTTCCTAAAGGACAGCTGCAAAAATGTCAGGTTTTTCCTTTTTACAAAGTACTCCCACTCTCCTTAATCCAACACCAAGACTGCCAAATATAAAGAAATATCTCTCGCTTTTTTCTGTCTGTAACTAAAACCTGTAGTCTCTCTGTACATTATTCTGACTGCAAATTGAATGATACTTCTGTATACTACATTAGCAGCCAATCACTCTGGAAAGTGGCAAGTAATGAATTTATACTATACCTGACACTTGCAGATTTAACAAAGGTTTTCAATTCTAAAAGGATTAATTGAAAAAGTGCACAGGCAAAAACTGCTGTGATTTCTTGAAGACGGACAGTGCAGTGGTGCAGCAGTAGCGTTGTCGCCTCACAGCAAGAGGTTCTCCAGTTCGATTCTCGGCTGGGGTGCCTTCTGTGTGGAGTCCGCATGTCCTCCCTGCGTTCGTGTGGGTTCCCTCCGGGTACTCTGGTTTCCTCCCACGTTACAAAGACATGCACTTGCAGTATTTCTCCCCGGGGCTTCAGCTGAAAATTGGCTTTGTTCCAAGTCGGACTTTCCCAGTTAACAAATGTAAAATAAAATAACACTAAAGCAATGATCAACAAGGCTCTTGACACCACAGCTTAAAAGGAGTTCAAAAATGCAACTTCACTAACAAGCTCCTTCTAGCACAGTACATACAGAAATGGAGGGGACAGCAGTGAGTGGCCAATGCCAGCTCACCCATCCAGGAAGAGCTGCCTAAGCATGCTGCAATAGCAACATTACGAATCTGATGAGCTCTGCAATGTAGGTCGTATACCACTTGGTAACAAGATTGTGCATGCACCTCCTTCAGGAAGTGACAGATAAGCTTGCAAAGCTGACGTAGGATGGGAGAGGATTAGGGTACAACTCCCTTGCAGCAGTATGCGGATGCATAGCATCCTCAATATCCTTACTGGCTCTTGAAATGGGTTGGGTTCAGCCCGGTGGAAGCTGCAGTGGGTCTGGCAGAACATGTCAAAGAAGAGAGGAGCTGGTGGCAGCTGATGGACACAGCTGCTGGGAGAGGAAGCATAAAAGATTCATAACAAATCACTGACATGGAGTCCCTTACAGCAACATGGCTATGCTCCAAAAAACACGAAAAAGGAGACATTGAGTGGATATATGGGGAACCTTCCCCTTCCTCAAAGTCCGTGTCTGTAGTGACGACATACAGCATTATGGATAGTGGGAGGAGCTTGAGGCCTGGATCCAAAGTCTTGTAAATGTTGCAGAGTTGGATCCAAGGATCGGATCCTAGAGTCATTTTGAGGAAGAATGAAAAGGACATCATCAAAGAGTATTATTACGGAACAAAAACAGCACAAAAAAAATCTCCTAAAGTTATATCAGATATAAAAAGGAGAGTTTTAACTAATGCTTTAGCAAAACATGTAGAGAACATGAGTACAGAGCATAAAGTTAAATTCAGAATTTTACAAGTAATATCTAGGAACAAAAATGGTGGAGATACGGTGAATAAAACAGAATTGAATGAGTACAGATGGATAAATTACTTTACGGTTGACCATCCCCCAGGTCTGAATAGTACTGTGAGCTTAAAAACCCATATTGAAAAATAGGCATAACAACATTTAAAAATTATTTACAGATAATGTGGCAAAGAATTGTTTTTTATGTTTTATGTACTTATGCCTTGTATTTTACATGAGAAGCACATTTTACTTATAAATAAGATGCATTTTTGCTAAGCATATATATTTTTATGTGGCCATTTTAATAGCTTTAATAAGCTCAGAACGTTAACTGGCTGCTTTTAGGTATTTAAACTCAGAAATACTGTGTTTTTAGATACTGATGAAGAGTTTTACTTGAAAGCTTTGTTGTGTAATAAAGACAACTGTGGTGGACTTTCATCTGTTTTTGCTTTTTTATAATGGTATTATATTATGCATTTCTTGGCAAGGGGTTTTAAGCCATGGCTTTGGTACCAGTCACTTGGCTGTATTAGCCCCACTAATAAGAGGTTTGCATCTTGTTTGGGGGGGGGGGGTCTATGACTATGCTCAGTTTGCAATCTGCAAACCTGGTCAGCCAGAGGCCATCGACATTGGCCTTGAATTACGAGAAATAGATGGCAAAGAACAAGGCCAGCATGGAGCCCCGAGGGACTCCAGTGGTGACTAGCCTCTTTGTGGAGGTGGTCTCACCAATCATAACTTCTTGGGTCTTATCAGTGAGATAGGTTTGGCACATTATATAGGGGTTTATGCCCATTTCCTTAAGTTTGTGAACAATGCCAGAGTGGGGTATTCTTATCAAATGCTTTAGCCAGGTCAAGACAGGCAGTATGCACAGTTTTTACCCTTACCCACTGCCTTGGTGACTTTCTCAAAGAAACCCACCAGATTCAGCAGGCATGACCTTTCCTTGATAAAGCTAAATTGGGATGGATCCAGGTAGTCTCCTATGTCTTTGCAGATCATTTCCACAATAATTCTTTCCATAGCTTTGCATACAAGATTAGTTAGACTAATGTGGGCTGTAGTTTCCAGAATCTGTTGATGACTCACCCTTATGAAGAGGGATGACTGCTACAGTCACCTATTTTTGTGGCAAGAAGCCTGTTTTGAGATTATAGCTAAACAGCAACTCCAGTGGCCTTGAAAGGTCCTATTTTACAGGCATCCCAGATATTACTGGGGTCCACTGAGGCTGTGCTTTTTTGGCATTCACAAGCACAGTGATGGCATGGTCTCTAATTACAGTTGGAGTGGTTATGTTTGAAGGTATATGGGGTGGCTGGGGGTGAATAGGGGCTAAAGTTGGAAATGAGTATGTAGGCCAACAGATTCCATGAGGCACCATTAACCATCAGGCTAGGACACTACTGTGCACTACCTTTGAGGTTTCTGACACAGCTGAAGGCAGCATTTTGGCTGTCTTTTGCCTGGTAGGCTATCTTGACCTCAAAATTGTCTTTATTGGACTTAATTAGCCCACAGTTGCCCATTTAATTTGAACAGAGAGCTCTTATCTTTATGGGAGTTGTACTACTAGATATTAGCTATAATTTTGTTTTGTTTTTTTGGTATAACCTGTTTAACCTGGGATGCTACTAGGGTGGTATGTTCTTGGAAGTACTTTTGAGCTTATGTCTGGTGGGTCCAGCAGCCTCTATGCAGACACTGACATGGTTGTAGTGAGTTTTTGAACAGTCCTGTACAGGATGCTGTGTTCTCTGAGTTTGGAAGTGCACTGACTTTTGACAAGCTACTGCTAAATAAGAGGTAGTTTTTGTCTTAGAATACTTTGTTAATGGGTTTACTGGAGTTACAGAGTTGATTTTGAAGACAGCTTTATTGTGTGACTAGGGAGAATGTGACATGGGGGGGGGGGGGGCTGCAGTATTCTCCCATGTTTATTAGTATGAGGTCCAGTATGTTGGAAACTCTAGTGGAAATATGCACTACCTTGTGTTTACATTTACAAAGTCCATAAATGTCTGTACCTTCAGATTTTAGGCAGCGTAGTATTACCAGTCTACAGAGGACACACAAAGACATACTCGGAGGCTCTGAACAAAAATCTACCAAAACAGCAGAGGCCACCTAAGCAGACACCCAAACAACCACCACCTCAGAACACAGCACCTGCAACACATAGACCTCACAGTCAGAGTGTCAAACAGTCACAGCCCTTAAGGCCAAACACAATGCCAGACACACTAGTCATTGGTGACTCCATAGTCAGACACACTGACGTTCCGCTCACCAGACTGAGTAAGGAGAAGGTCACAGTAAGCTGCCTGTCGGGCGCTAGAATCCGCCACATAACGCAAGCACTCAGGTCTCTCAACAGCAGGTACAAATATGACTCAGTCATTGTCCATGCTGGTGTGAACGACCTGAGACGTACCTCCTTGGACTACATGAAAAGAGACATTGAGGAGCTCTCTGATTATGTAGCCCAGGCAGGTATGACCCTGACCTTGAGCAGTATCCTACCTTCACCAAGAATGATGCCACAATACAGAGATAAGATGATCAGCTTTAACAATTGGCTTAACCACTGGTGTCATTCAAAGGGGATCCAGTGTCTGTCTGCCTGGGATGACATGCTGGACAAGCCACGCTGCTTCGCAAGGGACGGCTTGCACCTGTCACCCTGGGATTCGGATACTGGCAAAGGCTCTTGCCACCCCCATAGTGCCTTTTTAGGCAAGGCTCAAATTCTAAACCTACCACCCTAGAACACAAAAAGAAAAAAACTAAGGGTAATGCTGCTCAATGCCAGAAGTCTAAATCTCAAAATGCACGCACTCGAGGCCCTTCTCAATATGGAGAACATCGATGTCTGTGCTGTGACAGAAACCTGGTTCAAGGCTCCTGAGAGCACCCCAGCACTATCAGGTTTTACCTCATATCATGCGTTCCGCCCCAAAATCCAGACAATACCAAGAAAGGAGGGGTATCCATATTCATCAAGGACACCCACACCTCAAGACTGGTGGCAACGCACGATGCATCGGAGACCATCCAGGTGCAATTAACCATAGGCAAGACTGCTCTGCAAATTGTAGCATGTTACAGGCCACCCTCACAAACTCAGGAACCTCACATGGCCTTCCTGAAAACACTAGAGGGATAAATGTATCACCAAACACCATCATACTAGGTGACTTCAATTACCCTAATATAGACTGGGAACACTACTCAAGCCCAAACACCCTAGCCCAAAAGTTCCTGGAATTCATAAACTCAAATGCCATGGAACAACTAGTCACCATCCCCACAAGAGGAGATAACATACTTGATCTCATCATCACGAACATGGGAGCACAATGTTCAACACCGGAAGTATACCCCTCACTGGTGAGATCAGATCACAAACTAATCTCGCTGGAGGTCCTCATCCCACCCACACCTGAAATAAAAAAGACCACAGTAAAAAACTTCTCGAAGCCGACTTCACACTTCTAAAGACTAGTGTGGTCTCCTTTAAGGCCCCGAGGCGGAAAACAGTACTCAAGCCGCTGAATCACTCACAAATGCCTTCTACCAGCACCTGCAGGACTGCATGGATAAGGCAATCCCAAGCAAAACAAAGACTCTCTGTACCAAAGGCAAGCGTCCACTCTGGTGGACCCCAGCCATAAACAAACTCTACAACAAAAGGAGAAAGCTACTACAAGATAGAGCAAAATCCTTAAAAGGTAAGACACCCTTGATCACTATAAGTAAAAAAACTAAGAGCTCTCATAAAATCATCCAAAGCAAATTTTGAGAGAAAAATAGCTAAAGACTCAAAAGACAATCATAAGGCATTCTTTAGCTATGTTAGAAACCTGGGAGGAAACTCCCAGATATGCTCAGAACTAGTCAAAAATGATGTGAAGATTACTGATCCTACAGACATTGCCAACATACTGGCTGACAGGTTCAGTGCAAACTTCTCCCCCCCCCAAAAGGAGAGATACTTATACCAAACGATTGCAGCCCCCAAACATTTCCAACGCCCAAGTTAAAACTGCTCTCTCCAAAGCAAAAACACAGCATCCATGGGACCCGACGGTGTCCCCGGCTGTGTGCTCCACGAACTCAATGAGGAATTAAACCCACAACTAGGACAGCTATTTAATCAAAGTCTTACCTCTGGATATGTACCCAGGAGTGGCGCACTGCAACTGTGGTCCCACTTCACAAAGGCGGTGCTTCCACCGACCCTGGAAATTACCGCCTATTAGCTTGACAAGCCTTATCTGCAAAGCCATGGAGAGGATCATAATGGACCTCATAAATAAAGACATAGGGAATTTGCAGACCTTGGATCCAACCCAGTTTGGCTTTGTCAAAGGCAGATCATGCCTTTTAAACTTGGTTGACTTTTTGAAACAGTCACCAAAGCCATTGATGAGGGAAAGGCAGTCCATACAGCCTACCTGGATCTGGCGAAGGCCTTCGATACAATACCTCACTCGGGTATCATTGAAAAACTCAGCAGCTTAAATGTTAACCCATACATCACAAGATGGGTTGCAAACTGGCTGAGTGACAGAACCCACAGGGTCAGAGTTGCTGGCGCCATGTCAGACTCAAAGCCTGTCACAAGTGGGGTCCCACAGGGCTCAGTCCTGGGCCCACTCTTGTTTGGCATCTACTTTTCCAAAGTACAAGCAAACACAGGAGGGTTATGGCTGACAAAGTTTGCAGATGACTGCAAACTGGGAGCCATAGTAGAAAACACATCTGACACAGATATCCTTCAGAAGGGTCTCACAGAAACGGATAACTGGTGCCAGAGCCATGGCCTAAAGTTAAATGCCAAAAAATGCATAGTCATACCCTTCGGGAAAAACAAGGTTACCCCTAGCTACCAAATAGGTGGCAATCCACTGAGCACAGAAGAAGTTATCAGGGACTTGGGGACCCAGGTTGATTGTAGTCTGTCATTCGACACCCATGTAGCTAAAGTAGTTAGGAAGACCTTCTACATTGCCCACCTTATCATGAAGGGATTCTCATCTAGATCAAGGGAGGTCATGGTCTCCCTTTACTCATCACTCATCAGACCAATGATTGAGTACAATGCCCAATTCGGAATGTATCTGACCCGACACTTGCAGCAGCTGGAGAGACCACAAAAGTTCCTCACCAAAAGGATAAAGGGTCTCAAAAATCTGTCCTATGCTGCCCGACTGAAAGAACTCCAGCTCTATTCAGTCGCCACCGCTTGCTCAGAGGTGACCTTTGCCTAACATACAAGGCCATGTCAAACCCAGATTTGATGAATATGCTTCACCTCAAAAATCTAGATCCACCAGAGCCACAAGGGCGGGAGACTTAAACCTCGACACGGCTATTAATAGGACGTGCTGGAGGGATAGATTCATCACCCAAAGACTCCCTATGCTGTGGAACAAAATCCCGGTATATGTGAGGCAGAGCACCTCGCTGGCCTTGTTCAAGAGAAATCTTGACCAATGGATGGGAGATCGCAAATATACCCCAGGGATTACCTCAGTGTCACTGCTCGACAGAGGCACAGCAAAATAATGGGTATAGTTCCCCATACTTAAGGGGTGGCGTAAGCCACAAAACGATGGGCTAGGCTTGTAAATGCCCTCGAGCAGATAGCCTAGTATGAACCTATGAACCTATGAACTAATTAAAGTCTCTCATGAACAAGGTGTTAGGTTGGATGGGGAGAGTCTAAGCATGTGCTATGAATTACATAAGAAAATGACCTATAGCTATATGATTATTTATGGTGACTTGCACATGGAAAAACTCTAGCGAGTCATCTTGTTTAACCAACCTAGAGATTTGTTCGTTATTGAGGTATACAGAAACACCTCCACCTTTAGTCCCAGTCTGTGAAGCTACTGGTTTAAAAGTGTGGAAGGCACTGACACCTTGCACTGCCAGAGTACTCTCAGCAGCTTTAGACCATGTCTCAGTAACTGCATAATTGTCTACATTTTCCAGAGTGATTACAGCTTGGAGGGATTGTAGTTTTTTTGTTTAGGCTCCTGGCACTGAGCAGCAACACCTTGAGGTACAGCAGAGTTGATTTTGCTATGTCAGGTTTGTCAATGTGGCATTGCTTATAAAAGGCTTTATGTTGAGGAGAGTTTTAGCCAATACTTGAAAGCCTAGAGGGGGACAGATGCAGACCATCCTTGGCAAAGTAATGTGGTTTGTTAACCAAGTCTTCCCATGCTGATAAATACTGGCTCTCCTTATATCAAAATATAACAGCTTTTAAAGCAGTTCATTATTCAGAATAACACTTTCTGCCCACTCTGTCTGTTAGCACTGCATGTTCTAAAAGCTTTCAACAGCTTTGAAAACTGGTAAGACAAGACTTCATGCTTCTACACTTTTTTGATAACTGGTAGTATATGCAGCAGACAGAACTTTGCAGATTACACAAAATTATGACTAGTTCTCACTGATTATAAGCCTTATTATGTGTTCTCAAAATGGATGCCAAGATTCACCTAGAGAGTGAATTTCTTGGCACCTATGTCTCAAACATGTAAGCTTGTTATGATCAGGTCTCTCTCTCATCACAATCCTCCACTTAACTCTCAAAGGGCAGCTGAAGCTCTTTTTGACTAAAGCTAGCTTTGTACCACTCTTGCAGAGTTAAAAACTATACAGTTAGCATTTCACATGTCACCATATGTCAAAGACATCACAGCCCTGCAAGCTGCATTTTTATTCATTATTTGACTGCTCAACAATTAACGCACAATGTAACCAAATGATCTGGTCATCTTAGTGTGTACAATCACTGGAGTCCCACAAACTTCTAATACTTATTCACAGGTCATGTGAAGCCTAAATGGGCTTCATGACACCGAGAAGGAAAATATGGTGCCGTGCAACATCTGGAGTGCAACTGTAGAGTCAATTTAAGTTATCACCATTTTGTTTGTCTACAACTGCAGTTCTGTTTTACCAAAATGGGTAAAGGAAACTCATTGCTGGTTTGATTCAATACTACTATGCAATACATTTTAGCAGCTCTCACTCAGCTAAATTTTCAATGTCAGACTTCTATAATGTAGGTGTTTTTGCCAAACTTGTGAAAAGTAATCAGCTTCAAAACTTTTGAGAAAGTGATACACATTCAGTAAAATGCTCAGATACAGATTGTTCTTGTTTCTAATTCTGCTTCACAAGAATGTTTGGTTGGTGTCTTTCAGTATATTTAATAGCTGTTCCCTCAATCAAACTGCTAATTGTCTTTTTGCAGTCAAGTGCAACCTCAGTAAACCATCTGAAATGCATTGTCTGTAACAGTAAGGGAAATTATGGCAGTTCTATAACTTTTTTTTTGGGTGGGTAAAAAAGCAGATTTAAAATTTAACTTAGATGGATCACCACACCATTTTTACAAGTTTTTAGTTTTTAGTTTACATAATATAATCTGTTGGGAATACTTGATTTACTGTTAAATGGCTAGAATATATTCAGTAGCAAAACAATATATGATCATCTGAATTGCTTTTTTTTGGGATAATCTAAATTATAGTGGAGACCGATAAATCCTGCTCTTAGTACAACCACAAGTTCTACCTCACAGTTCTGAATGAATACTCAGCAAGAGGTAGTCGATATGATCCACACTAAGTGACTGAATTTGTTTTGCAGCAGACTTCCATGATTTTGGCTTGACTTTTTTAGTGCCAGATTTGTTTTGTAGAACAGTACACTACTGCTCGATTTTGGTTGCATCTTTCTTTAGCAACGCCGATGCATCACAGTCTGTCAAACATTTAAATTCTGATAATTTGGTTGTACCATAAAGTACCCTATTCCAGTTTTATCTTTTATAAGTATTTTTTGACTGGAGATGAAGAACTGTTCATTTTCTCCCCACTAGTAGAAAATATATACAACTGAAAAACTGGTTAAAGCTAATCACCACAACAGTGGTCTCCAACCTGGGTCAAATGATTACACAACTATATCAAAACACTATGCATAAACCCCACAGCCCTCCCTTTCCTTTATGACGAGAATTTTTAAAAAATCTTAAAATACACCCAATCATTAAACATAAAAACACTATCATACAAAAGATTTTCAAATCATTAAATCTATATTATGCATTCACTTCCCTACAACCAATCCACCTTAACCCCAATCGTAAAAATGAATAACATTATGATTAACCTAACAATTATCCCCTCCTCAAGAAACTAACCATCTGTGATACATTTCCCTTCAAGAACAATACTATCACTGAAATGAGAACACAATTAAAGCTCTCTAAAAGCTATACAGTCATTTTAAGCCAAATTCGAGACTTTAGCCGATATATCATAGACAATCCTGATATCAATGCAAATGACATTCAAACCTGTAAAACCATATGGAACCTCCTATACGCAAACAAAAAAATGCCAACTCCTACAAACTTACTCTATCAATCAAAATGGAAAAAGAAGTTATTTATTCTAGTTACTGGAAGGAAATCTATCCTTCAATCACAAACAAAATCTGAAGCAATCTAGCTTACCTCCAAACTTATTCCCCCCTTAAAAAGCTTAAATAAACACAGATCATGATACTTCTTAATGCCTATCTTACTCCAATCACTAAATAAAATATACCCAACCACCTCTCCATCCTGCTCCTACTGTGATAATCACAAGGCTGATCTACTCCACATCTTCTGGAGCTGCAAGTGCACCTACAAGCTATGGTGCTCACTGAAAAGTCCAACTAGAAAAAATGGGTTAAGAAAAATCAACCTTATCTTGGAAGCTAGCTCTCCTACACATCACCCCCGCTGGCATGACTAAACTACAAACATGTATATTAATAACACTTGTTTGTTGTTGTTTTTCTTTCGGATTTTCCCGCTTAGGGGTCGCCACAGCGGAACTCCAGTCCGCTAATGATTGGCAGTCGATTTTTATGGTGACGAGGTGCCATCCCGACACCCACCCTTCAACGAAGGCACGCCCATTCATGCATGTCTTTCGAACGCCACTCAACCGCAGGGAGGACATGCAGACTCCAGACAGAAGGTGTTCCAGCCAAGAATCGAACAGGAGAATCTCTTGCTGTGAGGGGCAACGCTACCGCTGCGCCACCGCGTTTCATTAATTATTTACATTACATTGGAAGGATAGAGCATCACTCACCTGGGAGGGTTAAAAAACAATTAGCTACCAAACACCTACTAGCTCACAAATATTTAACCTACACTCAGAAACAGACACCCACTTTACAGAATTTTGGAAATCCCTTTTTGAACATTTTCTAGTTAGAAGTTGACATATATAATTAATGATGGACTGTGGCATATGTGTAAATAGTTCTCACTATTTTACTTTTATGTTTTATTTAGCAATGTATTCACTGGTCATATTGTTACCTATCAATTATTATGTTCACTGTACCTGTTTTCATAAAAAAAGAAATAAAGATTATACGCACAAAAAAAGAAAAATTGGTTAAAGCTTACAAAACAGATCTCATACCCAACAGGTAGCGCTTTAAAATCAGTTTTAAGAAATTCTGAACTAGGTAAAGGAGTCTCTTCATCCTTCTACTCTCCTTCTACCAATGTTGGCTACTGAATTAAAGAGGATTGTTATAGTCAAATCCAGTTAGACCACAGATTCTGAGGAGCAAGGTCCAAGGCGGGCTACAGCCATTAAGCAGAAAGTGGAGACACTGGTTCATCAAGTGAAATATATCATGGTCTCATCAGAAAGGACAACTGTGAAAATTTCAAACAAAGCTATTTCTGAAAAAATGGTAAAACTGGTGTTACAAACTAATACAAACTGGAACAATCCTGGTTTCAATGGGACAGTAAGTGTAAGAAACTGCAAGGAAGGTGGCTCAGGCAGAAAATAGCTACAATACTACCCGTTTTTCTGGACATCTGGACTTAAAACTTGAGCTACAAAGCAAATTCAACAGCTAATTACTTACATAAAAAAGCAAGACACTTCAAGATTACTATTTTTTTTTCTATTTTTACTTACAGCTAGTATACAGGGGACAGGGCAAATAAATGGTAGTCTCATGTTATTGCAAAATGTAAAATTTCCACAAAAATTGTTTGCGTTTATAAAAACAGGAAGGAACTCCACTGAAGGGTAAAAGCAATCAGTTATATGGCTCTTCCCAATGATAGTGCAATCAACCAATTTACCACTGGCCATTTTTTTCAGAGAATCGTCTTGAAACTGCTGTTTTTGGCTAATTCTGCTGCTCTTTTGAAACAAGTGCTTATATCCCTCAAAAAATAGTTCAACATTCTCCATGAAATTAAGGAATGCAAAAATGGCATAATCTAAAAAAAGCCATAAAGTGGGCTGTTACCCTCAAAATGCATCAGGATGAAACAATAAGATAGAGAGGTTATCTAAATAACGTCACTCTAGACTAGTGAGTTTTATTACGGACAACCTGCTGACACAGAAGTGCATAACAGCACTACTTCACTTTGTAACTATACAAGACGCACACAATGAATGAGAAATTTAGCAAAACTGGGATTCTACTTGAGATACTTGTAGCAAGAAGTGCTGTTTGCATGTCAAAACAATGCATTTTTCCATGCAGTAGAAATGGCCTGGGAAACAGTTATATGCTGACAAACACTGCCCTTCTTTCAAAAATAAGAAAAAGTTATGTCTTACCATAACGTTCCATCTGTGTTGCTGATCTTCACATATCCTTGACAGTGGGTTAGGTTCCGAACCTTGAAACCGACTCAGCCGTTATTCCAGCTCGCGCCTTCCAAAACCTCTCGAGCTCAGCTCTACCCATAATGCTCCTAGCCAAATTATCTCAGATTAAGTTTGCATAAAAAAGTGACAGATAACCATATGTAGAGAAAAAGGAGAGGCAACTTAACAGAATCTAGTGAAGAGAAGCCATATCCCACAGGAAATCTGATCCACCACAAAACTTATGGGGGGGGGGGTATGTCAGGGATATGTGAAGACTGACAACACAGATGGAACATTACGGTAAGACATAACTTCTTTATATGATGCTGTCAATCTTCACATATTCCTTGACAGTGGGACAGAATCCCCAGCAATCTTGGGAGGTCTCATGGAAGAATATTCCTGAGGACTACTGAGCTGAAGGAAGCCCTTCCCCAGAGACCAGATCCAATTTGCAATGAGTAATAAATGTTATGTGGAGACGCCCATGTAGCCCCTACACAAATATCGTCTGAGGAGACCCTAGAGTGAAAAACTGCAGATGCAGCTACTGCTCTGGTGGAGTGTGCCTTAACAGGCCTTTGTTGCAGTATATCCCTGCTGTTATAGACAAATGTAATACAGTCCTTTAGCCACTTAGCCAGAGTAACATTGGAAACATATTTCCCTTTTGCCAATGAAGAAAAGGAAACAATTGCTCTGATTTTCTGAGTTATTTTGTCCTGTGCAAATAGATGCAGGTAATATTCGCTTTTGTTAGAGAAATTTGGAAGAATGCCGGAAGCTGGACAGTCTGGTTCAGATTGGTTTCGGAAACTACTTTAGGCAGAAATGAAGTGCTATTTCTCAAAGAAACCCTGTTTTTATGAAAGATTATACAAGGAGGATTACAGGATAAATCTTGAAGCTCTGCAATTCTCCTGGCTGAGTTGGTGGCTACCAGAAACAAGGGTTTTCCAAAACAGGGATTTTAGCTCACATCTGTCCAAAGGTTCACAGAGGGAATAAACTAGAGACTGAAAAACTAAATTTAGGTCCCAAGGCACCGAAGGTTCCTTATATGGAAGTCTGATCATCATAGATCCATTCAAAAAGGCTCTGCAAAGCTTATGGGACATTAAGGACGAGCCATTCAGGCCACAGTGAAAACTGGAGATGGCAGCCAGATGCACTTGAATGGTAGACATTGAGGCTCCTGCTTCAAAAATTGATGCCAAGAACTCTAGAACCTTACTGACTGGAGCTGAATATTATTAAACAAGACATCCACATGGAAAATTTGTGCCATTTGCTAAGGTACAAATTTCTTGTCAAGGGTTTGCGACTAGCAATAACAATTCTTTGAGCTGGTGAACTCAGAGAAAACTACCTGGCAATCATGGGAATTGGAGAAGCCACGCAGTGAGCTTGAGGATGTATAGATTCAGGTGAACTAAGCAGTCCAGATGGGATAATAGGTCCATAGTTGGATCCAGACTCATAGGTTTCCAAATTAGGTGAGGCCAAAGAAAGAGAAACCAAGTTATGTTGACGCCAGAATGGAGCAATGAGAATTACCTTGTTCTTTGACCTGATGGCTTTCTTTAGAAATTGGGATATGACTGAGTGGAATCTGTGGTCACGATGGCTTGGGGTTGAGGGGGAAGAAAGGACCAACCCATCAAGATCTTACTGGAGTGAAACCACCATTGTAAATCCTGCTTGCATCGCTTGGTAATGTTGATCAAGCGAAATACTGGCTGGTACAACACGGACCACTGTGATGCTAGAAGCCACTGAAGGATTCGCATGTGACAGCTCACTAATGGGACTACAGTGATCGAAGCTGCCATCGCCTCTAAGACTTGAAGGAGGAGCCTTGCTGGTACTTTGCTGTTGCAGACAATCTGGCTAACTTGAGATTTTATTCTTTGCAGCCTTTCTATGGGCAGGGATGCGACACTCGTGATCATGTTTAGACATGCCCTGCTGAACTCTAATTGTTGGCATGGCCCCAACTTTGACTTTTTGTATTTTACAGTAATGCCTAAAATAGAGCAGAGCTGAAGAGTGTGGTCTCAAGCCTTCTCGAGAAGATGCCTGGTGGGAGCGGTATGGAGCTAGTCATCTAGATATGGAAACACACCAAATTCTTGCAGTCTGACATGAGGTGCAACCACTGCCATGCATTTGGTGAACACCCTGAGAGCTGTGGTGAGACCAAAGGGCAGTGCCCTGAATGAATGCGCGACCGACTCCCAGCCGTAAGCGCAGGAATCTTCTGGATCATTTGTCCATTTTTATATGGTATCCTGAAGATCTAGAGAGCACATCCAATCATATTTTCTCAGAAAGGGAAGAAAAGACTGAACTGTGAACATCTGAAATTTGGTTTGCTGAACTGATTTGTTCAAGCCTACCGAGATCCAAGATTGGTCTCCAGTCCCCAGTTGTCTTTGGCACTAAAGAAACTTGAGTAAATTCTGGATCCTATCTGGTCTGGTAGGACTGTTTGGATGACTCTCTTGTCGAGCAGTTTTTGAATTTCTAAGAGTGCTGCTTCCCTGTGACTGGGTGGAACATCTGGCATTTTGGCTGTAAACTTTGGCTGCGCTAAAAGGGAATACTGTATCCTTTGATTATAATCCTCTGTACTCAGAGGTCCCTTGTTATACTTAGCCAGGCATGCTGGTGCAGGGACAATGTCCCCCTGACTGCCTCCAGAAGATGGCAATTGGGCTTCCCTTCAGGAAAGCTGATAGGAGTTCACAGAGAAAGAATCTCTGGTACCCTGATTCTTGTTGGCCACCTCTGTCTCTTCCTCGGTGTCTTCCATTATTACTTTCTCCTCAGCTCCGGGAGAAGTCATTGCCACACGAGTCTTGGAAAGGCCCGTTAGACTTTTTGAACCATAGCCTCCCACTCTGCTGGTTCCTGAAATAAGGCCGCTGGGGAGTGGAAAAGCATACGGCTACTGCAGAAAGAGTCTCCATCTTTCTCACATCTGGTTAGTCTCTCTAACTTTGGGACCAGAGATGTTCCATCAAATGTGGCATTGATGAAGACTTAAATGGCTCCTCGAATTCACATAAGTGCATCCAGTTGTGTCTCCTTATGGGTACACCTGAACCTATAGCTCTAGTCATCCCTTCAGCTGCATGAGCAATTGGCCTCATGGACAAGTTGGAGATCAGTTCAAGGGTGGCGAGCTAAGAAGTCACTTTGTCTCGAACACTCTCAGCTACTGCTTCTGACAGAGTAACTGACAGTTCTTTAATCAGATCCCTCTGCAACCTGATAAAGTGCACCATGTAATTCAAGGACGTAAGGGATATGGGTCGATGAAGCGTATGCCTGCTTCCCAAATCTATCCATAGTCCTAGATTCCTTATTAGAAGGATGGATAGTGGGACTTTTGTCAGCAAGTTCCTTCTTAGTTGCTGCCGCTACCACCATGGTGTCTACTGGAATTCCCTTAGCCCAGTGGTGTTGATCCATAGGGGCTGACAATATGCAGTCTGGTCTTTTAGGGATCAGCTTGATAGAACTGAGCAACTTCCATGCCTGCTGAGCAATCAGTTTAATGAGATCATCAGTGGGTGGAGAAACCCAAGAGGTGGAGGGATGTGCATGAAAGGCCTCAAGGTATATGGATTCCTCTAAGGAAGGTTGGAGGGAAGCCCAGCCAACCCTCTGTTTCAGGATCTCTAGTATTTCCCCAAAGGAATCATCAGGGAGAGGCTTGGGGGAACCTTCCCCTTCACTGAAATCAGTATCTTCCATGAAAGACTCTTCAGAGAAGTCCAAGTGCTTCCTCTTGCACTTTCTCTTCACAGGAACCTCTTCAGTGGGATTCTCCATATCTGAAGAGGACATAACCACAGTGGTTAGATCCTGAGCCTTCTGTGCCCTCTGTCCCAGGGAAGAGGCTGGAGGAAGCTTCGGTCGAAGGGAAAAGGCCAGATATCTGGTTCAGTGGGGTAGGCAACTACTGACTGCCAACAATGAACAACGCTCTCTCCATGGTCTGGAAAGCAGGAACTCTTCCCCCCCCCCCTCCTAGAGAGATGGAAGCCCAGAACCAAAAAACAGACTCCTTTGGAACCATGGTCCCACCCTCAATGGGGAAGCCTCCTCAGAGTCCAAAACTGAACTTACAAATTCAGACGCACAGAGGGGCATGGAAGGCACCGAAAAGGCTGAAAATACAATCCCCCTGGAACCTGCAATGAAGCTATGGCCCCGGGAGGTTTCCGGATCTGACGCACTTGAAGAACTCCGGTTAGCCATAGGTTCCAGAGGAGCTCTGACCAGCACCAAAGCACTCGAAGTTGGGACAGTCGACACCAGGAACTCCAAAGTTTCATTGGGAGTCAGAAGAAAGTACAGTTGTGTACACTTACCATAAATGTAGATGTTCGAGTGTATTCACTGTTGCAGTCATCACATTTGGGTTATCTACTTGCAGTAGCCCTCAGTTGGCCTGATTAACAAAGTCTTGGGTCCTGCGTCGGTTACTGTCCCTTCTGTGACGTCATGTCGTCAGGGGTATAAAACATACAGCCGACGCCATTACATCAGTTTTTCTTGCCCCAGATGTCAGGTGCCCCCTAATGGGAAGCAATTAAATCTATAAATATATAAGGTTATACCTCTAACAAAAAAGCAAATACACCAAAAAGCTTTTGAGCATAGTAAAGAAGAGTAGAGGTATAGTCAAAAGAAGTAAGGGGGCTGGAGGGAGGGAGGGTAACCAGGACTGCATCTAACATCTACATCTATAGTAAGTGTACACAACAGTACTATGTTCTTAGTGTTTCACTGTTACAGTCATCACATTTGGGTAGATTCCCAAAGCTAAGGATGGGAGGAGGAATTTAGATAGCATTAGGACCAGCTATAAAGTACTGCAAAACTGCAGTGGCAAAGCCAGTTCTGGATTTAGAGAAAATTGGCAGATGGTAATGCTTGGTGAAAGTATGTACAGAACTCCAGCTAGCAGCTTCTAGGATGTCCCGGGTAGGGACGCCTCTGAGAAGGGCTGTAGAGGCAGATGCAGCCCTGGTTCAGTGGGGTCTGATCCCCTGTGGGATAAGTTTTCCATGGTGCTTGTAGCAGAAATTAATGCAATGGCCTATCCATTTGGAAATAGTTTGCTTTGAAATAGCCTTCCCCCTCTGCCCCTGCAGCAAATGCCATCAGCAATTGTTCAGATTTCCTTTGAGGTTTAGTCCTGTCCAAGTAGACCCTAAGTTGTCTGTGCACATCTGAGTGCAGTATCCATTCCCCTTTGTTCTGTGGATTAGGAAAGAAGGTTGGCAAATGAATGGACTGATTAAGGGTCACACTTGATACCACCTTGGGCATAAAAGAGGGATTGGTCCTGAGGGACACCATGTCTGCATGAAAGATGATGAAAAGCTCCACTGCCATAAGGGCCTGTAATACCCTTCTTGCTGAAGTGATTACTAAAAGGAAAGCTGTTTTCCAAGAAAGGAATTTTAAGTCTGCAGTAGCAGCTGGCACGAAAAGAGGAAGAGTGAGTTTCTCAAATACAAAATTAAGGTCCCAAGGCTGGGGTTGGAGCTCTCCTGGGCGGTCGTACATTTTTGGCTCCTCTGAGGAACTGCTTGAGCAGTGAATGACAGAAGAGGGGAGGTCCTGTGTTATAATTTGCTGAAATGGCGGATGCGTGAATTTTGATGGAGGAGAAAGACAGGCCCTTGTGAAGCATCTCAGTTAAGTATTGTAAAATCTGAGGTAAATTGGACACTGCTGTGCTCATCCCTTGAGATTGGTTCCAGGCACAGAATCCTTTCCATTTTTCAGCATAAGATTTTCTAGTACTAGGCCTCCTTGCCTCTAAAATGATGTCCATCACTGGTTTACTGAGGGATGGTAAAGGAGAGATTAGGTAATTAGCCAGGCTGCTAGGTTCAATGTTAGAAGCTGAGGGTGCAGAATCCGGTTCTCCTGCTGAGACAATACGGTAGGAGTCTGAGGCAGGTGCCATGGGGCCAACAGTGACACTGCACAAGAGGGGGTACCCAGTGTTGACATGGCCAGTCTGGTGCAATCAAAATTGTCCTTGGTCTGTGTCTGTCTTGTTTGATCTTTAGTAGTACTTTGGAGAGGAGAGGCAGAGGATGAAAGGCATAAACTGAAAGTTTTTTCCAGCTGAAGGACAGAGCATCCACTTTTCAAGCTTGTGTGTGTGGAGTCCTTGTGCAAAATTTGTCCAATTGATAGGTCTGGGGGGAGTCAAACAGGTCTATATCTGGGCTCCCCTATTTGCTTGTCAACATGTTGAAAATCCTTGGTTCCAGTTTCCACTCATTTGGGTCCATGAATTTCTGCTTAGTTCGTCTGCCAGTGTATTTAGTTTTTGCCTGAATTAGACAATTGTCCAGGTATGGGTATATTTGAATATTTCTTTGCCTGCAAAATACAACAACTGGAGCTAGGCACTTTGTGAATACCCTGGGCACAGTAGATAAGGGGCAGTGCAGAGAACGGATAGTGCATGTAGCCTGCTTTGAAGCGTAGGTATTTTTTTGCAAGATTCCCTGATTGGGATGTGCAGCTATGCTTCCTTTAAATCTAGTGTTGCCAACAAGGTGTCTTTGCCTAGCATAGGGAGCAACTGGTGAAGAGACAGCATCTTGAATCTTGGAATCACCAGAAAGGTGTTTAGAGTAGAGAGGTCCAGGATAGGACGCCATGAATTGTCTTTTCTAGGTACCAGGAAAAGCCTAGAGTAGAAACCTTGTCCCTTTTCCTCTTCTGGTACCAAATGAATAGCCCCCATGCTTAAGAAAGACAGTACTTGCTTTTGGGCCTCTGCCCATTGATTTGGGGGTATATCTGGCCACCCGCTTGGTGATAGTAATGTGTGGAAGTGAAATCTGTATCCCTGGGACACTATATTTAAAACCCATTTGTCCTGGGTAATGAGTTCCCAGTTCTTTACATGAAGAGCAATCTTTCCCCCCCAAGGGGGCAGTCAGTTGAGAAGTGCTTGGAAGTTTTAAAAGGAAGTCATTGAGACAGTTTACCATAGGGGGAGTATTATTACTCCCAGATTTGGAAGTGGAGGCTCCCCACTGCTTAGTCCTGTGCGTACCCTGGGACTGAAGCCTGGGAGCTCTGCTGGATCTGGGTTTGGACTGAGGTGGTCTGGAAGAGGCAGGAAAGGACCAATTCTTGGAAGGCCAATACCTACTAAACCTTGGAGGTTGTACTTGTAAAAAATCTTTAACAGTTTGCATAGATTTAGCTTTTTTCTCCAACTTTTTAAGAACTACTTCTGCCTTGTTGCCAAACAGGTGGTCCTTACTTAAGGGAGCATCCAGTATTTTCGCTTTAACATGATCTGGCAAGGATTGCTCCTTAAGCCAAGCATGCCTTCTAAGTACAGACCCAGTCACAGCAGCCCTGCAAGATGCCTCTAGTGAATCAAAACCACATTGCAAAGTATGTTTTCCAACTTGTTCAGCTGAGTGCAGTAAATCCTGTAAATCCTTACTTTCCGCACAATCAGGAATCAACATCATTTTCTATTCAACTAGCCATGTGGCACAAAGGAAAATTCCAATGGAAAGAAGGCAGAGGGAAAGCATTCCATCTCATTCAGAGACCGATGTTAAAAAAAAAAAAGCACAGAGACATGCATGAATGTTGTGAAAGACTACATATGCAAAGACTCTTAACATGAGAGACGAAAGGGATTGACAGATTGCTTTCATTAATATTTTCATAAATTTAGGCTTTTTCGCCTTTTCTTGGACTGTTTAATTTATAAGTAACTAATGTCCAATAATGCTACAAGTTGAAATGAATGTTTTGGAGGGGGTGGGGGAGAAGGATTCGACCAACACTATTAAAAAGGAAGTAATCTTGAAGGAAAATAAAAGTATCATTGACATATTCTCTCTGAAGGGGTTAGTAAAGTCATCATTCTATCCGGCAAAGTCAGAGGAAAAGATTCTTGAAATTAAGAATGAGCAAACAATGAGAATTGCTGTTACTGTTACAAAAAGTAATGCAAAAACAAGCTGGGAGTATGGTTATGCTGGGGGAGATCAGGAAAGGCTTGAAAGGAAGCTTAACATTAAATTAACAGTTTTAAACAAAATAAAATGAATCTATTATGTTAAAAGTGGATGGAGTAAAGAGAAAATCAGTTTTCTACTTCAGCTTGGCTACTATTTATATTTTACAAGCAGAGTACAATACGAGTGCTGGGTTGTCTTTAGCAAGAAAAAGGCAATGGGACTGCTCAGAAAGGCAAGGTGAAAGAAAGAAACGCAATTGCTAAGGTGAGTTAACTTGTAAAGTACTTCCCCGCAGTTCCAGTCATCTAAAATGAGCCATACAGGACATGCCAACTGATGTGGCCTTCTATAATTTCTTTTAAACACCTTTATTAAATTATTACTTAAGACATGAGCTTGTGCATACATTAATTTAAAAACCCTATTAATATTCATTTATGTGCATTACACATTGTATATGTTTTTTTACAACTCTCAACTTGTACACCACTGCATAAACTGTTCAGTTCCTGCCTTTCCTTAAACTCCTTCTCCTAAATATTATTTTGCATGCACTGTTCACACACATTACGTTTCTAGCTATTTTGCCACTTCCCTTTTCTAAATATCCCAATTCAGTTGTTTTGCCTGTTTTTACATTTTTATACTTCAAATACAGCTGGTTTTGATTTCCATCTTCTAGTGATTGCTTTTTTGGCATATAACTGAATTAAACTTAAGGCCTTACAGTGTCTAGGCAATTCAGATCCAGTGACCCAGCTCAAAAGAATAATTTCCTTAGCAGAAACCTTTTGCTCCCACAATACGTCTGACACATGTATTCTGTATTTTTAAAATCTGCCAGCTCATTACACTCCCAAAAACATGTTCCCAATCGTCTCTATTCCCATCACACCACCACCACCATTTGCTACCTACATGAGGAAAAATTCTTTGGAGTCTGCCTGGGGTATAAAATACCTATGCAGACACGTACAAGTAAAAATCTTATACCTTCTGGACTTTGTTACATACATGAGAGCCACACACATGTCCTCCCATTGTTCCCTTGTAAATTACTTTTCCAGTATCTCTTCCCTCCAGTCTTTTCTAACCTCTTTTGATTTGTTCTTAAAGTTATCATGCAATATTTTATACGCCCTACTAATCATTCCATTTTTTTCACAGCAGCTTCTGTTCTTAATGCAAATAAAAACTATACCAGAGCATGTCCTTCATTTAGGAAACCCAACCCCTTTCCTTTTTTTCCTTGCCTACATTCTGATATCAGTCCTTGGCAGGGAAAGTCTAACTTGCAGTCCAAACCTTTTCTTGGCCTCATCCCATTCTATTACCCCCTCCCTCTCTAGTTATTTGCTACCACCTTTCCTCCATTAAATTTCAGCCCCCTCTTGCCTATTTTTAGTACACCTACTTGCAGTAATCCCTACTTCCTCCATTCCTGGGTTTCCTTAGTACTTAGAATACTTTCTGCACTCTGCATGGTTATTTTCAAGGATCTGCATCCAAAATCCCACTTTGTACTTATTTCTTTAACTCCCCCACCCCCACTTGATCACCCCTCCCCTTCCCATTTTGAATTATAACCGCCTGGTTGTGTTACATAAGCCTTAACTGTTTAGCTCTAAAACAGCCATTAAAAGCAGGTAATCCTAAACTACCTTGTTCTATTAGGAGGGGCAGCTTATTCCACTTAACCCTTGTCCTCTTCTCTCTCCCAAACATATTTCTTCAACTCTTTGTCCACAATTTCTTCTCTGGTTAAGATAAACATGCCCAGCCTGATTATAAAACTAAAAAGGACTGACTATTTTCACTGTTTGTATCCTACTATCCATAATCAACAGCTTCTAGTTTCTCAGTTTTTGTATTATTTTTTGTTCAGTCTCTTCCAACATATCCTTAGTTGCCATAACAGAAGTCTTTTTAATCCAAACTGTTAAAATACTTCGAATCCCCATAAATATGGGTATTGCTGAAGTAATGTGTGTGTGAGAGTACAATAATTTATGGCTATATCATTTGATTTATCTTTATTCATTTTTATATCCTGAAAAGACTTGAAATGGTCTCAAAATGTTCCACAACACCAGCATGTCCTTTTCTGGATTTACCAAGTATAAAACAATACAATCTGAAAATAAAGCCAACTTTCCTTGATTGCCATGCCAATTATATCCTTGAATTTCTGAGTCCATTATTTTCTTTAACAATGGCTCTAAATATAAATCAAATAAAGGGAAAGAGGACACCCCTGCCTGGTTCATCTACTCAAACAAAATTTATCAGAAAGGAGCCCTCCCAGATTAATTCTTACCTCTGATCCTTCATACATTTTTCTAATTAACCTTATTATATCAGGGAATGCCAATGCTTCCATTGCCTAAATCATAAAATCCCAAATTACTCTACTGACTGCTCTCTCTGCATGAAGATCCACCAACAGCTGTGGTATTTTTTTACATTCTGCCTCCCTCACTTGATCATCACTGTTCTATTAATGTTGTCAAATGTTTGCCTCCCCTTCACAAGTTCACAATTGTCCATATCAATTTCAGTAACATATCTGCAAGTCTTCCAGCTAGAATAAACATTTGACAATCATGGTTTAAAACTGAAATGCGTCTATATGAAGCTAGGCCTGATGGGTCTTTTCCCTCTTTGGGAAACGCAGCTACCACAGCTTTCTTCCAAGATGCTAGTGTTGCCTCTCAATTTAAAATACTATTAAACAAAATCTTCCACTTTATTCCCTCATAAATTCCAAACTTCCACAGGAATACCCATCTCTTCATGGAGACTTGCCTGCCAGTTGATCATACATCACCATTTTTATCTCATCTACCATCTTACCTATTAGTTGCTGAGACTTGTCATCTTCTAACCCCGGCATAATTAAGTATTCCATAAATATTTCTATTTGTCCCCTTTCTTGGATTCCACACTCCCCTGCTTTATAGAAATTTGCAAATTTTGGAAATATCTGTCATCCTGCTGTAGGATCTCTGCTTATTTTTCTTGTTGAAGGATCCCAAAGTTTGGGGACAACCATTTATTTCTACATACTGTTGCCTAGACCATTGTGCTTGAAAGTTTTTGTGCTTGAGTTATCAAAAAATAGTTGCTCAACAGCAATCTATCTAAACTCGTGCATATTATCACAAAGCTCCCCTTATTTTCTCCTTAGCACTCTGCAGTTGCGCTTCTTGTTTTGTGAGACTCCTCTTACTCTGCATTACTTTAATCTTTATCAGCCCCTCTAAATAATTCTATTGCTTCCTAACCATCTCTCACACTCTTATTTCTACCCTTTTTTCAACTCAGTTTTCATTTTATCCCACTCACTAGCCATCCCCTCTGAAGAGATATCTATTTTCCCTATTAACTCTGGAATATTTCTCACTAGCCAATTCCTTGACTTCCGCTTATTTATTTTAACAGGTAGGTGAGAAAGAACCAGTGTCTTACTTTTACTTCATTACCCTGCATTTTTATTAGTGTATGATCTGAAACGGTTATTGGATCTGCAAAGCTTTCAATTAAATGCACATGCATCTGTGAAATACAAATTTTATCCAATTACAAATGGGAGTACAAATGGGAAATATCATGCTGTAATAGAAAATGAGAATGAAAGTACGCATCTAGCACTCAGCCGTAAAATGCTACACACATTAGACCCCTTATCACACGTCATTACAATTTCTTTTAGGCAGTGTTAACAGGATATTCAACTATAAAATGCCTTTAAGACGGTTTTATACCAGCACTTCAGGCTCCTTCAACCACTGAATTTGAGTAATGACACATTAAAAACAGAGAAAAAACTAGTGAGTTGTGTAATATTTTTACTTTTGACATGACAACTGTATTCTGTATCCTGAAAAATCAACAATAACCCACAAAAGAAACTGGCTTTAATTCAAAAGATCAAATGAAGGCCTATGAACCTCTGCATTTGATACTCATGAATAAAAGCATTTCTATGCTCATACTTGATATAAAAAACAGAAAAATACCCGTATTGCAGTTTGACTAAAGTTGCTGATTTTGTTTGAGAAAGTCAACCTCACTGTCAGTTTGTTAGATTGCACCTTCATCTAGTTAAAACAAATGTTCTCCCTGTGTTTTTCAAAGTTTTCTCCACTTTTACATTAAATTGCAGTTTTCAGTCTAACTAAAGTCGGCTGCATTGTGCATTTCTACAGTTGACTGGTTGTTACCATAACAAAATGGAGGTGCTACCTTTCACAACAAGTGTTATCACTGTATTAATCGTTAGTGTTTATCAAAATGGAGATGCTCTTTTCTATGTGCTTTTCCACTTCTTTTTCCCAACTTGTACATTAAAAAAGAAGTTGTGTTCATACCATAACATTCCATCTGTGTTGTCGATCTTCATTCATTCTTGAAGAATGGGACTCTGTTCTGATCCTCGGAACCGGCCTGATCGTTATACAGCTCACACCAGCCAAAAAAATTCTTGAGCCAAGACTCTACCCACAATGCCCCTCTCTCTATTAACTCAGATCGGGTTTGCAGCTGAGTACAGAGAAATAACAGAAGGATAACAGAAACCAGGTCGAAGGTGAAACCTACAAAACTCCCAGAACGAGTGTCCAAACCTCCAGAAGTCTATAGGCGGGGGCAGGAGGTGGGACACCAAGAATACAGATTGACAACACGGATGGAACATTATGATAAGAATACAACTTCTTTATCCGATGTTGTCGATCTTCACTCATTCTTGACAAACAGGACAGTCTCTCCAGCTACTTTAGGTCCTGGGTGGCCCTATGGAAGGATATTCCTGACCACCATAAAGCTGAAAGATGCTCTTCCCCTGGAGGCCATATCCAATTTGTAATGAGTGAAAAAGGTATGGGGAGAAGAGAAGCCCATGTTGTAGCTGCACATATTTCTTCCATGGACAGCTTGGAATGGAAAACAGCTGAAGTGGATATACATCTGGTGGAATGTGCCTTAACAGGCATAGGTAACTTGCAGTTATTGTGATTATAAATGAAAAGTAACACAATCCCAAAGCCATTCTGATAAGGTAACTTTCGAGACAGGTTTACCCAAGGCTGAACCTGAAAAAGACGAACAATTCATCTGTTCCCAGGGACGGTGAGCCAGTGTGGACAGCACCTATCAGCCACTTTCTTGAGTTTCTTCCTTCTGCCCATCCACGCGACTTCAGTTTCTACTTTTACACCTCTTTCTTCTCCAATGTGGCCTCGAGACTGCTTGCTGCAAGGCAAATCAAAGTGTGGCGGGGGGGTGTCAAGCCTGGGGTGCTGACAGCACCATAAGGGGTGGGAGGTTGGTGTAATGGTTAAGGTACTTACCTTAGAAACACAAGGTGCAGGGTTCGATTCTCACATGGGGTAACTGGCTAGGCTTAAAATGGACCCAGAGGACAGTTAGTCTAGTACTAATCTATGAATCTACGATTTTCTAGATTGTTTGGTTCTGTCAAGATAGAAATGCAACTGTCTATGAACATCCTGCAAATGCAAGCAATATTCACCTTTATTTGAAAATTTGGGAAAGACGACTGGCAAATCGGTAGTCTGATTAATATGAGATTCTGAGACCATCTTAGGTAGAAAGGAAGGGTTGGTTCTCAATGAAACCCTAACCCCTACGAAAGATCACACAAGGATGCTTCACACACAATGCCTGAAATTCAGAAACTCTCCTAGTGATGGCCATCAGAAAAAGTTTTCCATGACAGGAACTTGAGATCCTACGTATATTCTGGCTCAAATGCCTGGAGAACTAAAGATTGTAGCATTAAGGTCAAATACCATGGAGCTATAGGATCCTTAAATGGTGGCTTTAGATGAAGGGCGCCTTTAAGAAAAACTTTGCATAAACAGTGGGAAATTAATGGAAATTGGAAATGGCTGCTGATTGGAACTTGACGGTGGAAGCTGAAGCTCCTTGATCAAATAAGTGAAGCCAGGAATTACAAGACCTTGTCAACAGGTGCTTGAAAGGGATCTAAATTATTTGCACGTGCCAAAATTTGAAATCTCTTCCATTTGCTAAGATAGAGTTTCCTGGTGGACAGTTTATGAGAAGCCAAAAAGATTTGTTGCCATGAGGAGGGTAATCTGTTCTACCTGGCAATTAATAGAATTGGAGATACCAAGCTGTCAGCTTGAGACTGTGAAGGATGGGATGCACCAATCCCTGCGGATGAACATTTGTTGTTTATTGGGGAGGCAAAGAGATCACAGCAAGGCTGGGCCCAACATCAAAAAATTCTCATCGTTACCTTGGGATTGAGACACCACTCGTGAGGTAGGAGGATGCATTTGCTCAGCTTGTCCGCTATCAAGTTGGAGCTTCCCGGGACATGTGTTGCTATTAAAAAATGGTTGGAAGAGATCACCCACTGCCACATCCTGAGAGCTTCCTGGAACATGGGATAAGATCTGGTTCCGCCCTGTTTGTTGATGTACCAGACTACGGATATGTCTGACTGAATTGCAATTGTTTCGGAAGGAAGGACAGACTGAAAGGCTTGCAACACTAGAAACACTGCCCTCAATTCCAGGACATTGATGTGTAGATTGGCCTCTTGTGGGGACTAAGTGCCTTGAACTGTACTTCCCAGATAATGATCTGGGAAGCATCCGTGGTCACTATGGTCAAGGGCAGAGGAGAGGGAGTGAAGGTGCTGCTCCATAGATTTTCCTGTGAATTCATCCACCAGGCTAGATCCTCCTTGCAGCAGTTTATTATCAAAACTGGATAAGACATTGGGTGCGTCAGTATCGACCACTGCGCAGCTAAGAGACATTAAAGCAGTCTCATGTAAAAACTTGCCAGGGGCACTAAGGTTATGGTTGCTGCCTAGATCCTAGGGCTTGCAGGATGAGAAGAGCAGGGACTTTGTCTTTTGATATGATGAATTGTACTTGTATCCTTACTTTCTGCAGTCTGTGTACAGGGAGAGAAGTTACACAAGAGACTCCATTGAGGTGTGCTCCTATAAATTCTAGGACATGTGTTGAAAACCTTCTGGAGCATAATTCTCTGCACCCAAGTATCCAAAGTTACCAATAGCCAGGCTATCTAGTGCAGTGAAAATCTTCCCTGACTGCTTCCAGAGGTAAGCAATCAGGCCTCCATTCAGGAGCACTGGCAGAGCTGTCCAGAGGAGTTGTCCCTGGAGTCCTGATTTCGCAGGCCACCTCTGCCATGGGGAGGGCATCTTCCATTAGAACCCCCGCCCCAAGGGAAGTACTCACCATGAGTGTCCTGAAAAGGCCCTTGGGATTTTCTTGAATCACATTTTTCCACTCCTCTGATTTCTAGAGTAGGATCTTTGAGGAGCAGAAAAACAAATGCCCATGGCAGAAAGGGTCTTTCCATTTTTTTTCATACCTGGCTAGTGTCTCTCTGATTCCGGGACCAATCAAGGAAGATCTGTCAACAGGAGCATTGACAAAGGAAGACCTGAAAGGTTCCATGAAGTCACACAAACGGATCCAGGCATGGCGTCTTATGGCAATGCCTGAACCTGCTGCCCTGGTCATACCCTTGGCTGCATGAGCAATGAGCCGCATTGACGAGTTTGATATAGACTCCAGGGCGGCAAGCTGAGAGGCAATGTTATCTTGTATCTCATCAGACACAGCTCCAGCGAGGGTATCGGAAATCTCCTTTATCAGATACCTTTGGAATCTAGTGAAGTAGGACATGAAATTCAAGAACCTAAGGTCGATAACACATAGACCTGCTTCCCAAACCTGTCCATCGTCTGTGACTCAGGAGAGTGGATGGTGGAACTCTCCTCGTCAAGTTCTTTTTTGGTGGCCACCGCCACCATCATGGCATCTACTGCTAAACCCTTTCCCCAATGTGGTTGATCTTCTGGAGCTGATAAAATTTTGTCTGCCTCCGGGGAATCGACTCTATGGAATCAGGAGTCTTCCACTCCTGCTGTATGATTAGCTTAAGTTAGTCAGCGGGCGGGGTCACCCAAGAAGTAGACGGGAGAGCACTGAAAGTCTGGAAGAACAGATTCCCCTAAGGATGGGTTTGTGGTCTTCCAATTACCCCTGTGTTTTAAGATTTCCAGGATGTCAGATGTCCCCAAATAAGACATCTTCGGGGGGTGACCAGGGGGAATCCTCCTCTTCATTGTAGTCTGTGTCTTCTGTGACATTCTTCTAGATAATCTCAATGCTTCCTCTTGCAAGTCTTCTTATGGAGTGGCTGTTCAGTGGGGATCTCTGAGGAAGACTCTGAAGAGGGGTCCTGAACAGGGAAATCTTGCAGTTTCAGTGCCCGCTGTCTTGATGTGAGAGATGGTGGCAGCTGCAGTCCAGAAGGTACAAAGATGTGACACTACGATGCAGATGGAGCCAGCAGAGGGACTACTGAGGCTAAAGCTATCTCCATGATCTTGAAGGCAGGCCCACTGGAAGACGGATGGGAGCCAAAAACCGAGAAAGACAACCTCGGAACCAGGGTCACACCCCGCCCCGAAGGACTGCCACCCAAAACAGCAGCCGGGAAATGTACGAAACTGTCAGGGTTCCAAGAGCCAAGGATGACCCCCGAGGAAAAAACAGACTATACTGGGGCCTTCCAAACCTACAGCCAACCTACGGCCCTGAGAGTCTATACGTTCCGAGGCAACTGAAGATGTCAGAGCCAATTCAAGCACCGGAGGAGCTACTGACAGTACCGTAACAGCTGGAACTTAAGTAATCGAAGTGGTGAGCTCCAGACCTGGTGAGAAGGTCAGAAGAGGAAAATTAGGAGGAGTGCTAGGACAGAAGACCTTGGCTCCAGGTAGGAGGGAGAGCTGAGTGGGTGGCAGGAAGACCCTTGGCCGCCAAAAGCTGATCCACTAATATCACCATGTCTACCTCGGAAAGACTTCTGGTAGATCAGACTGACATCCTCACGGGAGACCCTGGCTATCCCAAGAAGGGACTGGGAAGATGATCAAGAAGGGGGTATACAGAAGGGGAGTACCTTATTCTGGGAAATACTGAAGTTTCATGCTTAGGCACGTATGCTACGGAGAAGATGGAGAAGTCAGAACTGAGTGGGAGTTCAAAGATGCTGTTGGTGCCAAGGTGGCCATAACTGTCAGCATCAAAGCGTGTTTAACAATTAGTTCAGGAATCTTACTCTTCAGTTCTGTGGAGACTGATGCCACCAGAGACTTGTGCCTTTTTAAGTCCAGCACTGTTGGATAGCCCGGCACCAAATGACTTCACTTTTTATGTTCAGCTTTGGTGGAGGATTCTGGCTCAGACATGGCTTCATCAAAATAAGACTTTAACAATCCCTTCAGAATCAACTTATTCCGATGTTCTACCAATATTCTAGAACTAAAGCCTTGTCAGAGCTTACAAATAGTTTCCAAATGGGTGCGCACCCAAGCAATAAACACATGAAAGATGCCCGTCTGAATTGGGCATCTTTCTTCCACAATCCTGGCACTGTTTAAAGCCAGACATGTCTTTCTGTTTTTCTGCCATTTAAAAGTAGAAAAGTCACACACCACACACACACACTGAAAGAACAGAGAAGAAGGTACCAACAATGGTAGGGAGAAATACCAAAAATGGTAAAGGAAGGAAATACCAGCAATGATACAGATGATTACCTGGAGGTAAAAGGGAGGGGAAAATTACCAACAATGGTAATACAAATCACCATTAGGTAAGGGTAGAGAACTAATTTACACGCACTAAAAATAACACAAGAGAAAAAGGAAACAGTACAAGAACAACTACATCTTAAGAAAATATATAATTAAAGCACTTAGCTGGAAAGTATCATCTGATGCGTCTAGTTATCAGAGTGGCAAATGAGATCTGAGGTAATAGAGAGAGGGGGATTGTGGGTAGAATCTTAGGTCAAGAGATTTTTTGGCTGGTGTTTGCTGTATAATGGCTGAACCAGTTCTGAGGAGTGGAACAGAGTCCTATTTGTCAAGAATGAATGAACATTGACATCAGATTTTTACATTTAACTGCAGCTTCACTTGGTTTTCTGAGGGCAGCAGTAGTTGTTCTATGGCAGAAACAATTTGCTACGGTTTCTGAAGGGTGGACATTGCTGGCTGGAGTTCCACAACTGCATTTTTACTGGTTCTTTCACTATCTCCACAGTTTAACTTTGCTGGGTGGCACTCTGCAGACCACCACGCAACATTAACTTCCACAGGTACAAGTACTTTCAGCTCTACGTTCTCCTAGGAACCAAAGTTAATGCCTCTTGTGAGAACTATACAAATCCCAGAGTAAAGCAGTGGCACACTGTTGCATTACTGAGAGGCACTTGTAGCCAATCTAGATTAAAATATCTACTGGATACTGTTTTTGGTGTTTGAACCTGATTTTATCCAAGTCTATTTTTACCTTGAAATAATACAGTAGAAGTGGAAATGCTATTCTCTTCTCTTATTGTCCTTTAACATCCACCAGACTGAACTTACACCCAAATCTAGACTTGAACTATTGCTGCATACTACTAGCTTGGTGCTTAACACCAATTTAATTTACATTATTTTTCTTTGAAGTTGCACTTTAATCCAAGAACTAAAACACTTATATTCTCTTATTCTTCCACTCATTTTATTTATTTAGCCTCTTACTGAATGGGTTACTCCCAATTGGTTAGTGGTCTCTTTTCAGGGAAGACCAGAAGTGGTATTTAGACTACTACCGAAAATTTGGCTAGATCATCAGGGAAGCTCCCCTACTCTTTTCGATAAGTCCCATGAGACCACCACCTTCTCAAGCACATGGGACTGCAATTTAACATCTCATTCAAAGGAAGAAATACTCAGGAGTGCAACAGCCTCCTTATACTGCACAGCACTGTCAGCAATACAACTACCTGGTTAGGGAAGTGAATCCATAGCCTTATGCAAAGGGCAAGGGGGCTACTTGTTGCATCACTGACACAGACGTCTTATACCCTTGGTTTAAAATGGAAGGTCAGCCAACAAGTCTTCTCTTTTTTGCCAGCCTCATAACACTTGGCATTCTCAGGCAATGTAAATATTGCCAGGTACTGACAGATAATGATCTTTTACTTAACTTGTCAATGTCTGTGAGATATGCAAGTACCTAGCCAAATTAGAGTCCCCTCACCTACACACACCCTGTGAGCATCACACCACCAGACGTGGCACATATCCATACTAGATTACATACGGCAGTTAAGCCTCAACTGTCTATTACAGACAAACTCGGCATAAACCAAACACTGCAACATTTACTAGCAGTAACACAGCTGAAGTGACCAGGAAACTGTATATCCCACATACATTGCAGCAAAGCAATCTACAAATACAAATATAAGTATTAGTGGTTGGTGACTCCATAATTAAGCATACTGATTCTACACTCAAGGTTAGACAAAGGCAGGGTAAAAGTGAGCTGTTTTTCTCAAGAGACAAGACTGATGACATTACAAGGGTGCAGAGGACCCTTAAACCAGACAAATATGATTGTAACATGGTGATGGTCCACACTGGCAGCAAGCAACCTGAAGTGCAAAATACTGAATGATTTGCAGAGACACAAGAGAAATTTCCACGCTTGTCACAAATGCAAGAAGACCCTAGTACTGAGTGGAATCCTTCCATCACCAAGAATGAAGCCAAAGTACAAAGAAAAGAATTTGCTTTAACAACTGGTTTAACACCTGGTGTCATTCTTGGGGGATCCAGTATGTGTCCACATAAGATAGGATGTTTGACAACTGTAATTGCTTTGCTAACGATGGTCTGCACCAATCATGCAAAGGCTTCTGCATACTGGTGAAAGCTTTTGTTGCCCCCATTGTTGCTTTTTAAGGTAGGGTCCAGCTAATGGACCTACCAACCTAACTTCCCAAATAAACCAACAACTGGACCAAATTAAGGCGGTTCTAGTGAAGGCTAGAAGTCTAAACAAACTGACTATATGTATGCGTTTCAAAAATTTGGTTTAAGAGCTAAGAGAGCACTCCTTCAGTACCTGAGTTTTGTGCTTGCCTACTTGCTTAGACGTGCTGGAAACCGTGGTGGCGTACTTACTTAACTGCAACCACATCACCTACAGATGGCAACAGACCCACAGGTGGAACTTCTAGAGAAACACAATTAAAAGGATCAATAATTTGATCATAGCTACAGGACCCCCCATCTCTCCAGAAAATCATATAAATGAAAGTTATGTACTTTCCAAAATAATACATCAGTGCTGTCTTGTTTGCATTTAGTTCAACCTTTGGGCTACTGGATCCAGTCTCAACACTTCTTAGAAACTGTAGTTCTAGAGTTCTGATTCTTCTCCTACCCATAATTCACTCTATCTCCTCAAATTATCTCAGATCAAGTTTGCCTGCTCATAACCAGAAAAGGTCATTCCTCTAACAATACTGATGGTCCTTAAAGATGGTCAAAATGAGACAGCAATCTGAAGCTTTTGAAATAAAGTTCCTGGAGAAGTCCATCCAGTCACAGAGAAGCAATTTTGGAAGTGGGATGGAGGGAAGATGTTGAACCAAATGAAAGACAACAAATCTATTGTTAAAGTACACAACTTTCATATTGGATGTTGCCTTTTTTCATATGATTCAACCTTTGGGACATATTCCTAAGCTACTAAACACCTGGGAGGAATTAAAGAAGGATATTCTTGAGAATGGTGGAGCCAATAGGTGTGCGGGTTCTGGACTGTATATCTAGCTTGCAGTGAGACACAAAGGCGTGGACTAGTGCCCAAGTCACTGCAGCACAATCCTTGTCAAAAGGAACTCTGCACATAAAAGCAGTAGAGGTAGCTATTGCTGAATGAGGTTTTGGTTTCTTTGCCTGATTGAAGGACCACTCATGAGGTAGGAGAATGGACCTATTCAGCTTGTCCACTAGAACACTGGAAGTCCCTTGGATATGTGTTTATATCAGAAACTGGTAGGAAGACATCACCCCCTGCCACACACTCATGGCTTCTTGACAAAGTGTGTATGAGTGGGTCCATCCCCCTTGCTTGTTGATATATCAGACTACTGCCATGTTGTCTGGCTATCTGTATGGAAATCACACCCTCTGTGCCAGAGCCCTGAAAATCCTGCAATGCTAGAACTGCTCTCATCTCCAAGACACTGATGTGAAGACTGGCCTCAATGGGAGGTCAAGAACCTTGGTCAGTCTTCCCTTTGACAGGTCCCCTCTCAGCCCAGAAAGAAAGTATCAGTAGTTACTTTGTTCACTGGAGATGGGATGAATGGCTGACCCTCAAAGACTACCAAAGATATCAACAACCACCTGATGTGTCAGCCAACTGTGTGTGTAACTGACTAATTCCCAATTTCTATGCAAGTTGGAGAAAGTGCCGTTGCTGTTCCAGAAGATTCCTGGTTGGAGCTGTGAGAAGCCAGTTGTCTAGATATGGGAAGACCAGGAACTATAGCAGACGGACATAAGCTGTCGCCACTACATGACTTTGGTGAATGCCCAGGAAACAGAAACAGAGAAATCTCCTAGAATGACTCACTATCTTTTTATTTTTGAAAACAGCTTTATTGAATTTTCAATAAAAGAACTAAATACAAAAGATGTTCAAGTATATTCAATACAAAAGTTAAACAATTTATAACTAAAGGAACATAACTATTTACAATGACGTTCACATGTATATCAGATTTTAATAAATATGTTCTTCACAATTAATATTTTTCTAGCAAATCAAATAATTTTTTCCACATGCTGATTTTGTTTATGTTTTTATTAGTTCTTGACTTGATGGTCAGAAGTTCTAGATTGCAGACTTCAGTGAGAAGCATTTTAAATTCTCGAAATGATGGGGGAGTATCAGATTTCCAATTGATTGTTATTATTTTCCTTGCTACTGTCACAGTACAGTCCATATTATTGGATATTTCATTTTATTAACACTTTGATGTATTGGAGTGTTAAATAATATTAAAGACTTGGTTATGAAATTATCTGTAAACAAGCCTTGTAAGAAACAATGTATACCTTCCCAATATTTTAATAGTATGCAATCGTAGAGCATATGAGACCAATCAGCTTTCAATACCTTTTTACATCTCCAACACAAATTTATCTTCTTGTTGAATTTGTTAATGATATGTGGTGTAATGAAAGATCTGTGCATAAATTTCCAAGTGTAAATTCTCCACTTTAAGGAAGATGTAATTTTATAGTCTGATTCTAGAATATTAAGTTTATCTAGATCGGGAAGATGAGAATTAATTGTATTAAAGTAGTCCCAGTATTTTCCAGGATGTTGATTTGTTTCACCTCTTAATATTTTATAAATATGTGATAGAGTAATATTAGCAATATTTGCATTTTGAGTGCTTATAGTTAGAAATGATATTTTTGGTATAGATTGTATTAAATCTCGGGGCATTAAGTCTAAGGCATTTGATAAATGTTTCCTACATTCTTGTAAATTTAACCAATATATGTTTTCTATTTTAAATTCATTTTTAGGTCCTCTAAAGATTTAATTTTGTCCTTTCTCATTAAATTGGACCAATACGTTAAACCTTTCTCTTTGAAAATTAACATTTTTGTGAAGTCTGTTGAGAGTATAAGGCCTTGAGTGAAGGATATTGGATAGAGAAGAAAGAACCAAACTTTATAATTTGTAAACTTAAATTTCTAAATGTTTTTAAGAGAGTTAGCATATAGTTTGATTTATATGATTTAACTGATTGTGCTACAAAGAAATCTTTTATCATCCATAGGATAGAATTCTTTATTAGTGTTTCTTGATTATTTAGCGTAATAGTAGAATCCCAACATCGTAAAGTTACGTATAATTTCCATTTCAAAGAATAGTTATTGTTAATTAAGAGGGAAATAGTTTTAATAATCGAGGATATTGTGTATAATTCCAAACTGATGCGGTAATTAGGCATCTTGGAGATCTTTAGAGCACATCCAGTCATCCTTCCTCAAAAGAGGTAGACTGGACTGCACAGTAACCCTCTGGAACTTCGCCAGTTTTCCATAAGAATTTAGGTGGTTTAGGTCCAAAATCAGCCAGGTGTCCCCTGTTTTTTTCAGAGCTAAAAAGAAACTGGAATAGAATCTGGATCCCAACTGGTCTGGAGGACCTAATGAATGACTATCTTCCAGCAGCTGTAATAATTTTGCATATTCTATATGACTAGGTAAGTACATTGGGAATCTTTCTCCTTTTCTGAGTAGAAAAAGCAAATGGAACAGAGTAGCCTTTGATGATTACACTCAGTACACATGTCTTGTTTGATGGCTTGCCAGGCTTGAGGGTACAGGGATAAGCACCCCCTTTGGATTGCCTTCAGAGTGGAGCAGTCAGGCAACTCTTCAGAAACACTAACATGATTTCAGAGAAAAGACCACAAAATCCCTGATTCTGCAGCCCGCCTCTACGGAGACGAACGTTGAAGCCCCCGCCTCAGGAAGGTTTATTCCCAGGAATGTCCTGAAGAAAACCCAGAGATTTTCAGAACCACATCATCTCCCCTCTCTCATTCCTAGAAAAAGGCCTCTGTGGGGTGGAGAAACTAATTTCAATGGCAGAGTTTTGCCCTCTTGCTCACTACTGGTGAGTTTCCATAACATTTTGTCCAAAAAGTGTTGATCAAAAGGGGCGTTAAGTCACAACAGCATCCAGGCATGCCAGTTGACGGTTATGCTGTTACTGCTGCTCTGGCTGTACCATGAGCTGCATTCGAAAACAGATGCATGGATACACTGAGCAGACTGTAGAGTAGACAACTGGAACTCCATTGGATGTCCAATGGTAGGTTAACAGAGAGGGAATTGTTGGGCTCCTTGGCCAAGTTCCTCTGGAAACTTGTGATAAGGGCAAGGAAGTTCAGCACTCTATGTGCAAAAGTTGCTGATGGATAATTCAATTTCCCAAATTTGTCCAACTTACAGCACAATGGAGCAAAGACCCCCTCAGTCCTTTGGGGCAACAAACTTTATGCAGTTTGAGGATTGGCTCCACTACATCAGAATCCACCAAACCATCAGGCCTGTGGGCATCAGTGGGTGAAACTACCCAAGAGGTAAAAGAGCCAGCTCCAAAGGCTTCAGGGGAGAGAGCAACAACGGACCACTCCCCTTGTGGTTTCATCAACTACACAATGTCTTCCAGAGGGGACTGAAGGGACCCTTTCCTAGTTATCCAAGTCTGTGTTCTTCCGTGACGGACTCCAGGAGAACAGTCAGAATCAGATGGAGAAACTCTTGTGGTTAGTACTCCTAAGGCTGCAAGAGGTCAAATGTCCCAATCAGGATATGCAGAGTCAGTAGTAGTATCCAATAAAGGTTGTGACAGAGCAGAGAGTCAGAGAGACACCCTCTCTTGGCCTGGCAAAAAACCCTTCATATGCTCAGAAGGCTGAGGCGACAATCAGAAATGAAGAACCACTCCTATCTAAAGAGAAATGGGAAGATACAGATCTGATAACTTTGGAATCACCTCAGCTCTCTGTGTTTTGGCACTGAAGCTCATCTTGAGCTGATAAAATTGGAGTTGAGAGAGTAAAGAATACTGTCAGAGTCAAAGTCATTAAGACTGCTGACTTCAATGCGAGTGCTCCAGGGAGGCTCAGTCTCACGGGTATTGGTTCTGAAGGTCAAACCAGAAAAGGAGAAAACAATAGATGGGTAACTGGACCTGTACCTGGTGCACCCGACTGGGATGACACCAAGATAACTCTTAGATGGATATGCGTCTGGAGGAACCTCTGCTTCCTTCTCTTGACAGCCACTTCAGTAAGGCTCCTTTATGACTGAAAAGGCCTTGATTAAGAAGCTGACGGTGGTCATGAAGAATATCTCACCTGCAAAATTGGAGAATGGAACACAGGACTTGCTCATTCTGGTGAGAATCAAAGAGGGAACAATGAAGGATCTAACTGGGAATCGGATCAGACTGTCCTGAATTATTAGGTGCCAGACAGTGTGATACAAGATCAAGAAAAATCTAAAAAAAATCTACATAAAGATATTGAGCGTAATAGGAAACCTTTTTGTATATACGTAAGACGTGGAAGGAGTAAAGACATACAAATTGATAAAATGTGTGTAGATTCTAAAATGTATTCTCAGACACAGATTATAGATAGATTACAAAATCTTATGCAAAACAGCTTGGCTCCACAGTCCTAGTCACATCCGGGTGGCCTCAGATACTGGAATCAAATTAAATTATACTGAAAAAGAAATATGCAAACTGGATCGAAACAAAGCACAGGGAGAAGACAGAATAAGTAATTACGACCTGTGAACACTTCAAGTATATCTAATTATGTACAAGATTATTTAAATATTGGGACCACAGGTCTCAACCTCTGGGCACACACATCCAGACAAAGCCAAAAATAATGGGGGGGGGGCAAAGCCCCACAAATAGGGACAAATTTAAAATTTTGCTATTATAAACTTAGAAAGCTGCTAGAATAAAAGGTATTGTGTTACCATGCATTTTCTGTAGGATATAAAGTCTGAAACTCAAATGTGTCATTATACAGTGAGTTCAGTCTTCACTGACTTGCTATAAAAATACAGAAAATCACAAATTTTATGAGGAAAAGTCCAAAAATGTGAGGTAAAAAATCTAGACAGTTGAGAGATAAGATAGGGATATTCCCCAAGATTGGAGACATGCACTTATTAAACCTGTCTTTAAGGGAAAAGGGAGTAGGACAAACTCAGTCATACAAACCCTTAAATCTACTTTCATGTTGTGGAAAAATAAATAAGGTAATATGGGATATGTTGTCAGAATTGGATATGTTGTGACTTGAAACTATATATTAGCATGCATATGTTGAAAATAGATCTATTACCACCATGATGTTCTATAAAACTATAACAGCAGCTATGGATGAAAAAGTTGTGCTGTGATGTAGTTTATATTTATTTAACTTCAGCATTTCATAGGGTCATACATAAAACACCGATCAATAAATTAGAACAACTAGGAATTGATGTACTCTTGATAAGATGGATAGCTTACAAATAGAACAGTTGGACACGTGAAATTCTTGGTTACAGTGTGTCCCACAGGCCCCTGTCCTAGACCCTAACATGTTTAGATTGTACCGTTCAGACCCAACTTTCTCATCTGCGGTGTTGTACAGTCCATATGCAGATGACCTGAAATTAGGTAAACTGATTACATGTGCAACAGATAAGGCATGCTTGAAAAATAACTTGACCATTCGGGTGCAAGAGAATAATATGCTGACAAATGCATCAAATACTAAGCATATGAGATTTGGGAGACATAAATTGAAACATGGATACTTAATACAGCACAAGTGATTGAAACTGAAGATTAATTTAAAGGGCCTGGGTATACGGGTAGATCCAGCTTTGAGTTTTGCTAATCATATCAACCAATCGGTTAATGACAGAGAGCTACAGGTAGTACAAGAAATATTTATAAAGTCTAGGAAGTCAGAAATGATGAAGTCATTGTTAGTTACATTAGATCTAAACTTGAGTATGGAACAATATGGAAGTCTTATAATAAAACAAGCACGAGTAAACAGGAAAGAGTACAGAATAAATATACCAAGGATATCAAAATTTAATTATGAAAGACAAATAATATGAACTTGTACAGTGTCTCATACATATTTAAAAGGAGGATCTTATTCAGGTATGCAAGGCATTTGGAGACAGCTACCTCTGGGAATGTCTGGGGCTATCAAAAAGTAGCAGAGAATCAGACAACATATGTAGAAGATTATACAGGAATGAGAAGTGTAACAATTAGTTCCATGAGAGACAGCTGATGCATGGAACAGACTACCAAATTACATTAAAGCAAGTCCTAATTTAGATATTTCTAACAGCCTGGGCATATACTACAGGAACATGTGTTCTGGTATATTAGCAGGCTAGAAGGGCATTAATGCTAATGCTTGAAATATCTATGTATGTATAATATTTGTCCATGCACCCTTATAATACCCTTGTACTGGAAAAGGAATAGGCCTTCCAGCCTACATCCAAATGGGCAACTCCCAGGCAGTATACACATGGGGAGTGGGAGTCCTGTGGTAGAATTTTACAGCCACAGGCTGTACACTGAAGCTTGTAACCTTGTCAGCTATCACAGAAACAAGGTCCTATCTAGTAAACCTGAGAAAGCTTAACCAGAGACAAGGGTAGAAAAAGACCCTATTCATGAAAGTGAGGGAAAAAAAACAGAAGAAAATAAACACTAGACAGCCACACTGGAATCTGAATTCACTTTGTTTGAATCAGGAAGGGATAAAAAAGGACAGGAAACCCTAAAGAAAAAAAAAACTGTACAGACAAAGTCAGAGCTCTTGGGGGGGGCAGCCTTCTGATCAGGTGACAATTCAGATCTGTGGCAATTTGGGGAGATGGGGGAATTACGGGTAGGGGAGTTGTTACAGCCCTAGATCCACAGTTTCTAAAAGGTGTCAAGGTCAGATCAGATAACCAAATGGTCTCAAAGGTTGAATTGGACCAAAAAAGACAACAGAAAGTTCTTACATTTATTATTTATTATTTATTTTACATTTGTTTACCGGAAAAGTCCAGCTGAACATGTATCCTTTTACAGGCAAAAACATAGCATAAGTGCAAAAATTCTTTGATTATATAAACAAGACCTTCCTGGTCATGATTCTTAATGAATCCACCACAAGCCAGAATACATTTGAGATAGTACTAAGAAATATAGCATCTGTGTGTACCACCCCCCAAGGTATACCCTTCCGCCGATCAAGTCAGACTAAAAACAAGTAACCTTCTCTATCAGCCTCTCAAACCATCAAAAGAAAATATCACAGAATTCAATGACTTCAAGCATACAAATCTACAATTCTATGATGAAACCTCCAAATTCAAATATAACTGTTGATTCTGCAAAGAGTTATGCAGACAAGTTCGACTACTGCCAGGACAAATGTAATAACTTAGTAGTGCCACTAGCCCCAGGATCTTAAACAGTGTGGTGGTCTACAAGCATTAATAAAAAAAGAAGCTGGGTCTTACCATAACTTTCCATCTGTGTTGTCCAGCTCCACTTATCCTTGATTGTGGGTTTGGTTCCATATTTTGGAACTGATTTGGTTGTTATTCCAGCTTGCACCTTCCAAAAACTCGAGCTCCGTTTTACCCATAATGCTCCTCTCAGGATTACCTCAGGTCAAGTTTGCACAAGATAGTGACAGACAGGAATTAACAGATCAGAGACCATATCTGTACTCAAGAAAGGAAATCCATTCTACTAGGATAGATCGGTTCCACAAAAAAAAATGAAAGGCAGGGGGGAAGGAGGGTGGGAATGTCAAGGATAAGTGAAGATGGACAACACATATGGAACATTATGGTAAGACAATTTCTTTATCTGATATTGTCAATCTTCACTTAATCCTTGACTGTGGGACAGAGTCCTCAGCTACCTAAATCTTGGGAAGTCTCAAGAGAGAATATTCCTGAGCACCATCAAACAAAAAGATGCGCGTACCCTAAAGACCAGATACAGCTTGTAATGAGTACAAAAAAGGTATGCGGGCATGCCATAAGTAGCTGCTGCACATATATCATCTATAGAAGCTAACCAATAAACATTTCAAAGACAAAAACACTTACAGTTTTAAAGATACGAGTTCGCTCGAGAGCTGGCAGGAAAAATGCTTCTGACACAAAGTGGCAAACAAGATATGAGGTAATCCTGAGAGGAGCATTATGGGTAAAAGCTGAGCTTGAGAGGTTTTGGAAGGTGCAAGCTGGACTAACAGCCAAGTTGGTTCCGAGATACGGAACCTAACCCATAGTCAAGGATTAAGTGAAAATGGACATCATCAAATCAATAGTTATGCACTTACCATAACAGATCCATGTTGTCTGATTTTCTTCTGGTTCAACATTTGGGTTGTTGGATCCAACCTCGGCACTGAATTTGAAGCTTCTTGGCTCCAGGGCTCTAACTCCTCCCCTACCAATTCCCTCTAGTCCACCTTAGTACCCCAGATCGAATTTGCCCCCACTAGGAAAATAGTAATCAATGCTAAACACTAATAGACCGGTAATAAATAAAACTGAAAAAAGTCAAGACCGCTCACAGACAGGATGTAGATCAAAAACTATCTGGTCATCAGGAAGCCATCTGAGCCAATTTGAAAGGGGGCAAGGAGGAGATTGAACCAGACAAAAATCAGACATGGTTCTGTCACTATGATACTTACATAACTTTTGTATTCAACACTATTTTCCTCCAATTCAACATGTGTGACAGATTCCCAAGCGGTTTTGCCTGGGGGGCATCAAAGAAGGAAATTCCTTAGAATAGTGGAACTAAACTAAGAGCATGATATGGACTGTACATCTAGTTTGTAACGAGATACATAGGTGTGAACTGTAGACCACATTTTTGCAGCACAAATGTCATCATTGGGGAGTCCACCTAAAAAGACGATTGATGTAGCGATTGCCCTTGACTGAGCTTTAGGCTTAGATTGTAGGGACAAGCCTGTGTTGTTGTAGACAAAAAAATGCAATCTGACAACCATCTTGTAAGAGTAACTGTGGCAACTGCTTTGCCTAATTTTAGTCTTGAGAAGGCAACAAACAACTGATCAGACTTCCTGACTTTCTTCAGTCCTATGAAGGCTGCACCAGAGTTGGCGAGTCCAGCATATATTAGTATGCACTTACCTTTTTTGAAATTTTGGGGAAAAAGACTGGTAGAATTATTGAATTATTTAAGTTTGCTTTGGATGCCACCTAAAGAAGGAAAGATGCATTTAGTCAGGGATAAACTGACAGTCTATCACTGATACCCACTGGACTGGTGGCATCTAGCAACACCTGCCAGTATAAATCATGCTTCTCAACACGGGCTCCCCAGTTGCTCTCCAACTACCCCCTTTCAAAAAAAGTCATGTTTTCCAGTATAAAAAAACAAACATTTCTTAAAATTTGCACAAATTACTGGAAGTTTATATACAACATTGCTAGATGCCACCAGTCCATCAGTATCAACGATAATTTTATCAGTAGTTTATTAATTAAAAAGGCACAGATCTAATTATAACACTGTATAAATTTAATGACAGTTCACCATTTAACGTGGTGGTTAGTTTATATTATGTTAATAGCGAGTGAATAATGTTCATGATTGTGTTTAATGTATTTTTTCAGAGTGAAGTACGACTGACTGGTCATTGAGCAAGATCTTAACTGTTTCAAAGTAGTTTTATTTTTAAGCAGTATGGCTTAATAGCCAATAGGTAGCAATGTGTGATTTTACTATTTAAAGGAGAGCCACACCCACAGGAAAAAAAACATGTTTATTTCATCGTGGTTTGGCATTTCCTACATTTTAACACCACTCTGGGACTATTTACAGGTTTTAAATATTTTATACTTAATTTCTATGGGGTTTGGCATCTTGAAGTAATTCTGATTGTTTAGTCTGTCTTTAGGTATCCCACAATGCAGTGCTTGTCTGTAAAGAAATTGCATCATGCAGGCCTCTTTCTTCCTAAAGCTCCTGTCACTGCATTGATTTTACATGCATACACTGCTGTCTAAGTTTTGAGTAACATTCATGTTGTCCAGTGACTACCTAAAATACACAGTGCAAATGCCACAGAACAAACTTTCAGAGTGTTTTTTTTTTTTTGCTGCTGCTTCTTTTTAGAATGGTTAAATTGAAGTCTTTTGTGAAGTTTGCATTCTATTACTTTGACTCATCTCCCATGCCCCTTCACACCTAACTTCCCTAGCTGTCAAGGTGCTATTTGAGCTACTACCTGCTGTGATTTCATTGACAGCTAACAGCAGGAGACTTGACTTATGTACTGTTTCCTTATTCTAGCCTTTACTTTCTGTATGGGTAGGGGGAAGGACCAGGGAGCTGTGACATCACAACATTAGTGGGTTTTTAGGACGGTCATGGTGATGTCAGTTTGGGGAGGGAAATGGCCAGAAAACTACCTGCATTCATTGGCCTTGATGACATCAATTAATTGGGAGACTGCAGCAAGCTTTTCCAGGATGGGATAAAAGTTTTTTGAAAGTGAAACCACCACAGTACAGTAAGGTACTGTTCTAGTTGAGAGAAACAGTATATTTAAAATATTTTAAATGCTGCAATGTTGTTTATTCATAAGAGGGACAGTAAATAGGGAGAAAAAAGACAGAGGTTCAATAAAATCCTGTTGTCCTTTAAGCAACAGAGATGAGGGAGCTTTTAATCTGATGAAGTTCATGTTTGTACTGAAGTGGACGAAAGAGCTAATTAAAACGATATTGGGTTTTACTTCTGGCAACTGCAAGTGTGTTTTTTATTTGTACTTCAATCTTGTGGATGGATTTTCTTGGTTACTGTATCTGTGTGCATTCCATGGCCAGTGAGTTTAACTACAATGTCACACACAGGATTTGTTTGACTGCAAAAGATGTTACAGATTTGCCTTCCTGGTAATGGTGTAGAAAATGGTGGTTCTCCCTCTGAGCTGATGATTTTAACTGGTCTGATTTCACAGCTGTCCAGTAAACTAGATAGCATGTTGAAGGATGGAGTGATGGGGTTTGATAAGAACATACCTTCCTGGTACATGATCAAAGGTTAAATATTGAAGAGCAACAGGTAAGCAGTTTGGCAGTTCTCCAAGATATAAACATTCAAACAGAACAGCTGCTACATCAAGAGCCTGTGCTACAATTAGTGATTCCAAAAGGAGTTTTTAGCACAAGGAGCTAGGCCGAAGTTGCCAGCAACTGGTAAGAGTTATCCAACTACACTCTCAGACTGGCTTAAGCAGAAACTAAAAAGTACAGCTGTGTACACTTACAATAACTGTAAATGTTCGAGTGTAATCATTGTTGCAGTCATCACATTTGGATTATCCTGCCAGGAGTAGCCCTCAGTCGGCCTGAATACCAGATGCTTAGTATTTCTGTATTGGTTACTGTCGCTCCAGAACTGACGTCAGGTCATCAGTGGTATAAAAACAGGCAGCAGGCACCATTACATCAGTTTTTCTTGCCCTGTCAGGAGCCCCCAATAGGGAGCTAGGTTATGGTGGACCACCACCACCACTAGAAAGTAAACACCAAAAATTCCTTGTAAGGAGAGAGAGAGAGAGAGAGAGAGAGAGAAGGGGGTGGAGGGAGGGAAACCAGGACTGCAACAGTGAATACACTCGAACATCTACATTTATGGTAAGTGTACACAACTGTACTATGTTCTTCGTGTTTCACTGTTGCAGTCATCACATTTGGGTTGATTCCCAAAGCTGAAGAAAAGGGTGGAAGCAGTCTAGGATGCCCTGCAAAACTGCGGTGGCAAAGCCTGACCTGGATTTGAAGACAGGCAGGTGGTAATGCTTGAAGTTATGAACAGATGTCCATGTCGCAGCCTCCAGGATGTCCCTGGTGGGGACCCCTCTGAGAAAAGCTGCAGAAGTGGAGGTTGCTCTGGTGGAATGTGTCCTGACCCCCTTTGGGGGTGGTTTCCCATGCTGTTTGTAGCAGAAAAGGATGCAGTGCGCTATCCATTTGGAGACCGTCTATGGCCTTGCCCTCTGCTCCTGCAGCAAAGCTGACTAGCAACTGATAATTTTTTCTAAAAGATTTAGTCCTGTCCAGGTAGCATCTGAGATGGCTGTGCACATCTAGAGAGTACAGAATCCTTTTCCCCCTTGTTTTGTGGGTTAGGGAAAAAGGTGGGCAAATAAATGGATTGGTTGAGAGCCACACTGGACTCCACTTTAGGCATGAAGGATGGGTTAGTCCTGAGGGAGACCCTGTTGGCATGGAAAATGATCAAGAGCTCCACAGCCATAAGTGCTTGTAGCTCTGATACTTTTCTAACTGAAGTGATGACCAGAAGCAAGGTTGTCTTCCAAGACAGAAATTTTAACTCTGCTGAAGCTGCAGGTTCAAAGGGGGGGCAGGGTGAGCTTTTCCAACATGAAGTTAAGGTCCCAAGCTGGGGTAGAAGCTCTTCTGGGTGGCCTTAAGTTGTTAGCCCCTCTTAGGAACTGTTTGCTGAGAGGGTGTTAGAATAGCGGTGGCTCTGTGCTGAAATGAGCAGAGATGGTTGAGGCATGAATTTTAATAGAAGAGAAGGATAGACCCTTGTGTAGTAGGTCTGCCAGGTAATCCAGGATGAGAGGTAGAGAGGGCTGTGCCATTCTGGCTCCCTTAGCCTGGATCCAGGTGCAAAACCTTTTCCACTCGTCAGCATAGGATTTTCTAGTGCTGGGACTCCTGGCCTCACGTATAACATCCTAGAACTTGTTTGCTTAGGCTGGCAGCTTGACGAGAGGTCAGGGAATAAGCCAGTCTTGCCAGGTTGAGGCTCTGCAATTGGGGATGCACGAATTCTCCATTCCTCTGGGTCAGGAGTGTTGGGATCTGAGGTAGGTGCCATGGTAGCAGGGGTGACAGGATGCGCAGCAGTGGGTACAGTGCTGGCATGGCCAGTCTGGGGCACTCGATTTTTCCTCCCTTATTTTGAGCAGTACCCTTGAAATGAGTGGTAGAGTGGGAAATGCATAGACCGAGAGGTTTACCCACTGGAAGGATACAGCATCCACTTTCTAGGCCTTGCTCTGAGGTTGCCTGGTGCAGAATTTGCTGAGCTGATAATTGGAGTGGGAGGCAAATAGGTCGAACTTCAGGGTGCCCCATTTCTGGGTTACAAGGGTGAAGGTTCTGAAGTCTAGCTGCCACTCTTGTGGGTCTAACAGGTTTCTGCTTAAGTCGTCTGCCAGAGAGTTTAGAGAGTCTGGCAGGAATTGTGCTAACAGGTGTAGTTGCATGGCTGAAGCAGTGTGTCGAAGGGTCATGACGAGCCTGCAGAGAGGATAAGAGTGAGTTCCTCCCTGCTTGTTGATATAACACATCACTCTAGTGTTGTCTTGTTTTGATCAGTAGAGGCCCCGGGGAAAGTAGGGGTATGAAAGCTGTCAGGGCATGCTGAACAGCTAACATCTCTTTTTGGTTGATGTACAGATGTATATGATTTGGGCTCCAGTGGCCCTGAATGCACCTGCCCATCCAGGTGAGCACCGCAAGCATAGTCTGATGTATTTGTGGTGAGGGTCTGGGTGGCATGGGGTTGTGAGAAGGGAAGTCCCTTGTTATGACTGCATGCTGCTTGCCACCAAAGAAAATCTTTCCTTAGACAAGGTATCATTGGGATAAGAGTTTCCAGGTCTTGAGAGTGCTGACACCAAAGGCTTTTTAGGTACCATTGTAGTTTCCTCATATGCAGTCTGGCATATGGAATGAGTAGAATGCAAGAGGCTATGAACCCAAGAGCTTGCAGTTTTTTTCCTTGTGGATAACTGGGTTCTGCTGGCTAGTTGAGAGAAGTAGCCTGTCAGGTAGGCTTGTTTTTTCTGGAGTAAGGAATGCCATCTGGTATGCTGTGTCCAGGCTTGCTCCCAGGAATACAGTTTTTTGTGTGGGGACTAGTTCTGATTTCTTTTCATTGACAGTATACCCCAGGGAGGTCAGTAGGTCCTTTACAAAGGTCAGGTGCTGTAGCAGCTTTTCCTGAATGTCTGCCTGAATCAGGCAGTAGTCTACATATGGGTAAATTTAAACATTTCTTTGTCTGTAAAAAGCAATGGCGGGAGCCAGACATTTTGTGAAAATTCCCTGATTGGGATGTGTAGGTAGGCCTATTTTAGGTCTAGGGTGGCTAACCAAGCATCCTTGGAAAGCATAGGTAGAAGTTGCTGGAGGGTGAGCATTTTGAAATTTGGTATCACCAGAAAGGTGTTTAGAATGGATAGATCGAGGATGGGGCATCATGTGCCCTCTTTTCTGGGTACCAGGAAGAGTCTGGAGTAGAAACGTTGGCATACCTGTTCTGCAGGAACATGCTCTGTTGCCCTCATGGAGAGCAGGGAACAGACTTGCTTTTTGGCCTCTGCCCACTGGTTTGGAGGAAGATCTGGGAACCCTTTTGGGGTTGGCAGAGTGTGGAAATAAAATTTGTATCCCTGGGACACTATGTTGAGGACCCAGAAGTCGTTGGTAATGGTGGCCCAATTGCCTGCATGAAAGGACAGTTTTCCTCCTAGGGGCACAAGCAGGTGGGCAGAGGGAGGGGGGTGAAAGTGTAAAGTCATTGTGAGTTCTTACCATAAGGGGGTGGCTTTGCACTCCCTGTTTTAGAAGAGGAGGAACTCCATTGCTTAGATCCCTGCATTCACTGGGGCTGACTGGGGGGTCTGCTTCCCCTGGGTCTGGGCTGAGCTGGCCTGGAGGGGGCAGGAAAGGTCCAGTGCTTGGAGGGGCAATGCCTACTGAACCTCTGTAGCTGGACCTGTAAGAAGTCTGTCTGCACAGATTTAGCTTTTCCTTCCATCTTTTTAAGACCTCTTCTGCCTTGGTGACAAATAAGTTGTCTTTGTTCAAGAGTGCGTCCAATAATTTGGATCTGACATGGTCTGGCAAGGTCTGTTCCTTAAGCCAATTATGCCTTCTAAGGACAGAAACGGTGACTACTGCCCTGCAAGATGCTTCTAGGGCATCAAAACCAAATGTAAGGTGTGCTTAGTTACTTGACTTGCAGAATGCATTAACTCTTGTAACTCTACTTTCTGCACAAGCAGGAAAAGAAGATATTGTTTGTTTGAGGAGTTCCATGGTATGTTGCTGATATTTCAGCATGTGGAACTGATAATTTAATGTTCTAATAGCAAGAGTAGCAGAGGTGTATACTTTTTTACTCCATCTGTTTAATGCTCGGGAATCCCTATCTGAGGGGGGTGGATTCTTAGCTGAAGTTGCTTTGATTCCTTTAGGAATTTGAGAGATGACCTCGGGGTCAGCAGTAGGATTTTTGAAAAGAAATTTAAGAGAGTCAAGTACTCTAATACCTGTCAGGTTTCCTGGGAGCAAGAGGGAGGGCGTCTGTTAAGACTGGATTCCATAAAAACATCATCTACAACATCCAAGACAGGAGGAATGGCCAGAAGTCTGCTGTGGTAGATGTAAGAATTCCCTGAGTCTCTTTTTAGACTGAAAATAGTCCTGACATTCCTATTGGAAATTCTCCCTTAAAGTATGTAGGGTTTCTCCAAAGGAAAAGTCCTCGGGTGGAGTGGCTAAAAGGATGGATTCCTCTGCATCAGAATCCTCATAAGCAGAGAGGGGTTACATATCTTCATATTCAGATGCATCAGTCATCGGACTCCTGTTCAGATAAAACTACAGGGGACAAGTCTCTCTCTTTTGGAAGGGGTAACCTGGCTTCCCCTAATAAGCATTATAAGGTCTTCCACCATTTTAAGCATTTAAGACGGAGGCAAGGAAGCAGGGGTCTGAGCTTGGGTCGGTTTTTTGGGTGTGGTTCGTACCCTGGGCCTTAGAAACTCGTTTGTTTTCAAAAGAACTGAAGAAGCAAAAGAAGTCTGTATGAGCAGAGTATCGGTAGTGCGAAGTACTTCCTTGGAAGCCAGTGCCTGCTCAGCGGCTCTGGACCCATCCGAGGTAGAGACATCCACAGGATCCTTAGTCAAAGAAGAGTCTCGCGGCATACCAGACTCTGAAACGGTCTCTGTAGTGGCCTGTGAATCCACAGAAGTGGGCATCAGGGGCTGCAAAAGTGCCTCACTGGGGACCGGAGAACTGATGACTAGCTTAACGGAAGCGTCGTCAGCAGTTTTTGACCTGTGCAGTCTGTCTCGGTCTTTATCCTTGCATTTTTTTTTGGAAGATCGGTAGTCGGATGGCTTACCGAAGCCATATCGGAATTAGAGGACTGAGCGTGATAACATCTAGCTACAATAAGGGCCTGACTATGTACAGCTCTGGTGTTGAGCAAAGCACAAAAGCGACAGCGGGGGACGTCATGGTCTGGGCTTAAACAGGTGACGCAATAAAAATGGAAGTCTCGGTATGGTATTTGCTTTCCACAGGCGAGATAATTAACTTTTTCTGACATTGGTTAGAGCAAAATAAAAATGATCCCCAATGGGGTACTTAGCTTTAGAAGACTTCAACTTCAATTCGGAAACAAAAACTCAGGTAGCGGCCAACCGACACTCATGCGAACTGCTTCTGCTTCAGGCTCCTCGGCAAGAAGGACTGATGTAATGGTGATGGCTGCCTGTTTTTATACCACTGACGACCTGACATCAGTCCCGGAGTGACAGCAACAGACGCAGAAATACTAAGCCTTTGGTACTCGGGCTGACTGAGGGCTACCCCTGGCAGGATAACCCAAATGTTATGACTGCAACAGTGAAACACGAACATCTAGCATGCCATGTACAGTCTTCTGTCTCTGCCGTAATGTTACCTTAAAATAGTAGATGTTTAAGTTTGAAAAATTACTTTCAAACTACAGGAGATTACAGATGGACAGTATTTTAAATACAGCATCACTGAAACGGGTATCAAAAGGATTACAGATTAAAGTACTCTAATGGACTGCAGGAAGGTTCCACTTTACACAAGTTGTTGTTCAGATTTTTTTTGACTGTATGGGTTTGGAGTTTATGGACATTTTGCATATCAGTAATGAAAGTTTTAAAGGAATTAGAAAAGGATATCCAAAATACTGCAGTTCTCGTTGTGTTCTTAAATTTGGTGGCTTTTGAGCTGCCCAAACCTACTATAAATCTGATTTTGGACACTCCTCTCCCAGTCCCATCTCATCAGCTCATTCTACTGAGTAGAGAGTTCATTTGGGAAGGCCTACCCCCTTAGTTTTTCAGTCTTGAATTATCTTGCTTCCTCTCTTCCCACTTAACCTAAAAAAATAAACAAATAACTGCACTTTATTCACCTGCTTTTACTGTATTGTGTTTCTTCCATCTTTATTTTGCTTTTGCTGCTTGTTCTTAAAAGTATTCAATTGCATTTTTTCTGCTGCATTTATTACTGCTTGTTAGTAGCCTCATTAAATTGCAACTGTTATTCTAAGCCTTTTGGTTTAAGCACTTGTGCTTCAGGCCAGCTTTACATTAGAAATGTTTGTGGTCTACACTCTTGTGGCAGGAGATGTAGCTTGCATCTTTCTAAGCTGGGAATTACCGGTTGAAGGCTTAGTGCATCGGTTAATTCTATAAGCGTCTTAGTTCTGGTTTAAGCACTTGGGCTCAGGCCAGTTATTTTACACGAAGAAGGTTTGTGGTTTGCACTCTTGTGGGAGGAGAGGGTAGATTCTGCTCTTCTGAGCTGGGAATTTCTGGTTGAAGACTTATTGTACCTACTTATTTGAACTGTTTCTTTCTGAAACTGGTGTGCCTTGTTTGCTGTAGCACAGACTAGATTCAGACCTGCTGAATCTACCTCTGTTTGTATAACTTGAGCACTAATCCAGGCCATCTTTTTCGGAGAGTGTTCCCTGCACCCTAGAGGCAAGAGTGTGCAATTAGAACTCATCTGATGGAAGGCTGCTGAAACAGGTCTCAGTTTTTGAGCTTTTTTATTGGTTAATTAGTTAATTTGTTTAAATCAGTTTGATTTTGTTTGCTACTGTTACATTTAAGTGTGCAACTGTTCTCCTGTGTTAAATCGACCTAAACAGAGTTTGGATATCTTGAGCACAGTATGGTTACAGGTTTTGCTGTATCCATATGTGTTTGTGAGATTCCTGTGTTTCCTGCTACACCATCTTGTGTTGGCCAGGGCAAGCCTGCTCTTAGCGGGAGTAAGTGAACTGGTTGGAACTGGTCTGGCATAGGGTGCTGAGCTAAGATCTCAGGGACAAGGGTTAATTGGTCAATTCCAGTGTTTCTATTGTACTTTAGTTTTTGTGGTATTTAAACCCCACATCTGCGTGGGTTTGTGCCTGTTTGCACACTGCAGCGGTGCTGTTTTAACCCTCTGTGAGGCATCTCAGATACATTTTGTCTCTTACCAGCACTCCTGTGTAAGTGAGGCCCTCACGTGCAGCTACTGTATTGATTTTATCCAGCCCTACTCACACCTTTAGGTACTCTCCTCAGACAGTATCCACTCTACCATCCCCAATTACTATTCCACAGATTCTGGCAACCATGGACGGACAATTTCCTATGGTTTCTCCTGCTAGTCTGGTTGACATGGCCATCCTGAGACAGTGTAGCAACTGCCTTATGTATACGGACAACTCTGCTACTATCACCTAGGAACACAATATGCGAGTAATGCAATTATATTAAGAACCTAGAAACCTTGCTGTCTCAGTCACAAGCCAGTACGTTTGGCACTGAGAAGCAAGTCTGCTCAAACACTACAAATGCCATACTATTACCACCACCCACACCTATATAACACACTCCTACATATGCGTAGGGTCTCAAAAACATACCTAAACAAGAGAGACCTCTGAAGCAAAAATACACACACACATCACAACCCACAGCACCAAGCATCACACACAGTATACACACCTGTCTCTCAGACTGTAAGGGCCAGCCACAAACAGAACATACTAGTCATAGAAGACTATCGTGAGACACACACGTGCCCCTCACCATGCAAGACAAGGATAAAGTCACGGTAAGTTGTCAAGTGCTAGAATCCACCATATCACGCATGGACTCAAATCTCTTAACAGGTACTGTTATGACTCTGTAATAGTCCATGTTGGTGTGAATGATTTGAAACATACCTCTCTGGACTATATGAAGAGACATGAATGAGCTCATTCAATGCATGTCCCAGGCAGGTATGTCCCTAGCCTTAAGCAGCATCCTACCATTACCCAGAATGATGCCTCAATACAAACAGAAAATGCATTACAAACAGAAAATGATTAACAATTGGCTTAGTTTCTGGTGTCATTCCAAGGGGATCCAATACATGATAGCCTGGTAGGACAGGATTGACATAACACAATACTTTGCCAGAGATGGCCTTCAGGCTTCTGGCAAATACTCTTGCCACCCCCTCCCCCCACATAGTACCTTTTTTAGGCAAAGTCATAAGCACAAAACTATTAACATGAAAAATTCTTCTAAAGGAAACTAAGGAGTCTTAGCATGAAACTGCCCTCATTGCAAGCATCCCTTGTCCTGGAGGATGCTGACATTTGTGTAGTCACTGAAAACTGGCTCAAAAGCTGTGGAGAGCACCCCAGCCTTCAGACGTTACTCAGCCTACCATGCTTTCAGACCCCAAATGGAGGGCTACAAAGCCAAAGGAGGTGCAGTTTCAATATTTATCAAAGACATACACATTTCCAGGCTGGTCAATCTATATGATGCACAGGAGACACTCCAAGTGCAGTTAACTGCTGACAAACCAACTATTCAAATCATAGCTAGCTACAGATCACCAACCATGACTCAAGATGCCCACTCCACCTATCTGGACTTACCTGAATCAAAGATTCAACCCTCTACCCTGATCCTGGGTGACTAACTAACCAACCACAGAGTGGAAGACCTATTCTAGCCCAAACATGAATGCCCAGAAATTCCTCAACTTTGCCAATGCATTGGGTCAGCTGGTCGACACTCCTAGGAGAGATGAAAAATAATATCCTGGACTTGGTCCTAACCAACAGGAGTAGCCACTGTAGAACCCCTAGAATGTCATCCTTCTTGGTAAGATCCGATCATAAAGCGATCACTTTCAAAGTCAATATCTCCCCTGACCCCCCCCCCCGGTCAGGTTCAAACAAAAAACTTCCAAAGATGGCTAGAATCTCCTCACAGCACAGGTATAAGCAGCTTCACAGCCACCGTCCCTTCAGTTGGAACTAGCACTAATGTCGAAGCCTACACCAAAAAACTATATCAGCACCTACACAGCTGTATGGACTCAGCAATACCCAACATGACCAAATCAGCTTCCTCAAGGAAGAGAAAACCTGTATGGTGGACAGCAACAATAAAACTATAATAAAAGGAAAACATTGCTGTCTAGGACCAAGGAGGTGCAGGTGACAAGTTGGATGCAATCTCTCCTTTGTCTGAGCAAGCAATTAAGGTCACTGGTAAATCCGCTAAGGCTAACTTAAGAGTCCAAATTGGCCACATCCACTAAGGACAATCATAAGGCCTTCACATACGTCCGCAATCTCAAAGGTAACACCCAAATCTGCTCTGAACTGATGGTCAATAACACGATAGATATAAATGCTGTAGATATAGCCAACCTGCTGGCAGAAGACGGGTTCAGTGTAAACTTCACCCTCTGTCCCCCCATCAGTAAACCAGCACATCCCCAGCACCAGCCTCCTCCCCTCATCACCAGGGAGCAGGTCTTTAACACCCTCTCAAAGGCAAAAAATACAGTCTTCATGGGACTCGACAATGTCCCAGGCTATATCCTACATGAACTCAGGCATGAGCTCTCAACTCCATTAAGCACCCTATTCAACCAAAGTCTGAGCAATGGCTTCGTCCCAGCTGAACAGAGGACAGCCAATGTCAACCCTCTACACAAAGGTGGAGCATCTACTGACCTAGGCAGTTACAGGCCCATCAGCCTAACTAGCCTGATCTGCAAGGCCATGGAACACATTATCATGGACCTTATAAACAAGGACATTGGCAACCTCCAAACGCTTGACCCCACAGAGTTTGGTTTTGTCAAAGGGAGCTCATGCCTGTTAAACTTGGTCGACTTCTTCAAAACAGTCACCAAAGCAATGGATGAGGGGAAGATGGTGCACACTGCCTACCTTGAACTAGCCAAAGCCTTCGACACTATTTTACACTCCAGCACAACAGATAAACTCTCCCAGCTAGGCATCAACCTGTACGTTACCATATGGGTAGCTAACTGGCTCACTGATAGAATCCACTCAGTCAAAATGGGGGAAGCCACCTCTAGTAGTTGACCCTTAGCGAGTGGTGTACCCCAAGGATTGGTCTTGGGGCCTCTACTGTTTAGGATATACTTTTCTGAGGTGCAAGCCAAAACCAGTGGTCTGTGGCTGACCAGATTTGCAGATGACTGCAAGCTGGGCGCTGTCTTAAATTCCTCTAGTGATGTGAACATCCTCCAACAGGGCCTTACCCAAACTAATAACTGGTGCCTGAAAACTGAATGCCAAGAAATGCATCGTTATCCCCTTTGGGGAAAATGGCATCCCCACTAATTATCACATTAATTACAATGTACTAAGCACATAATCAGTCATGAGGGACTTGGGCACCCAGGTTGATGACAATCTGACTTTTGACCACCACGTTGCCTCCACTGTATGGAAGGCTTTCTACATGGCCCATCTCATAAGTAAGGGTATGGCATCAAGGAACAAGGTCGAAGTAACATCCCTGTACTCCTTCCTTATCAGACCCATTATAGAGTACAATGCTCCCTTCGGCATGTACCTTGCCAAAAACATGCAGCAGCTGGAGAGACCACAGAGGTTCTTGACCAGGAAAATCCAGGGTCAAAAACACCTGTCCTATTCAGATATGCTAAAAACCCTGTCCTTCTACTCAGTCTCGTACAGACTGCTCAGAAGTCACCTGTGTCTGGCATACAAGGCCATCTCAGACACAGCCTTGATGGAGTTGCTGCATGTCTATAAGTCAAACTCCACTCATGCAACCTGCAAGCAAGGCCTCAACCTGGTCTGTGACATTAACAGAACTTGTTGGCGGGATAGATTTGTGTCCCAAAGACTCCCTCACCTATGGAATAGACTCCCTCTCCATGTCAAGCACTGTAGCCCTCTAGCCGTCTTTAAGAGGAACCATTATGACAGGATGGGAAACAGAAAATACACCCCTGGGATCCTACCTGTGTCCCTGCTGGACAGGGAAACAGAAAATACACCCCTGGGATCCTACCTGTGTCCCTGCTGGACAGGGAAACAGGTGCTGACTTTGTGGGAACATGGGCGAAATTCTTGGCTACGCTTACAAGGGCCTCTGGGCCAGTAGCCTAGTATCATCCTATGAACCCATGAACCTACAAGAAGAAATTACAAATGATTTACTTTTCAGTTCCATGGAAGATCAGTACAAAGGTATTTTTGAAAAGACTGACAGAGAATGCCCTATTACTAAATGAAATAAAGAATAAAGTTAATTAGGGACAGAGACCAATATAACACCAATACGGCTTATCCCCGTCTGACTCCAGTACTGAAGCCTAAGGGGAGATCGTCTGCAAGCAATGAGAATGAAGGGGTCAAGCAATGTTGACGACTAGGCTTGTTTAGTCTAGGGCAGACTCCTATGGCATTCATCCAGGATTTTAAACAAGATCATCAGAAAGCAGCAACAGGTTTTGGGGTTGCAACCTGAGACACATGGCAGTCTGATAGCAGAGCAGCAGCCACTGAAGGGACATTTGAAGCAGCAGCAGCAACGGAGATAGTTGAGGATTGTCAAGATAATGTTTACAACTTTGGAGGTTTTAACATTTACAGTCCTTTGACCATCAACCCCCTTTATGGTGAGCTTTTTTATAAAGGTTTCATGTTTGTATCAGTCACTAAGTTTAATTTAGTGGAGAATTTGACTGACTTGAAATTGTAATCTGAATTTAGCTTTATTTTTAATGACAAGGAACGTAGTGACCTGGGTAGTGGTTTATGGAGATCCAGTTTGTTCAAACCTCCAATGAACCCTTATGTCCTTGAAACTGCTTGCAAAATGGAAATTTGAGCTTTGAAAGACAGCTGCAGTTTTTACAACTTACCAATGGGTAAAACAAACTTTTGAGGGAGCTCACCAGTAATCGGTCAATTACAATAACAGCTGATAAGGAGATGGTGTTGCGTTGATGGATTTTTATATTTCCAAAAAAAAAAAAAAATGCTACAATATCTCAACAATTGCTAATTTTTTGTGATTGATTTTTGGCTGGAGGACATTACCACAAAATTTGGGTTGGATAATGAAACTTTGGAATTTTTGAGGGTTGACAAATCTGTTATACAGAACATTTTTCGGTATTCAAAAAGGTCCATAAATCAGTAGATCATCCTCTAATTCATCCAACTGTGATGGTGGGAGGCTCTAAAATGGAGACTTTTGGCCAAGTATACCTTAAAAAACACACTTTCTGATTATAAAACCTTATATTCTTTAAGGATACTTGACATTTTCTAAAGAACTACATCATGCCCAGTTCAATGAAGATGTTACATTTTTGGTTATCGATGTGAAGGAGTTGTTTTTAGTAATTCTACATCAGGAGGGGCTAAAAGGGTTTCATGAAGCTTTGACAAGTAGCACTAACATGTCTTCCAGCACTATCAAGTTTCTGGTGAAAGCCACAGACATTAATTTGTTGAACTTTGTATTTTTTGAGTGAGAGTACTTTAAACAGGTTACTGGATTAGCTATGGTGGCCATCTGCAGCCCCAGTTTTTGCAAATATTTTATGCTGGTGTGAGAAAAAAAATGTTTCCCCTCCTTTTTACTAATAAGGTAAGGTTTACCCGAGACTTTTGGACGATGTATTTATTTTATGGGTAGGCAATTCTCGCAGTATCAATTAATTTTTGAGTTATATCAACAATACTACTGCATTTCTGACTTTTAAAGGGCATTTTAACACAAAGAAAATTACTAAAGATATTGAGAGTAGGTGTTTTTCTTTGACAATTTATAGGAGAGAGACATACTCTAACAGTTTATTGCACGTTACAGTTACTACTTCTTATGGCAGAAAAGAAATGTTTAAAACTCCGTTCATTAAGATTGTCGCATCTGATTTCTTATGATACAAATTAAGAGGTAAACACTAACACTGATGTTTCAAGACAGACACTACCGTTTATATTTTATACCATGTCCAAGAGAGGAGGTTATTGCTCCACCATTATAAATCTGTTTTGAGGTATGGTTTTGATACCCTGGCGACAGTCAACGGCTACTGAAGGGAATGTAAATCATGGCAATACTGATGCATTTCCCAAGGCATTGGTGTGTGTTTACAGTAAAGCTACTAAGGATGACAAAGATATTTTAACAAGAAGTTTGTTTAGCTTTATTACAGCCCATGGTTTGGAAAAGTTTTTAGGCAACAGCCATATTTTGATATTTAGAACGGGGTTAATCTTAAGGAGAGATTTGAGAAGTGTGACATGAGAAAGTGGGAAGACCACTATATGTACAAATGTGGTGCTAACAACCAGTGTAGACACGGTTTTGATGGTATAAATTTTGCTGTAGGCACCTTTCCATGACTAGTCTACTCAAATGGAAAATGTAACTGTGACACTAAGTGTGTGATCTATTTAGCACAATGTAGTTCATACCCTGCATTTTATGTTGGTAAAACATTAAAAGCTTTGAAGGTTAGAATTTACCCACATAATTATGCCATTAAGAAGAAAGATGGTAACAATGTGTTAAATTAACATTCAGTAATCTGTGAACATTTTTAATACATTTTTGTTTTTTTTGTACTGGAAAAGCGCCTTTTTTTGAAAGGGGTAAACTGGGAAGTGCACGCTGAGAAGTGTGAATTATACTGGGAAGTGTTTCTAGATGCCACCAGTTCCCTGGGTATCAATGACAGTAAAATACTGATAGCTTAATTAAAAAGGCACAGACCTAATTATAACACTGCATAAAATTTAATGGCAGTTCATTTATCATGGTGGTTAGTTTATATTATGTTAATAGCAACTGAATAATGTTCATGATTGTGTTTAATGTATTTTTTTCAGAGTGAAGTACGATGGATTAGTTATTGAAAAATATCTTACTGTTTCAAAGTTTTATTTTTATGCTGTATGGTTTACAGACAATAGGTGGCAGTGTGTGATTTTACTATGTAAGCAACAGAGATGAGGGAGCCTTTTAATCTGAAGTTCATGTTTGGAATGAAGTGGACGAAAGTGCTAATTAAAATAACAGTTTTTTCTGGTGACTGCAAGTGTGCTTCCTGTTTGTACTTCAGTCTTGTGTATGGATTTTCTGGGTTATTGTAAGATACTGCATTTGGTTGTTGTTGTGTCTTACGGCTTTTCCCGGTTAGGGGTCGCCACAGCTAATGATTGGTAGTTGATTTTTACGTGCCGAGTTACCAGCCCTGACGCACAACCTTCAACGAAGGTATTCCCATTCATGCATGTCTCCACGCAAGATACTGCATTTGGTAACTGTATAAAAGGCCATTTGTCAGTACTGCTTTGGGATTTCGTAAAGAAACTTTCAAGCAGTAGCAAACACTCAGTTACAAAATGCATCCAAGACTCCTATTCTACTCCTAAGGATTTCACTGCAGCTCAGTGCAGAATTTGACCTCAAGGTTACTTCAAACTGTACCACTAGCCACACAGACAAGATGTGCCAACAGCTATAACAAACACAGCATGTCAGTTCACTGAGGATACAGAAATTATCAAATTTATTTAGCACTTTTGTCCACTTGCACTTCTTCAGAATAAACACCCCTTACAACCCACTTTAAAAAGAAAAGAAAGAAACTGAGAAAAATCATGTGCATGCAAATAAAGAGTTCACATCCTACAGCCATAGGATGCGAACACACAATTCAGTTTATTTTCTTCTATTTAAAATGGGTTGCCAGGTATGAGAAGACTGTATAAAAGTTAATTAAGAGAATAAGGGGCTTTTTACAGTATCTGCCTTTTAGGAGCAGCAAGCAGACTATCAGGAAAATTATAGGCAGTGACACACTTCCATCACAGCAGAAAGACCTGTGGGGCATGAACTAAGGTTCTGGAAATCCCTTATGCAACAGTTAGTGGTATTTTCTAAGGGAATGAAAACCCTCAGTTTTTACTGACTGAAAACACTGGCTCACTCTGGAAATAATCTCAGAGAAAGAGAACCCCCCTACAATGGGAATCAGAAACTGAGCTCTCCTCCAAATCCTAATCAGAAAACTGAGGAGAAAATCTTGCATCTGTCCCTTCATCTTCCACTCCAGATTTAGAATCTTGATTCTCTTCAGGAAGAGAAGTATCTCTGCCTTTTTTACCAACCACCACTTTATAACAATCAACAGCCTGAAATAAACCCTCAGCCAGACCCACTAAACTGCTCCTGTCAAGGACATTTAAGTAGATGATACCTGTTTAGCTTTTGGTTTCTTTGTGACAGGTAAAATGAGGCCAACAGTGTTATTAATGGCAGCAGTTAGCTTGCCCAGAGATGGTCACAACATTATGACTTAACAGGGAAGCCCTGCCTGTTCTATCTCTGAGGAACAAGAGTCTCTCTCTCCCTTGCCCACTGAGCGGACCACAATACAGCAGCAGAGGATGTGGCTAACCTCCAGTCTATAGTGGCTGTAGGTGCTACACCAGATGGATCTTGGGTAAAGGATGGGTGGTCTGAGGAAAGTACAGTTTTGTACCTACCATAAATGTAGATGTCCGAGAGGTATGCATCTGCAGTCCTAACAAATGGGTTGTCCTGCCTCTGGCAGCCCTTCGGTCGGCCGGATTCCAAAGTCTGGGTCTGGCCTCGGCTGATGTCGCACTTCACCCGACGTCATAGCTGCTGTCAATTGGGTATAAAGGCATCAGCCGACACCATTTTCCTCAGTGTTTCTTGCCCCAGATGCCAGGTGCCCTCTAGGAAGGCTAAATTTGGATAAATGCAAATGATTCCAAACAGTAGAGAGCAAACAAAAATAACCATGTATGTACATATATACAAACAAATACACCATAATAGATTCCCCCAGCTAGCTACAAGATGGGCAAATACCCTAGGAGTACCACAGATGGGAAGGAGGGTGGGTAATCCTGACTGCAGATGCATACCTCTCGGACATCTACATTTATGGTAGGTACAAAACTGTACTATGTCCTTCAAGGATGCATCTGCAGTCCTAACAAATGGGTAGAATACCATAGCCAAACTGGGGGTGGAGTCACTAAGAAGATTATGGTGTAGTTAAGATCCCTTGCAAAACAGCAGTGGCAAAGCCTGCTCGGGATCTGGAGTATAAAGGCAGATTATAATGCTTGGCAAATGTATGCACGGAGCTCCAAGTAGCAGCCTCTAAAATGTCTTTGGTAGCCACTCCTCATAAGAAAGCTGTAGTAGTGGCTGTAGCCCTTGTGGAGTGAGGTCTGATGTTTTCTGGAGTTGTCTTTCCATGAAAGGAGTAACAAAATCTAATGCAATTTCCTATCCATTTTGAGATTGTCTGTTTTGAAATTGCTTTTCCTTCCATTCCTGCTGCATATGCTACCAGAAGTTGGTCAGTTTTTCTATTGTTCTTGGTTCTGTCCAGGTAGTAGCGCAATTGCCTGTGTACATCCAAGGTATGCAGTAGTCTTTCCCCCCTGTTCTGTGGGTTGGGGAAGAATGTTGGTAGGTGGATTGCTTGGTTCAATGATACCCTGGAGACCACCTTTGGCATAAAAGTAGGGTTAGTTCTCAAGGACACACTATCCTGATGGAAGATAAGGAAGGGCTGTACTGCCATTAATGCCTGTAATTCAGAAACCCTTCTTGCTGAAGTGATTGCAAGCAGGAAAGCAGTTTTCCAAGATAAGAACTGTAATTCTGCTGTTGCTGCTGGTTCAAAAGGGGGAAGTGTTAACTTTTCTAGCACAAAGTTTAGGTCCCATGTAGGCAAAGGTGGCTTCCTTGGAGGCTTTACATTTTTAATTCCTCTCAGAAACTTCCTGAGTAGAGGATGAGAGAAGACTGGAGGATCCATGTTATATTCTGCTGAAATTGCTGATGCATGAATCTTGATGGAGGAGTAAGACAGGCCATTGTGGAAAAGCTCTGCTAAATATTCCAGGATGTTAGCTATGTTTGCCAGTGATACATTTTCTCCTTTTGCTGCACTCCAAATGAGGTATCTTTTCCATTTTGCTGAATAAGTCTTCCTTGTGGAGGGTCTGCGAGCCTCCAGGATAATGTCTTTAACCCTCTGAGATAAATCTGGGTTATTTTGTTTTATGTAAGATTCCAAGCAGCTAGCTGCAGTGTTTTCAAGTTTGGATGCAGGATCTTGAAGTTGTTCTGTGTTAGCAGCAAAGGAACTAGAGGTAGAGGCCATGCTTGTGTCCGAGACATACTCCTCAGAAGCGGGTACCAGTGCTGCCTCGGCCAGTCTGGAGCTATCAGTATGATCCTTGGGTGATCTTCTTTGATCTTCAGTAGCACTTTGTGCATCAAAGGAAGAGGTGGGAATGCATATGCTGTTAGGTTTTCCCAACTGAAGGATAGGGAGTCCACCTTCCAAGCAAGTGGGTGGTATGTCCTTGTGCAGAATTTTCTCAATTGGTGGTTGTGTGGGGATGCGAACAGGTCTATTTCTGGTAGCCCCCATTTCTTTGTAATGGATTTGAAGATGTCCGGATGCAGCATCCATTCGTGTGCATCCGTGGTAGTTCTGCTTAAGGTGTCTGCTAGTATATTTTCTTTTCCTGGCACAAATATGGCCTGGAGCTGAATGTTGAGGTTCAGGGCCACATTCCACAGGTCCATTGCCATCCGGCATAGAGGACATGAATGTGTGCCTCCCTGCTTGTTGATATACCACATAACTGTGGTGTTGTCCGTCCTTATCAGCAAATGACCTTGTTGAAGAAACGGTCTGAATGTCTGAATTGCCTGTTTCACTGCCAGCATCTCTTTTTGATTTATGTGTAGGTTCAGCTGGTCCTGTGTCCATAGGCCTTTTATACACTTGTCTGCCATGTGTGCCCCCCAACCGAGGTCTGAGGCATCTGTGGTGATAGTCTGGCTTGGGTGAGGGTTGTGGAAAGGCAGTCCTTTGTTCAACTGACAGGCCTGAGCCCACCACAGGAATTCTTGCTTCAGGCATGGAATTATTGGAATTTGGGTTTCTAGGCTGTGCTTGTGCTGAGACCATAAATTCCTTAGGTACCATTGCAACTTCCTCATATGTAGTCTGGCATGTGGGATCAATAGTATGCAGGATGCCATGTAACCCAGGGCTTGCAGGACTTTCCTTGCTGTAAGCTGGTTCTGCGTTGTTAATGCCATGAAATAGAGTGGTGGTAGTTTTTGCTTTTCTGCTGTGAGAAATGCCATTTGATTTGATGTGTCCAGTTCTGCACCCAAGAATGTAATCCTTTGGGATGGTACCAGCCTTGACTTTTTTATGTTGACTGTGTATCCCAAGGCCTGCAATAGGTGAATAACCTTTTCCAAATCTTTTGTTAATTTGCTCTTGTTGTCCGCTTGTATCAGGCAGTCGTCCAGGTATTGATAAATTTGAATTCCCTGAAGCCTGCAATGAGCAATTACTGATGCCAGGCATTTCGTGAATACTCTGGGCGCAGTAGATAATCCAAAGGGCAATGCTGAGAATTGATAATGCTCTGATCCTGCAAGAAATCTGAGGTATCTTCTGCAATCTGGACGAATAGGGATGTGCAGGTATGCCTCCTTGAGATATAGAGTCACCAGCCAAGACTCCTTGCCCAGCATGGGAAGAAGTTGCTGTAGGGTCAGCATTTTGAATTTTGGAACAATGAGATATGTGTTCAGAGCGGACAGGTCGAGAATAGGTCTCCATTGGTGTTCTTTTCTTGGCACCAGGAAAAGTCTGGAATAAAATCCTTGTCCTTGTTCCATAGCCGGTACCTTTTCTATAGCTCTCATCCTTAAGTAAGTGGTTGATTTGTCCTAGAGAGTTTGTTTTTTGGTTTGGTGGTAGGTTTGGCATTCCTCTCTTCCTTGGTAGAGTATGGAAGTGAAACCTGTAACCTTTGTCTATTGTCTGTAAAATCCATTTGTCTCCTGTAATGTAATGCCAGTTTACTGAAAATAAGGCTAGCTTTCCGCCTAAGGGTGCTTCCAGTTGTTCCCTGGTAGGCGGTATCAGAGCCAAGTCACTGTGACTGTCCTGTGGAAGTGGTAGTAGCTGGATCTGTGGCAGTACTTCTCTGGTTGTTAGGCTGCCACTGACGTCCCCTGTAGGCACCTCTGGATTGACCTCTGCCTCTTGAGTGCCTATTTCTGCCTCTCTGTGCTCTGGTGATGTCTGGAAAGGACCAATTCTTCGAAGGCCAATTCCTACTAAACCCTAGGAGGCTGGACCTGTAAGAAATCCTTGACTGTTTGGACAGATTTTGCTTTTTCTTCCACCTTCTTTAACACTTGCTGTGCAGGGGAGCCAAACAAACTGAGTTTCTCCATGGGAGCATCTAGGAGCTTTGACTTTACATGGTCTGGTAAGGATTGCTCTTTTAACCATACATGCCTTCTGATCACTGTACCAGTCATAGCTGATCTAAAGGAAGCCTCCAGTGCATCATAGCCGCATTTTAAGGAATGATTACTGACCTGCTGAGTGTTATGTACCAAATCCTGAAGGGACTTACGGTCTATAGGTTCAGGAGAGGATAGTTTTTTATTTAGCTGATCTAACAATAATTCCTGATACTGGATCATGTGGAATTGACAGTTTAAGGCCCTAGCCGAAAGAGTAGCAGAAGTATAAACTTTTTTACCCCATCTCTAATGCTCTAGATTCTCTTTCAGAGGGAGGGTTTTAGCAGTTGCTACAGCTTTGGGGCCCTGAGAAATAGTTTCAGGATCTGCAATAGGAGCCTTATACAAGTGATAATGTGTGTCCGGGACCCTGTAGTATCGGTCGGGCTTAGCAGGGGCCGGGGGAAGAGAGTCAGGGGCAGTACAAGCATCATTGAATGCATCATCCACAACTGTTAGTACTGGAGGAATGGCTAAAGGCCTATGCTGTGGCAAATGTAAAAAGGTCCTTAGCCCGTTTCCTAGAATCTGAAAAAACCTGGCCCTGCCATTGAAATTGCTCCCTCACAGCATACAAGGTTTCCCCAAAAGAAAATTCTTCAGGAGGAGAGGCAGAAGGAATGGAGTCTTCTGCGTCAGAATCCTCATATGGAGAATAAGGGCCTTCTGGAGGATTTGAGTTTTCTGAATCATCAGAGGAATAATCCGTAGAAACTGGTTCAGGGGGCTCTGCTCTAGGCCTCTTCTCTGGAAGGGGATGAGAGGCCCTGTCAGGGTGAGGTTGGGATCCCCTGATCAAAGAAATGAGATTCTCTGCCAGGCTGAGCATTTGGGAAGTAGAGCTAGGCCTGTGTGAGGGGGTTTTAGCAGGCAAGGCCTTAGAAGATTTAGCTGCTTTAGCCCTAGAGAAAGCCTTGATAGACATGGATGCAGGGGGCCTAGCAGCTCCACGTGCAGGAGTAGATATGTCCAAAGGAATAGTATCTGATAAATCCTGGGTGCCTGCTACAGCAGGAGAAATTTCAGTAGCAGATTCAGCCATGCTGAGTGAGGCCTCGGCTGTAGGAGGTATGCTTTCGGCCGAAGGAAGAACCGAGGACTCGGTTTCAGCCGAAACCGAGACACTCGTGGTTGGCTTAACCGTGGTTTCGGCCGAAACCGCGAGTGTCGGTCCTTTTCCTTACACTTTTTAGCTAATTGTGAAGTCGGAGTCTCCGACGGCATTTTGTAAGCAAAAGCAGGACCAAAAAACTCCTCCGCAAACTCCGACCGACGTCTAAGTGTCCGTCGGTTGAAGGAAGCACAGGCTAGACAAACTGCTACGTCGTGGTCTGGGCCTAAGCAAGGAAGGCAGTAAGAGTGGAAATCCTTAAGAGGTATTTGTTTCCCACAAGTTAAACAATTATTTACTTTTTCTGACATCGGCTGAGGCAAGAAAGAGTCCCCAACGGGGGTACTTAGCTTTTAGAAGTCTTCGAAGTAGAAATCTCTGGATCTGACCGACCGGCACTTGCGAACAGCTTCTGCTTCGGGCACCGCGCGGCAAGAAAGACTGAGGAAAATGGCGTCGGCTGATGCCTTTATACCCAATTGACAGCAGCTATGACGTCGGGTGAAGTGCGACATCAGCCGAGGCCAGACCCAGACTTTGGAATCCGGCCGACCGAAGGGCTGCCTGAGGCAGGACAACCCATTTGTCAGGACTGCAGATGCATCCTTGAAGGACATCAGGCTATGGCCATAGCAGCATTACCCACAAGGTGGCCCTGGCAAACTGCTAGCCTGCTCTGTTGGCAAAGGCTGTTTATTTTAATGTTTCTGTTTGTGATTGGAAGGAGGACAGACTGTGTGACTGGAAGCTTGTTCCACATTCAAACAAAAATGGTTATCTTTCCTGGGGAAAACAAAAAGCAAAAGCAGATAATTATTTGATGTATTTAAAAGTCACTTTTTCTCGCACATAGACACACAGTAAAAAGCACTTCAAACACTGCCAGTCCCCAAAAGTAAAATAAACAATTACTCCACAGGAAAAATGTTTTTTAATTACAGTAAACTTTAAAACTGACAGGGAAAAAATGCACTCACATTTGAAAGTACAGTCAAGTCTCATCACAGCCCATTAAAACACAAACTCCTAATGTAAAAATAACTTTCCTACACAAAAAAGTACAACAAAACAATATTTTTTAAATATACAAGGATCTTCCCCAAAAGGAACTCATCTGCCTAGCAAAGGAACAGGTGAAGCTGACCATTGATCATAAGTTCATAGAGGAATGCTCTCTTCAACAGCAGGAAAGCTCTGAAGGACTTGGCACCCTAATTTCCTTTTTAGTCAGCTCACCTCAAAATGACTGACTGCTTGAGAGCGTAGATAGTGCCCTGAAGCTTTGGAAGCTGGTCTGCTGTTATACCCTTGGTAGTCTACAACTCTTATTAATCAAGGCTACTGCAGCAGTGCTCAATATGATGAAAGTACAGTTGTGTACACCTACCATAAATGTAGATATTCGAGTGTATTCACTGTTGCAGTCATTACCTGTGGGTTATCCCTGCTGTGGTAACCCACGGCTGGCCCGAATACCAGAGTCAAAGTTTTTGTGCACCGGCTGCTGTCGCCTGTGGTCCAATGTCAGGTCGTCAGTACTATAAAGCAAGGCAGCTGACATCACTACATCAGTTTTTCTTGCCCTAACCCGTCAGAAGCACAAGGGAAAAGAGAGAAGTGGTCCTGGTGGTTAAGAGCCACCCTTGGAAGCATGTGTCCCCCTACGGGAAGATGGGAAAAGGGGAATGGAGGGAGGGAAAAGTACAGTTTTGTACCTACGATAAATGTAGATGTCCGAGAGGTATGCATCTGCAGTCCTAACATATGGGTTGTCCTGCCTCAGGCAGCCCTTCGGTCGGCCGGATTCCAAAGTCTGGGTCTGGCCTCGGCTGATGTCACACTTCACCCGACGTCATAGCTGCTGTGAATTGGGTATAAAGGCATCAGCCAACGCCATTTTCCTCAGTGTTTCTTGCCCCAGATGCCAGGTGCCCTCTAGGAAGGCTAAATTTGGATAAATGCAAATGATTCCAAACAGTAGAGAGCAAACAAAATAAACATGTATATACATATATACAAACAAATACACCATAATAGATTCCCCCAGCTAGCTACAAGATGGGCAAATACCCTAGGAGTACCACAGAGGGGAAGGAGGGTGGGTAATCCTGACTGCAGATGCATACCTCTCGGACATCTACATTTATGGTAGGTACAAAACTGTACTATGTCCTTCAAGGATGCATCTGCAGTCCTAACATATGGGTAGAATACCATAGCCAAACTGGGGGAGGAGGCACGAAGATGATTATGGTGTAGTTAAGATCCCTTGCAAAACAGCAGTTGCAAAACCTGCTCGGGATCTGGAGTATAAAGGTAGATTATGATGCTTGGCAAATGTATGCACGGAGCTCCAAGTAGCAGCCTCTAAAATGTCTTTGGTAACCACTCCTCGTAAGAAAGCTGTAGTAGTGGCTGTAGCTCTTGTGGAGTGAGGTCTGATGTTTTCTGGAGTTGTCTTTCCATGAAAAGAGTAACAAAATCTAATACAATTTCCTATCCATTTTGAGATTGTCTGTTTTGAAATTGCTTTTCCTTCCATTCCTGTTGCATATGCTACCAGAAGCTGGTCAGTTTTTCTATTGTTCTTGGTTCTGTCCAGATAGTAGCGCAATTGCCTGTGCACATCCAAGGTATGTAGTAGTCTTTCCCCCGTTCTGTGGGTTGGGGAAGAATGTTGGTAGGTGGATTGCTTGGTTCAATGATACCCTGGAGACCACCTTTGGCATAAAAGTAGGGTTAGTTCTCAAGGACACACTATCCTGATGGAAGATAAGGAAGGGCTGTACTGCCATTAATGCCTGTAATTCAGAAACCCTTCTTGCTGAAGTGATTGCAAGCAGGAAAGCAGTTTTCCAAGATAAGAACTGTAATTCTGCTGTTGCTGCTGGCTCGAAAGGGGGAAGTGTTAACTTTTCCAGCACAAAGTTAAGGTCCCATGTAGGCAAAGGTGGCTTCCTTGGAGGCTTTACATTTTTAATTCCTCTCAGAAACTGCCCGAGTAGAGGATGAGAGAAGACTGGAGGATCCATGTTGTATTCTGCTGAAATTGCTGATGCATGAATCTTAATGGAGGAGTAAGACAGGCCATTGTGGAAAAGTTCTGCTAAATATTCCAGGATGTTAGCTATGTTTGCTAATGATACATTTTCTCCTTTTGCTGCACTCCAAATGAGGTATCTTTTCCATTTGGCTGTATAAGTCTTCCTTGTGGAGGGTCTGCGAGCCTCCTGTATAATGTCTTTAACCCTCTGGGATAAATCTGGGTTATTTTGTTTTATGTAACACTCCAAGCATCTAGCTGCAGTGTTTTCAAGTTTGGATGTAGGATCTTGAAGTTGTTCTGTGTTAGCAGTAAAGGAACTAGAGGTAGAGGCCATGCGTGTGTCCGAGACATACTCCTCAGTAGCGGGTACCAATGCTGCCTCGGCCAGTCTGGAGCTATCAAGATGATCCTTGGGCGATTTTCTTTGATCTTCAGTAGCACTTTGTGCATCAAAGGAAGAGGTGGGAATGCATATGCTGTCAGGTTTTCCCAACTGAAGGAGAGGGAGTCCACTTTCCAAGCAAGTGGGTGGTATGCCCTTGTGCAGAATTTTCTCAATTGGTGGTTGTGTGGGGATGCGAACAGGTCTATTTCTGGTAGTCCCCATTTCTTTGTAATGGATTTGAAGATGTCTGGATGTAGCATCCATTCGTGGGCATCCGTGGTAGTTCTGCTTAAGGTGTCTGCTAGTATATTTTCCTTTCCTGGCACAAATATGGCCTGGAGCTGAATGTTGAGGTTCAGGGCTACATTCCACAGGTCCATTGCCATCCGGCATAGAGGATATGAGTGTGTGCCTCCTTGTTTGTTGATATACCACATGACTGTGGTGTTGTCCGTCCTTATCAGCAAATGACCCTGTTGAAGAAATGGTCTGAATGTCTGAATTGCCTGTTTCACTGCCAGCATCTCTTTTTGATTTATGTGTAGGTTCAGCTGGTCTTGTGTCCATAGGCCTTGTATACACTTGTCCACCATGTGTGCCCCCCAGCCTAGGTCCGAGGCGTCCGTGGTGATAGTCTGGCTTGGGTGAGGTTTGTGGAAAGGCAGTCCTCTGTTCAACTGATAGGCCTGAGCCCACCACAGGAATTATTGCTTCAGGCATGGGATTATTGGAATCTGGGCTTCTAGGCTGTGCTTGTGTTGAGACCATATATTCCTTAGGTACCATTGCAACTTCCTCCTATGCAGCCTGGCATGTGGAATCAATATTATGCAGGATGCCATGTAACCCAGGGCTTGCAGGACTTTCCTTGCTGTAAGCTGGTTCTGTGTTGTTAATGCCATGAAATAGAGTGGTAGTTGCTTTTGTTTTTCTGCTGTGAGAAATGCCATCTGATTTGAAGTGTCCAGTTCTGCACCCAAGAATGTTATCCTTTGGGATGGCACCAGCCTTGACTTTTTCATGTTGACTGTGTATCCCAGGGCTTGCAGTAGTTGTATAACCTTTTCCAAATCTTGTGTTAATTTGGTTTTGTTGTCCGCTTGTATCAGGCAGTCGTCCAGGTATGGATAAATCTGAATTCCCTGAAGCCTGCAATGAGCAATTACTGATGCCAGGCATTTCGTGAATACTCTGGGCGCAGTAGATAAGCCAAAGGGCAATGCTGAGAATTGATAATGCTCTGATCCTGCAAGAAATCTGAGGTATCCTCTGCAATCTGATCGTATAGGGACGTGCAGGTATGCCTCCTTGAGATCTAGAGTCACCAGCCAAGACTCTTTGCCCAGCATGGGAAGAAGCTGCTGTAGGGTCAGCATTTTGAATTTTGGAACAATGAGATATGTGTTCAGAGCGGACAGGTCGAGAATAGGCCTCCATTGGTTTTCTTTTCTTGGTACCAGGGAAAAGTCTGGAGTAAAATCCTTGTCCTTGTTCCATAGGTGGTACCTTTTCTATAGCTCTCATCCTTAGTAAGTGGTTGATTTGTCCCAGAGCGTTTGTTTTTTGGTTTGGTGGAAGGTTTGGCATTCCTCTCTTTTGGTAGAGTGTGGAAGTGAAACCTGTAGCCTTTGTCTATTGTCTGTAAAATCCATTTGTCTCCTGTAATGTAATGCCAGTTTACGGAAAATAAGGCTAGCTTTCTGCCTAAAGGTGCTTCCAGTTGTTCCCTGGTAGGCGGTATCAGAGCCAAGTAATTGTGTCTGTCCTGTGGAAGTGGTAGTAGCTGGATCTGTGGCAGTACTTCTCTGGTTGTTAGGCTGCCACTGACGTCCCCTGTAGGCTCCTCTGGATTGACCTCTGCCTCTTGGGTGCCTATTTCTGCCTCTCTGTGCTCTGGAGGTGTCTGGAAAGGACCAAGTCTTCAAAGGCCAATTTCTACTAAACCTCGGAGGTTGGACCTGTAAGAAATCCTTGACTGTTTGGACAGATTTTGCTTTTTCTTCCACCTTCTTTAACACTTGCTGTGCAGGGGAGCCAAACAAACTTTGTTTCTCCATGGGAGCATCTAGGAGCTTTGACTTTACATGGTCTGGTAAGGATTGCTCTTTTAACCATGCATGCCTTCTGATCACTGTTCCAGTCGTAGCTGATCTAAAGGAAGCCTCCAGTGCATCATAGCCGCATTTTAAAGAATGATTACTGACCTGCTGAGTGTTATGTACCAAATCCTGAAGGGACTTACGGTCTATAGGTTCAGGAGAGGACAGTTTTTTTATTTAGCTGGTCTAACAAAATTCCTGATACTGAATCATGTGGAATTGACAGTTTAAGGCCCTAGCCGAAAGAGTAGCAGAAGTATAAACTTTTTTACCCCATCTCTAATGCTCTAGATTCTCTTTCAGAGGGGAGGGGTTTTTTGGCAGAGGCAGCTGCTACAGCTTTGGGGCCCTGTGAAATGGTTTCAGGATCTGCAATAGGAGCCTTATACAAGTGAAAGTGTGTGTCCGGGACCCTGTAATATCTGTCGGGTTTAGCAGGGGCTGGGGGAAGAGAGTCAGGAGCAGTACAGGCATCATTAAATGCATCATCCACAACAGTTAGTACTGGAGGAATGGCTAAAGGCCTATGCTGTGGTAAATGTAAAGAGGTCCTTAGCCTTTTCCTTGAATCTGAAAAATCCTGGCCCTGCCATTGAAATTGCTCTCTCATAGCATGTAAGGTTTCCCCAAAAGAAAATTCCTCAGGAGGAGAGGCAGAAGGAATGGAGTCTTCTGCATCAGAATCCTCATATGGAGATTAAGGGCCTTCTGGAGGATTTGAGTTTTCTGACTCATCCGAAGGGTAGACAGTAGAAACTGGATCTGGGGGCTCTGCTCTAGGCCTTTTCTCTGGAGGGGGTAGAGAGGCCCTGTCTGGGTGAGGTTGGGATCCCCTGATCAAAGAAATGAGATCCTCAGCCAGGCTAAGCATTTGGGAACTAGAGGTAGGCCTGTGTGGGGTTTTAGCAGGCAAGGCCTTAGAAGATTTAGCTGCTTTAGCCCTAGAAAAAGCCTTGATGGACATAGATGCAGGGGGCCTAGCAGCTCCACGTGCAGGAGTAGATATGTCTAAAGGAATAGTATCTGATAAATCCTGGGTGCCTGCTACAGCAAGAGAAATTTCAGTAGCAGATTCAGCCATGCTGTGAGAGGCCTCGGTTGTCGGAGGTATGATTTCGGCCGAAGGAAGAACCGAGGACTCGGTTTCAGCCGAAACCGAGACACTCGCGGTTGGCTTAACCGTGGTTTCGGCCGAAACCGCGGACCGCGAGTGTCGGTCCTTTTCCTTACGCTTTTTAGTTAATTGTGAAGTCGGAGTCTCCGACGGCATTTTGTAAGCAAAAGCGGGACCAAAAAACTCCTCTGCAAACTCCGACCGACGTCTAAGTGTCCATCGGTTGAAGGAAGCACAGGCTAGACAAGCTGATACGTCGTGGTCTGGGCCTAAGCAAGGAAGGCAGTAAGAGCGGAAATCCTTATGAGGTATTTGTTTCCCGCAAGTTAAACAATTATTTACTTTTTCTGACATCGGCTGAGGCAAGAAAGAGTCCCCAATGGGGTACTTAGCTTTTTAGAAGTCTTCGGTAGTAGAAATCTCTGGATCTGACCGACCGGCACTTGCGAACAGCTTCTGCTTCGGCACTTGCGAACAGCTTCTGCTTCGGGCACCGCGCGGCAAGAAAGACTGAGGAAAATGGCGTCGGCTGATGCCTTTATACCCAATTCACAGCAGCTATGACGTCGGGTGAAGTGCGACATCAGCCGAGGCCAGACCCAGACTTTGGAATCCGGCCGACCGAAGGGCTGCCTGAGGCAGGACAACCCATATGTTAGGACTGCAGATGCATCCTTGAAGGACATCCAAGACTGCAACAGTGAATACACTCAAACATCTACATTTATGACAAGTGTACACAAGTACTATGCTCTTCGTGTTTCACTGTTGCAGTCATCACCTGTGGGAGGATTCCCAAAACTAAGGTAAAAGGTGGAAAGATAGAGTCCTAGGTATGGGTCAGGAGGCCCTGCAGAATTGCAGAGGCAAACCCTGCCCTAAACTCCGAAAAGAGAGGTAGGTGGTAATGCTTTGTAAAGGTATGAACAGAGGTCCAGGTGGCCTCTTCCAATATGTCCCTGGTAGGTACTCCTTTGAGGAAGGCAGTGGAAGTGGAGGTTGCCCTTGTGGAGTGGGTACAGACTGACCCAGGGATGGGTTTCCCATGTAGTCTGTAACAAAAATGGATACAGTGTGAAATCCATTTGGAAATGGATTTTTTGGATATGGGCTTCCCCTCTGCCCCTGGGGCAAAGCTTACAAGAAGCTGGTCAGTTTTTCTGAATGGCTTAGTGTGGTCCAGAAAGTATCCGATTTGTCTGTGCACGTCTAGTGAGTGTAGAATTCTTTCCCCCTTGTTTTGGGGGTTGGGGAAGAAGGTGGGAAGGTGTATGGACTGGTTAAGGGTCACATCAGATACCACCTTGGGCATAAATGAGGGATTAGTCCAATGGGAGACTCTTGTCTGCATGGAAAATTATGAAGGGCTTGACAATCATGAAAGCATGAAGTTCTGAGACCCTTCTGGGCAGAGGTGATAGCTAGTAGGAAGAAAGTCTTCCAGGAGAGGTATTTCAATTCTGTTGAAGCAGCAGGTTCGAAAGGAGGCAAGGTTAGTTTCTCTAACACATAATTCAGGTCCCAGGGTGGAGTAGGAGGTCGTCTGTGAGGCCTGATATTAGAAGCCCCTCTGTGAAATCGCTTAACTAAAGGATGAAAGAGGAGGGGTGGGTCTGAATCATAATGGGCAGAGACATGGATTTTAACAGAGGAGGAGGAGAAGCCACTATTGAGCAACTCCGCTAATTAATCCAGGATGAGAGGGATGGAAGGTTGGGAGGTACTGGCCCCTTTTGAATGCTTCCAGGAGAAGAATCTTTTCCATTTTTCTGCATAAGATTTTTTTGTGCTGGGCCTTCTGGCTTCTGTAATGATGTCCAGGACCTGTTTGCTTAACAGTGACTTCTTGTTAAGTTTTTAGTATATGAGCCATTCTGAAAGTTTGGGTGTCTGTAGGTCTGGGTGCAGTACCTTTCCCCCTCTCCTGGGTCAAGAGGTCTGACCTTAGTGGAAGCAGCTTGGGGGGCTGTAAGGTCAGACTGTGTAGTAAGTACCACCAATGTTGTCTGGGCCAATCTGGAGTGACGAGGATGGCCTTTGGTCTCTCCTCTTTTATTTTGATCAGAACCTTGGGAAGAAGGGGCAGAGGAGGGTATGCGTACAGAAAGGAGGAGCTCCAGGGGCAGGTCAAAGCATCTACCTTCCATGCTAGGAGGTGATACTCCCTGGTGGAAAAATTGTGCAGCTGGTGGTTGAGGTGTGACGCAAAGAGGTCCACTTCCTGGATGATTTGCAGAAAGATTTCTCTGTGGAACTGCCATTCGTGGGGGTCCATTAAGTTTTTGCTTAGGTGGTCTGCCAGTGTGTTGTTGATCCCTGGTAAGTACTGGGCAATTAGGTATAGCCCCATGGAGGAGGCTGTAAGCCACAGACTCATGGCTAACCTGCACAGGGGGTAAAGACTGGGTGCACTCCTCGGCTTGTTGATGTACCATATTACTGTTGTGTTGTCTGTTTTTATAAGGAGGACCCCTGGCCTGAGATGGGATTGAAAGGAAGCCAGGGCATTTTGCACTGCCATCATTTCTTTCTGGTTGATGTGCAAGTGAAGTTGCTGGACATTCCAAAGACCTTGGGTACACCTGCCTGCTAGCTAAGCACCCCAAGTTATGTCTGAGGCCTCTGTGGTGACTGTTTGGCCATAAGGGCAAAGGATGAAGGGAAGACCCTTGTTCATGGCACAGGCCTCTGCCCACGAAAGAAATCCGTTCCTTATGCAAGGGATCAGTGAGAAGGTGGTCTCTAGGGACTAAGAGTGCTGACACCAAAGGTTCTTTAAGTACCACTGCATCTTTCTCATGTGAAGCCTAACAAGAGGGATGATGAGGATGCAAGACGCCATGTATCCCAGGGCTTGCAGGAACTTCCTCGTAGTGAGGTGACTTCTGGAAGCCAGCTGGGTGAATTAGAGAGGCAGGAAAAGTACAGTTTTGTACCTACCATAAATGTAGATGTCCGATAGGAATGCATCTGCAGTCTTTACAAATGGGTTGTCCTGTCGTCAGGCAGCCCTTCGGTCGGCCGGATTCCAAAGTCTGGGTCTGGCTTCGGCTGGTGTCGCACTTCACCCGACGTCATAGCGGCAGTTCTTTGGGTATAAAGGCATCAGCCGACGCCATTTTCCTCAGTGTTTCTTGCCCCAGGTGCCCTCTTGGAAGGCTAAATTTGGATAAATGCCAAAGTTTCCAAATAGTAGAGAGCAACACACAAAATAAGCATGTATGTACATATATACAAACAAATACACCATAAAAGATCCCCCCAAGCTAGCTGAAGGTTGGCAAATACCCTAGGAGTACCTCAGAGGGGAAGGAGGGAGGGTAATCCTGACTGCAGATGCATTCCTATCGGACATCTACATTTATGGTAGGTACAAAACTGTACTATGTCCTTCAAGGATGCATCTGCAGTCTTTACAAATGGGTAGAATACCATAGCTAAGCTAGGGGAGGAGGAAATGAGTAGAGATTATGGTGTAGTTAGGATCCCTTGCAAAACAGCAGTGGCAAAACCAGCTCGGGATCTAGAGTATAAAGGTAAATTATAATGCTTGGCAAATGTATGCACGGAGGTCCAAGTAGCAGCCTCTATAATGTCCTTGGTAGCCACTCCTCGTAAGAAAGCTGTGGTAGTGGCTGTAGCCCTTGTGGAGTGGGTAGGAGTAACAAAATCTAATGCAATTTCCTATCCATTTGGAGATTGTCTGTTTTGAAATTGGTTTTCCTTCCTTTCCTGTTGCATATGCTACCAGAAGCTGGTCAGTTTTTCTATTGGTTTTTGTCCTGTCCAGGTAGTAGCGTAATTGTCTATGTACATCCAAGGTATGTAGTAGCCTTTCTCCCCTGTTCTGTGGGTTGGGGAAGAATGTAGGAAGGTGGATAGCCTGATTTAAAGAGACTCTGGATACCACCTTAGGCATAAATGTAGGATTTGTTCTCATGGACACTATCTTGATGGAAGATCAGGAAGGGTTGCACTGCCATCAATGCCTGTAGTTCAGAGACCCTTCTTGCTGAAGTTATTGCCAGTAGGAATGCAGTCTTCCAGGATAAGTATTGTAATTCTGCTGTTGCTGCTGGTCTCGAAGGGGAAGTGTCAATTTTTCTAGCACAAAGTTCAAGTCCCATGCTGGCAATGGAGGTTTTCTGGGAGGTTTCACATTTTTAATTCCTCTCAGAAACTGTCTGAGCAGAGGATGCGGGAAGACAGGAGGATCCAAGCTGTATTCTGCAGAAATAGCTGAGGCATGTATCTTGATGGAAGAATAGGACAGGCCTGTATGGAAGAGCTCTGCCAAGTACTCCAGGATGTTGGCTATGTTCACCAGTGTCACATCTTGCCCCTTTGCAGTACTCCAAATGAGATATCTTTTCCATTTTGCTGCAAACCTTTTTCTTGTTGAAGGTCTACGAGCCTCCAGGATTATGTCCTTAACCCTTTGGGATAAATTTGGGCTAATTGTTGTCATGTAATGTTCCAGGCAGTTAGCTGCAGAGTTTTCAGGTTTGGATGCAGGATGTTGTAGTTGTTCTGTGTTAACAGTAATGGGATCAGGGGCAGTGTTCATCTTTGTTCCCGGGACATGCCCCTCAGCAATGGATACCAATGTTGTCTTGGCCAGTCTGGAGCTATCAGAATGATCCTCGGACGTTCCTCTTTGATCTTCAGAAGCACCTTGTGCATCAAAGGAAGTGGTGGGAATGCGTATGCTATCAGGCTTTTCCAACTGAAAGATAGGGAGTCCACCTTCCAAGCAAGTGGGTGGTACGTCCTTGTGCAGAATTTCTTTAGCTGGTGATTGAGTGGGGATGCAAACAAGTCTATTTGTGGTAATCCCCATTCTCTTGTGATGGCTTTGAAGATGCCCGGATGCAGCATCCATTCGTGGGCATCTGTTGTAGTTCTGCTTAATATGTCTGCTAGTATGTTTTCCTTCCCTGGTACATAAATTGCTTGTAACTGAATGTTGTAGCTCAGAGCCACATCCCATAGGTCCAGTGCCAGCCGGCATAGAGGATATGAGTGTGTGCCTCCCTGTTTGTTGATGTACCACATAACTGTGGTGTCTGTCCTTATCATCAACTGACCTTCTTGGAGAAAAGGTCTGAATGCCTGGATTGCCAATTTTACTGCCATCATTTCCTTTAGATTTATGTGCAGGTGCAGCTGGTCTTGGGTCCATAGGCCTTGAATGCACTTGTCCAGCATGTGTGCCCCCCAACCGAGGTCTGAGGCATCTGTCGTGATGATTTGTCTTGGTTGACTTTTGCAGAAGGGCAATCCTGAGTTTGATTGGCAGGCCTGAGCCAACCATAGGAACTCTTTCTTCAGGCAGGGAATCATTGGAATTTTGGTTTCTAGGCTGTGCTTGTGTTGAGACCACAAATTCTTTAGGTACCATTGTAGCTTTCTCATATGCAGCCTGGCATGAGGGACCAGTATTATGCAGGATGCCATGAAGCCTAGAGCTTGCAGCACTTTTCTTGCAGTTAGATGGTTCTGCTTTGTTAATGCCAAGAAATAGAGAGGAAGCTGCTCTTTCTTTTCTGCAGTTAAGGATGCCATTTGTTTTGATGTGTCCAGTTCTGCACCCAGAAAGGTTATTCTTTGGGATGGAATCAGCCTTGACTTCTTTATATTGACTGTATATCCCAGGGCTTGCAGCAGGTAAATGACTCTTTGTAGGTCTTCTGTTAGTTTGATTTTGTTGTCCGCTTGTATCAGGCAGTCGTCCCAGGTAGGGATAGATTTGAATCCCCTGAAGTCTGCAATGAGCGATTACTGATGCCAGGCATTTCGTGAACACTCTGGGCGCAGTAGATAAGCCAAAGGGCAATGCTGAGAATTGATAATGCTCAGATCCTGCAAGAAATCTGAGGTATCTTCTGCAAATTGGTCTTATGGGGACGTGCAGGTATGCCTCCTTGAGATCTAGAGTTACCAGCCAAGACTCCTTGCCCAGCATGGGAAGAAGCTGCTGTAGGGTCAGCATTTTGAATTTTGGAACAATGAGGAATGTGTTTAAAGCGGAAAGGTCTAGAATAGGCCTCCATTTGTTTTCTTTTCTTGGTACCAGGAAGAGTCTGGAGTAAAATCCCTTTCCTTGCTCCAAAGATGGTACCTTTTCCACAGCTCTCATTCTTAATAATTGAGATATTTGCTTTAGAGCTTCTGTCCTTTGAGTAGGTGGCAGGTTTGGCATTTCTCTCTTTCCTGGTAGAGTATGGAAATGGAACCTGTAACCTTGGTCTATAATTTGTAAAATCCATTTTTCTCTTGTGATGCAATGCCAGTTCTTTGAAAATAAGGCTAGCTTTCCGCCTAAGGGTGCTTCTAGTTGTTCCCTGGTATGTGCCACCGCCAAGTCACTGTGATTGAGTTGTTGTAGTGGTGGTGGCTGCATCCGTGCCTCGCTGGTTGTTACCTTGCCACTGGCGTCCCCTGTAGGCACCTCTGGTTTGGTTTCTGCCTCTCGAGTGCCTATTCCTGCCTCTTTGTGCCCTAGAGGATTCCGGAAAGGACCAATTCTTGGAGGGCCAGTTCCTGCTAAACCTTGGAGGTTGAACTTGTAAGAAATCTTTCACTGTTTGTACAGATTTTGCCTTCTCTTCCATCTTTTTTAGTACCTGCTGCGCAGGGGAACCAAATAAATTGACCTTGTCCATAGGTGCATCCAAAAGCTTCGATTTGACATGGTCTGGTAGTGCCTGTTCTTTCAGCTAAGCATGTCTCCTGATAACTGTGCCAGTCATGGCTGATCTAAAGGAAGCCTCCAGTGCATCATAGCCACATTTTAAAGAATGGTTACTAACCTGATGTATGTTATGTACCATTTCTTGAACATATTTCTTATCTAAAGATTCTTCAGGGGACAGCTTTTTAGTCAACTGGTCAAGCATAAACTCTTGATATTGAATCATATGAAATTGGCAGTTCAAAGCTCTAGCTGACAAAGTAGCAGAGGTGTAAACTTTTTTACCCCATCTCTCTAAGGACCTGGATTCCCTTTCAGAGGGGAGGGGGTTTTTAGTAGAAGTAGTTGCTACAGCTTTAGGACCCTGGGAGATAGTCTCTGGATCTGCAAAAGGAGCCTTATATAAATGGTGATGAGTGTCCGGGACCCTGTAGAACCTATCGGGCTTAGCAGGAGCCGAAGGTAATGAATCAGGAGCAGTGCAAGCATCATTAAATGCATCATCAACAACAGAAAGCACTGGAGGTATAGCTAAAGGCCTATGCTGTGGCAAATGTAGAAAGGTCCTAAGCCTTTTTCTGGAGTCTGAGAAATCTTGGCCCTGCCACTGAAATTGTTCCTCATAGCATGCAAGGTTTCCCCAAAGGAAAATTCCTCAGGAGGAGAGGCTGAAGGGATGGACTCCTCAGCATCAGAGTCTTCGTAAGGAGAAAAAGCAGCCTCAGGAGGGTCTGTATGTTCTGAGTCATCAGAGGAATCATCTGTGGATACTGGCTCAGGGGGCTCTGCTCTAGGCCTCTTTTCTGGAGGAGGGAGAGAGGCCCTGTCTGGATGAGGCTGGGCTCCACGAATTAAAGAGATGAGATCCTCAGCCAAAGTAAGCATATGGGAGCTGGTGCTGGGCCTGTGAGAGGGGGGCTTGGCAGGCACCGTTTTTGATGCTTTGGCTGCTTTAGCCCTGGCAAAGGCCTTAATAGACATAGCTGCAGGAGGCCTAGCAGCTCCACGTGCAGGAGTTGAAATATCCAGGGGAATGGTGTCTGATAAATCCTGTGAAACCGCAACAGAAGGTTGGATTTCAGAAGCCGTTTCTACCAGGTTAGAAGAGGCCTCGGTAGAAGGCATGATTTCGGCTGAAGAAAGAACCGCTTGCTCGGTTTCAGCCAAAACCGAGACACTCGCGGTTTGCTTAACCGCGGTTTCGGCCGAAACCGCGGACCGCGAGTGTCGGTCCTTTTCTTTGCGTTTTTTGGTAATTTGCGTAGTCGGAGGATCCGACGGCATAATATAAGCAAAATCAGAGCCGAAAATCTGTTCAGCAAACTCCGACCGACGTCTAAGCGTCCGTCGGTTAAAAGAGGCACAGGCTAGACAAGCTGCTACGTCGTGGTCTGGGCCTAAACAATGTATGCAATAGGAGTGGAAATCTTTATGAGGTATTTGTTTCCCACAAGATAAACAGTTATTCACTTTCTCTGACATCGGCTGAGGCAAGAAAGAGTCCCCAACGGGGTACTTAGCTTTTTAGAAGTCTTCGAAGTAATATTCGGTAGTAGTAATCTCTGGATCTGACCGACCGGCACTTGCGAACAGCTTCTGCTACGGGCGCCATGCGGCAAGAAAGACTGAGGAAAATGGCGTCGGCTGATGCCTTTATACCCGAAGAACTGCCGCTATGACGTCGGGTGAAGTGCGACACCAGCCGAAGCCAGACCCAGACTTTGGAATCCGGCCGACCGAAGGGCTGCCTGACGACAGGACAACCCATTTGTAAAGACTGCAGATGCATCCTTGAAGGACATCTCTGCTTTTCTGGGGATGGGAAAGAGATTAGGGTTGCTGTTTCTAGCACAGCTCCCAAGAAAACAAATTTCCTGGTGGGGTTTTGCTTTGATTTTTCTCGTTAATGGTGATCCCTAGTGACTGTAGGAGTTTTTTTGACAAAGATAAGATCCTGTAGTAACTTTTCTTTGCTGATCGCCTGAATAAGGCAGTCATAGGTTCATAGGTAGGTACTAGGCTATCTGCCCAAGGCATTTATAAGCCTAGCCAGAATGTGTTGGCTTTCGCCTCCCTTTTAAATAAGTTTCCTGGGCCTCTGTCTAGCAGGGCCACTGGAGTGATCCCAGGGGTAAATTTACTATTTCCCATCCACTCGTCAAGATTCCTCTTGAAGAGAGTCAGCAAGTGGCTCTGCCTGATATAGACTGGGATTTTATTCCAGAGTGAGGGAAGTCTCAGGGACAGGAATCGATCCCTCCAGCATGTCCTGTTTATTGTTGTGCTGAGGTTTAATTCACTAGAGCATGTGGCTCTAAGAGATTTGCTTTTCTTGAGATGGAGCATGTCCATTAATTCCGGGTTGGACATGGCCTTATACATCAGGCAGAGATCACCTCTGAGCAGGCGGTAAGCAACCAAGTATAGCTGGAGTTTCTTTGGTCGAGCTGCATAGGGCATCTCTTTGAGGCCCATGATCCTCTTGGCGAGGTACTTCTGTGGTCTTTCCAGCTGTTGCAGGTGTCGAGTAAGGTACATACCAAATGGGGCATTGTACTCTATTATGGGCCTAATGAGTGATGAGTAGAGGGGCACAATGACCTCTCTTGATCTAGAGTGGAACCCTTTCTTGATTAGGTGGGCTACATAGAAAGAATTTCTAACCACTTTGGCAATGTGATTATCAAAGGAGAGGTTGCTATCTACCTGGATCCCCAGGTCCCTAATTACATTATCCGTACCTAGTGGATTACCACCTATGTGGTAATTCGTGGGCACTTTGTTTTTTCCAAAGGGGATGACTATGCATTTTTTGGCATTCAGCTTGAGGCCATGGCTCTGACACCAGGTATCTGTCTCTATGAGACCCTTCTGGAGGATGTCTGTCAGCCGGAGAGTTGATTATGGCCCCCAGTTTGCAGCCATCTGCGAACTTGGTCAGCCATAGTCCTCCCGTGCCTGGCTGCTCCGCGGAGAAGTATATACCGAACAGAAGGGGTCCTAGGACCGAGCCCTGTGGGACACCACTTGTAAGTGGTTTAAAGTCGGACATGACACCCATAACTCTGACCATGTGTGTTCTAGCCGTGAGCCAGTTGGCCACCCATCTCGTGACATAGGGGTTAATGTTTAAGCTGGTGAGCTTGTCTATGATGCCAGAGTGGGGAATGGTGTTGAAGGCCTTAGCGAGGTCCAGGTAAGGCTGTGTGGACTACCTTCCCTTCATCTATGGCCTTGGTAACTGTTTCAAAGAAGTCAACCAGGTTTAGGAGGCAGGATCTGCCTTTAACAAAGCCGAATTGGGTAGGGTCCAGTGTCTGGAGGTTCCCAATGTCTCTCTTTATGAGTCCCATGATGATTCGCTCCATAGCTTTACAGACCAGGCTAGTCAGGCTTATAGGGCGATAGTTCCCAGGTTCTGTTGTGGCACCACCTTTGTGGTGCGGGATGACTGTTGCTGTACGACATTCTTTGGGTACATAGCCTGTGGTAAGGCTGAGGCTGAATAGTGAATTTAGGTGAGGTTTAGTTCCTTTTGGAGCTCATGCAAGATGCAGCCTGGGCTACCATCCGGTCCCATTGATGCTGTGTTCTTAGCTTTGGAGAGGGCTGTTTTTACCTGCATGTCCGTGATGTCTGGGGCTCTGCATTCTTCTGGGATGGACACGGGCCCTCTTGGGGGTGAGGGATGGGGGTGAAGTTTGCACTGAACTTGTCAGCCAGGATGTTGGCAATGTCAACTGGTTCAGTGTATTTTTTGCCATTTTGCACTAGCTCAGAGCATAACCGAGAGTTACCACCTAAATTTTTGACATAGCTAAAGAAGGCTTTGTGGTTACCTTTGGAGTCTTTGGCAATTTCAAAACTGGCCTTGGATGATTTTATGAGGGATCGTAGTTTCTTGCTAATATTGATCAATGATGCCTTTCCTTTTTGGGATTTTGCTTTATCATGTAGTAGCTTTCTTCTGTTGTATAGCTTATTTATGGCCGGGGACCACCAGACTGGTTTCCTCTTTTTGGAGGAATGAGTCGTAGTTTTACTTGGGATGGCTCGATACATGCATCCCTGTAGATGCTCATAGAATGCACTTGTAAAGGATTCTACGGCTTGGGTAGCATTATCTTTTAGCAAGGGGCTTTGAAACTTTCCACCTCGGTCTTGAGAAGTGTGAAGTTTGCTTTTGAAATGGTTTTCACAGTGATTTCCTTGACTGGGGGTGGGGTTGGGATGTGGATGTCCAGTGTGATTAGTTTAAGGTCTGATCTCACCAGCGAGGGGTTTACCTCTGGTGTGGAACACTGCTCCCCCATGTTGGTGATGATCAGGTCCAGTATGTTGTCACCTCTAGTGGGCACTGTGACCAGTTGTTCCAGGGCGTTAGAGTTTATAAACTCTAGGAAGCGTTGGGCAAGGGAGTTTGTACTAGAGTAATTCTCCCAGTAAAAGTTTGGGTAGTTGAAATCTCCCAATATCATGGTATTTGGTAGGACCTTTATATTTTCCAGTGTTCTCAGGAATGCTGAGTGGGGGTCCTGAGACAGGGTAGGTGATCTGTAGCAGGCTAAGATCTGGAAAGCTGCTTTGCCCACTGTTAGTTGCACATGGATGGTTCTCCGAGGCCTCGTGCTGCGCTACTAACCTGGAGGATTCAGATGCAGAGGAAATCATTTCTCAGGGAGTTGTCCAGGTAATGGTAAATCTGTACATTTCTCTGTCTTCAGAAAGCTATAAGCTGGGGCCAAGCATTTGGTGAATACTCTGGGAGCAGTAGATAAGCCAAAGGGCAGTGCAGAGAACTGAAAGTGCCGATTGCTTGCTCTGAAGCGCAGGAATTTTCTGCACGATTCCCTGATGGGATGTGGAGGTAGGCATCTTTTAGGTCTAGTATCACTAGCCAGGCATTTCGAGCGAGCATAGGCAAGAGCTGCTGCAAGGTTAGCATTTTGAATCTGGGGACCACCAAGGTGGTGGTCAGTTTGGATAGATCCAGGATGGGGCGCCAAGTGCCCTCTTTTCTGGGAACAAGGAATAGTCTAGAGTAAAACCTTTTCCCGTTTGATCCGGAGGGACAGGTTCCACTACCCCCTGGGATATTATTTTTTTTTACCTGTTTTAATGCCTCTGCCCACTGGTTTGGGGGGAGGCATGGAATTGGAAGTTCGCTGAAGGAGAATCTGTATCCATGAGAAATTATTTTTTAATACCCATTGGTCCTTGGTTATAGAGACCCAATTGTCCTTGAAGAGGGTGAGCCTTCCTCCTAATTTTAGATGAGTGAAAGGAGGGGCGGTGGGGAGGGTCACTGTGAGTGCTTACCGTAGAAGCTTGGCTTAGAACTCCCTGCCTTGGAGACAGAAGTGGTCCATTGTTTGCTTCTTTGCTGGCCTAGAGATGGGGGGCCTGGATGTCCTGTCCCTGCGGGGCTTACTTTGGCCCCGGCTGTTGGGTGCAGGAAAGGCCCAGTGTTTAGAGGGGAAGTTTCTGCTGAATCTGGGCAGTTGAACTTGAAAGAAATCTTTTACTGTTTGCATAGATTTTGCTTTGTCTTCCTTCTTTTAAAGCACCTCTTCTGCTTTTCCCCCAAACAGGCGTTCATTATCTAGGGGTGCATCAATAAGTTTAGACTTGACATGATCAGAGAGAGGTTGTCCCTTAAGCCGTGCATGTCTTCTAATAACAGATCCGGTCACTGCTGCCCTGCTAGAGGCTTCTAGATCGTTATATCCACATTGTAATGAGTGCTTGGCCACTTGACAAGCAGAGTGTAGTAATTCTCCCAGCTCTTTTGAGATGGCACCGTCAGGGGAGGTAGCAATCTTCTGTTTTAATGGTTCCAAAGTGTGTTGTTGATATTTTAACATATGGAACTGACAACTGAGTGCTCTGATAGCTAAGGTTGCAGAGGTGTATACTTTCTTACCCAATCTGTCCAGAGCTCTGGAGTGTTTGTCAGAAGGAAGAGGATTCTCGGCAGAACTAGTCTTAGCTCCTTTGGGTCCCTGTATAATGACCTCAGGGTCTGCAGCAGGGTTCCTGTACAGGTACTTGAGAATCCAGTACTCTGTAGTACTGGTCAGGTTTAGCTGGGGCGGGGGGGGCTAAACTGGATTAAAGGAAATCATCATCCACCACTTCTAGAATAGGTAGAATGGCCAGGAGCCTGTGCTGGGGCAGGTCAAGAAACTCTCCAAGACGTTTCTTTGACTGTGGGTAGTCCTGAGATTCCCACTGAAAATGTTCACTGAGGGAGTGAATGGTTTCCCCGAAGGAGAGGTCCTCTGGAGGGGAGGCAGAGGGGATAGATTCCTCTGCATCTGAATCCTCAAACAGTTAAAGGCTGCTGTTCCTCTTCAAGGGCAGAATAATCAGATTCCTCAGACTCCTGGCCTGACAATTTCTGGAGAAGGAACCCTTTTCCTTTTAGGGGTGGGGGCTTGTTTACCTCGGATAAGGGAGATGAGATCCTCCGCCATTTTAAGCATTTGAGCTTGGGATGGGGGAGCAGTAGCAAGATGGTGGGAAGACTTCCTAGAAATGGCCTGGCTTTGAGGCCTAAGAGAATCCGTCCGTCTGAGCAACGGTAATTGGAAGAGCAGAGGTCGTTTTTGTCTATAATCAGTAGTGCGAACGGCCTCTTCAGAAGCCGGTGCCTACGTCGCAGCTCCGGACCCAACTGAGGGAGAGAAAGCCAAAGGCTCGCAAGACGAAGTGGATTTCTGCGGCATACCAGACTCCAAAAGGGTCTTGGCAGAGGCCTGCATAAAAAGTGAGTCGGGCCATCAGGGGCTGCAAAAGCACCTCACTGAATTCTGGAGAACTGATGACTTGCTTATCGGTAGCATCATCTGAAGGCCTTGTGTGGCCTCTCTCTATGTTTTTTCAGAATGTCGGCGGATTGTTGGCTGATGGACGCCATATCGGAATTCAAAAAAGGAATAATGAAAATAATTGTCTACAAAGAGAGCTCTGAGGGGAATGGTTCTCGCATTAAAGACAGCACAGACCTGGCAATGAGGGACGTTTTGGTCTGGGTCTAAATAAGTGATACAGTAAGAATGAAAGTCTCGGTGTGGGATCTGCTTTCCAGAGGCGAGCATTAACTTTTTTGGAGATCGGTTAGAGCAAGAAAAAAGGGTTTCCACTGGGATACTTTGCTTCAGATGTTTTCAGCTGAAATTCGACTTCTGGTAGCGACCGACCGGCACTCGTGCGAACTGCTTCTGCTACGGGCTTCACGGTAAGAAAGAGTGATGTAATGACTTCGGCTGCCTTGCTTTATAGTACTGACTACCTGATGTCAGACTACAGGCGACATTAGCCGGCGCACAAAAACACTGACTCTGGTATTCAGGCTGGCCAAGGGGTTCCACAGCAGGGATAACCCCACAGGTGATGACTGCAACGGTGAAACACGAAGATCATCATATATTTACCAGATATTTTTCTTGTTGCCAACTAAACTTTTTTCAAAAATCTTGTACAATAGATGTATAATTTTTCAAAAACTTAAGGAATGGCTTCAAAGTGACTTTCAAATGCAGAAATAAAGGGTCTGTTATCCAACCATTCGCAGAGACAAGTCTCAAAAGGGTTACCTGCAACATTTTTGTATTTTAGGTAAGCCAAAAGTACAAGAAATTCTTGTTGAAGTTATACACAAGAAGCTGGACGCAACATTCAAGCCATTACTGATCTGCAATTCATAAAGTACATTCTTTACATAACTAATCCTAGTAACATTAGACAATAATAAAATACTGGTTTGGTTCCTGAACCTAAATGGAGTAGTAGTTTTGTTCCTGTAATTTCAGCCTTTCAAAAGTTAACTGCGCAGGATATATGAGATTTATAAAGAAACTGTCTGTCAATCATCATCTCCATTTTAGCAAGATGCATTAAAAAGTTTGGACTAGAATGACTCTTGTCAAGCAAGCAGACACATATGGTGTTACAGCTGTAATGAACAAAGACTTATGCCGTCTGTTTCTGAATGGGTAGATTCCAAAACGTTCACAGTTATTACCCCAAGGATCAGTATTATTACCTTTACTTTTTCCCCATACACATCAATAACCTTGGCACTGGCCTCCCAAGCATGTCTACAATACTATATCTGGAAGACATGGTCATTTATACACCACCCTCTTCAAAAGCTTTCAAAAATCTACTAGAAAAATACATGCATGTAGTAAATACCTTGCTTCTCAGAAATCCATTCTAAACTTGACAAAACTAAAGCTATGTTCAGAACCACACAGAAAGATAATAGCAGCAGCCACTAACAAGAAAGCTTAAAGTAACCCTTCAACACCACAAAGATTACCAGGAAAAAATAAACTATTAAGGAAGGCATAGCAAATATAATTTCCTAACCCCAAAAAGCAAAGCAGCCACTGAGAAAGGTGTGCATGTCCTAAATTGAACAAGGACTCCACACACTAACAGCAACACAAAAATCTGTGGGTTCACAACCTTCTCTTCTCATTGCAGGACCACCACTGCCACCTTCCATCTAAAACTAAGTGTCTTCCAATGAAAGTGAGCAGATCCCCTCATAGAATCTCTCAAGTAGTAACTCAGAATATTCAACCACTTCACCAGTAGACATAACATTCAAACAATCCAACTACAACCTCCATTCTCAAAACCCAATCTCCTTCCCTATAATCACCACCAAATAAAGAATACTCTTACAGTTCATCTCTTCCTTCCAATTATACACACGTGTTTACGGATAATAAAACTATCAACACAATCTTCGTTACCCAGCCTTTTCTTACTTGACAGCTCCTCATAGCTTCCCAACAACCAACCACTACAGTTTTTCATGTTATGTATTTTTTTAAGGATTGTTGTGCATATACAATCATTTTATGTAAATTACTGTATCCTCTAGAATACAACATATGCTACATTCCTTTTCTGGATGTAAAGTCTTTCTTGCTGTACTACTCCCCAACAATGACTGTATACACATGTAAAGTATGTATTCCTGGATGCAACTTGCTGTATATCTAGTAACATTCCTTTTCTCAAAAATGAGTTTGCATTCCTAAACCAAGGCCGAAAATGATCCAGTTGGGCCAAGCTCTACACCGGTTAACAAAAACAAGGAAACATGACAAACTGTAATAGTACTGAGGTTACAAAAACATTTCTTCACTACGCAAGACTCCTGAAAGTCTTAAAAGAACAGATGTTTTAAAATTGGGCTAACTCCATGAAAGCTGTCAAAAAAAATCTGGTACTATCTCAAGACGGTCATGAACCTCAAGGTTTAAGGGCTTCAAACAAAAATGATCACAAGGCTCCACTGAAATAATAAAAATACCTCTGGCAAATGAACAATTGGCTCAAAATGAATCTCTTCATTAGTCACAACTTCATCATCACTGTTTGCATCTTCATGTCTTCTGTTTGCCGTACTTGATTCAAACACTGATGCACCTGCATCAGTCCAAGTAAAGTTTGCATCTATGATGAGAAAAACAAACAAAGGCTATGAATTTAACTGCAGTCTAAACAAAACCAAGGTTCTGTAATAAACAAAATGCAAGTATGGGAACATGAAGTAGTCACAAAACTTTCTCCTTCTGTGAAAATATTTCAAATATGCATTGCAGAAGAGGGAAGAAAAGCTATGCTACAATATGAACTAATACAGTGCAAGTTCTTGTCAATGAAAAAGACCTGAAACTAAACAGCAGACCTGAACAGCTGTTTTAAACGATCCTCTCCAAGCTCTTGCAAATCATATCAAATTCTTGAACAAATGCAACAGCAAACAGTAAGAATAAATTGTAAACATTTCCCACACTTACAAATGCATTAGATTTAATCTTTTAAGTTCATAAAGTTCCAAGCATACTTTATCATTTACAATATTCAAGACTGCACCTGCAGAATTTAATTTGCATATGATAACTTAGGCTGGTGGTGCAAGGACCATTTTCAGGCACATCGGGACCATTATGGCTAATACACTTAGCAGCAAACTGCAGTTAAAAAAATTACATCTAACAATAAAACAACAGATAAAAATAACGCAACCAAATGATGCAGTAGTACGCACTCAACTGTAGTTTATGTACTTGCATACCAATGGTAGACAATAGGAGAGGAATGCAGTAATAGTAGTACACAATTATAAAATCATAGGTGTGAGAGAACATTGTACAAATTAATTTGGAGTACAAACAAGTAACTGTTAAGAAGCTGCCACTCTATGATTAACTCAGCACTACTTTGTCTTGGGCTTAGAAACCAGTTAAATATTTACACTTGTAAGAGTCACTTGGATCAACTTCAACCTGTAATTGTTGCTTTCCGGTGTACTACATATACTACATTTAGGTATTCTTTTCTGGTGAGACAAATCTTTAAGATTTGCTCTCTTCTATCAACTTTTTTTTTTCAACTACATAAATATGTCTTCAGTGCCTGCATTTCTGATATTCTAATAACCAGGCATGCCCACTGAGGGTACCAACCACTACAAGTTAATCCCTACTGAACTGCTATATATTTTCTAGTAAAATATTTGGGCAACAAATCTACACAGTTATAAACTCTACTTGATCTGCAATTTTACATGCAAGGGCAACAGAACAGGTATAAAAATGAAGTGAGCTAGTTGAAAACTCACAGTAACATTTTCTTTATTTCTTTTCTCTGAACCTTTCAGTTTTGGAAAAATACCACTTTTATTGCAAATAAAGGGGTTTAGTTCCTATGTTAATAATAAAGCACTATGATTTTTACATACTATGAATCTGCCCAGAAATGAAGCAGGAACATAGCAAAGGTGTGAAATCAATCTAAAGACATTTGAATTAAGAATGCTGTATAATTATAAAGAAAAAAACAGTTAGTCTGAAAGAGAAACAGGCCACACCTTTACTGTGTTCCTAAAACACCAAAGTTTTAGCTGCTTTTGCACAGCCTGTCCCAGCAGAATATGCCTTGTATCAGCACTAGGACGTAGAGGGAAAACTACTGATTATGACTCCATTTCAAATAATGGGCAAGGCACTGGAAAAGTAGGTGAAGACAGAAAGGCATGAGTGCTGAGCTCTTACTCGTACATCTCGAGACAGGGTGGTGGCCATTTTTATTTTCTTTTGGAAACCATTTCCTAGGCTGCTGCTCCTTCCAGCCAACCACCCGATGATTTATAACACCCTTGTATAACCCTTTATCCAAAGGATTTTCATCTTAACACGAAGCTCAACTAGATGCAAGGCCTGCCATGCACTATGAATGCAAATGGAGCTAGGAAAGGAAAGGTCAAACAGTAGCATGCTGTGGTGAATGTGTATGTGCGTGCATGCATGTCTGCGTGTGCATGCCCATGCACCCATAGCTCTGCCACTGTAGTTACATACCCCTTCCACAGTTCTTGGTCTCCACCAGGAACTGAGATGTCAAATATACTCAACAAGATCTTGCACCCTGCTCCCCTGAGATATGCAAACGGGCATGAGCCCCATTATTCCTCTCTCATGCCTCTGTGAACTCCTCCACCAACTGGAACTCTAAATAAGTGATGGTCATCTAAGCTGTAATCTGAGTTTTACCCATGTACCTCATGGAGCCAACAGAAGGGACATATTCTGATAAGTTACTACACTGACCCTCTATCAGCACAATGGGTTATGGCATAATCTTGACATTGCAAACAAGTGCTTAGGCAGTATAACCAGACTTGGAAGCATGGGCAGTAATACATATAATAAAGTGGATTGGTTTCTCAAGCCTAGTATTGACTATACATACGCCAAGAATGCAACGGTAGGAATTTTAGGCTAGCCAAGAAATAATCAACCCTATTGACTACCAGTATGGTGGCTCCTCTTCTGGGAGCCCAGGACTTTGAAACCACCACCTGAAGATTTCAGAAACCATGAGGGGAAATCTTCAGTGGAGATAAGAGATCCCCCATGGGGTGATTTGGGTGCACTGGCCAGCAGATAGAGAAAAAAATGGATGATGGACTCAGTAAGATGGTCAAAAGTCATGGAAAAACCACATAGGAAAACTCAATGCAATATCTACTGCTTAAAATGCATTTCATCCTGTTGCTGTCAGATACTTGAAATGCCATCCTTTACATGCTACACTGAAGATCGCAAAAATGGGTGCCCAACTAGACATTCCAATGCGAGTTCACCACCCCAAATGGTAGACATTTGTTCCAAATGTGTATACTTCTGATGGTGGACTGTAATCAAATGGCAAAGACACAATGGCCAGTAATGGATGCCAAGTTGATGTTCTCATGCACTACCTCTCTGACAAACCTAACATGGATATTTTAATCCTGAACAAGTAATGTCCTTGCATTTATACAGAGGATCACATACAAGTATACAGCCTTTCATGTGAATGCACAAATTACATTGATTTGCAAGTTACACAGTACATACTTCAAGAGCATTCAGATGAAACACGCACCTTATGAAAGTCAAACCACATCTATTCTGTCTGCAAGTTACTAGTACTTCTCTGACATGTCAGAAACTACAGAAATCTGCCACAGCTGAAGAACTACATTTGCAGAAATGAAATACAATTATGTTTCACTTACCATAAATAAAAGTTATGTACTTACCATAAAGCTAGATGCCTGTTCTTTTTATTTGTCCGGCTCAACAAATGGGTTGTCAGAGCTTATCGGATTGGACCTCTGTGGATTTTTCCATATTTTGCATACAGGGCTCCAGCTCCCCCCCTACCCATAATGTTCTTCATCCCCTAATACACCTCAGATTGAGTCTGCCTCAACATATTGCACACACTGTCAGATACTCTCAAGAAAAAAACTGCTACTGTGGAAATATCTATAACAGTGCATAATCAGCTCAAAGGCTGAAGGTTTGACACAGGTCCTGGTCAGGTCCATCTGGTCAGATGAGAAACATTACTATTTTGGCAAGAGGGAATGAGGGCTGGGTGTTGAGCCAGATGCAAACACGGATCTAGCGTTATGGTATGTACATAATGTTCATATCCGATGTTGTCTTATCTGTTCAGCTCAACAAATGGGACAGATTCCACAGCTGCTAAGAACTCCATGGTGGTCTCAAGAAGGATATTCCAAAGGATGGTGGAGCAGAACAATGTATATGATCTTGACTATACATCCAGCATGATGACATACAAAACTATGAACTGTGGACCACATATCTACAGCACAAGTCTCACCTATCGAAACCTTGGCAAAAAATGCAGTGGAGGCTGCCATCTCTCTCTGGAAGTGTAATTTCCCTTTCTCGGTAGGCAAAGGCAATGCATTTGGACAGACACCTGGATAATGTAAATTAAGAAACACCTTGCCCCAATTTAGCCTTTGAATAGGAAATGAAAAGCTGATCTTTTTTCTGAATTCCTTGGCTTGATGTAGATAGAATCGAAATTGACAGTGAACATCCATCAAGTGCCAAATGTGTTCACCTTTGTTAGAAAAATTGGCAAAGAAAACTGGTAAGTTAATAGTCTGATTAAGAAGGCTCAGAAGCCACCTTAGGAAGGAAACTAGTGTTAGTTAGAAGGGCAAACCCTGTCCTTGTGGAGGATCAAGTAGGGAGTGTTGTATGGTAAGGTCTGTATCTCAAATTCATTCTTGCTGAAGTATCACAATGAGAAAGATAAATCTACAGAGGCCACTTGCTCAAAAGGTGGTTTGGTCAAGACTTGAAGCATAACTGTGATATATGAAGGGGGAATGTAATCTTTAATAGGTGGTCTAAGTAGAAAAATTCCTTTTTCAACTTTAAGGTTGCAACAGAAAGTACATTTGTGTAAATTCTTACCATAACAGATGTCCATCTCTTCACTACTGCAGCATTCTTAACAGTAGGGATCTCCTGCCCAGGGCAGCCCAACGTTTGGCCAGTATACCAAAGCATAATGATCTTAGTATGTGCAGTCCTTCACACTTATGCCCCCTGCATAGAATGTAGGCCATAAAATTGATGTACGGCTGGTACTACTCAGAACTGAATTGCCCCAGAAGAGAACAGTCTCCACAAGACAAAGGAGTCAATGCACATCCAGAAGGAAAAAAATGCAGAAGAAAAAGGGGACATCTTCAGCCAGAAGGAAAGAACAAGAGGGGGTTGGAGCGAATACTGAAACAGTGAAGGGAAGGGCATCTACTGTTACGAGTAAAATTTTACACAACTGTATTATGTCCTCCTTTCTCACAGTTGCAGTATTCTTAACAGTAGGGAGAGTAAAAAAGCAAGGAAGAATGGGAGGTGGAAGACTGAGAAGAGCCCTCAACAAACGCATATAAAATGGTTTTACCAAAACCTATGTTGGGCCTAGAAGCCATATCCAACTTATAATGCTTAGTAAAAGTATACATGCAAGACCAAGTAAGCAAACTTTAAGGATGGATCGGCCCCCTTGAAGAAAGCACCAGAAAAGGCAACTCCCAAAGTGGAATGTGCTCTAACAGAAGTAGACAAAGATTTACCATGAAAATGATCATAAAAAGAAATGGCCTTAGATATCCAGCAGGCGATGGTTTGCTTAGAAACAGCCAAACCCAATGTCCTGGGATGAAAGGAAACAAAAAACTGATCAGACATATGAACCACCTTAGATTTATCCAAACAGTACCCGAGCTGTCTGTGCAAATTCAAGGTAATCAGAACAGTCTCCCAAGCAAACTGCAGAGAAGGGAAAAATGGATGAAGTTGTACCACCTGATTCAAGGACAACTCATTCACTACTTTGGGCATAAACACATCAGGATTAATATGAAGGGACACACCCTGTCACTGTGAAAAAACAAAAAAGGAGGAATGACCAATAAGGGCCTGGAGCTCAGAAACCCTCCAAGCAGAAGTAAGATCCAGCAACAAAACAGTCTTCCAGGTACAATGTTGTAAAGAAGCAGACTCTGCAGGCTCAGAAGGAGCCACAGTCAATTTTTCCACAACAAAATTAAGGTCCCAAGGAATAATAATAGGGTTCCTTGGAGGCCTAATATGTAGATAATTAAGAAATTGTTTGACCTACACATGGGTTATGTTGGCAAGGCCTGTAAAAGGTCTTAAGCTGCTAGTCTAGTAAATCACCTATAAACCCATGAACCAGAGGAGGATTCAAAGTCAGAGAAGCAGAAATGGCTCGCAAATGGACCTTCAGAGAAGAAAAGGCCAGGCCAGACTGGAGCAACTCATGCAAATGAGAGGACTAAAGGGACCCCACTGAAAAAGGGTCTTGGTTACGGGTATGGCACCAGATAGAAAATCCTTTCCATTTGGATATATTAGACTTTCTGGTTGAAAGTTTTCTTGCCTCCTATAAAACCCTGAGCATGTCCTTACAAAAGAGGTGCTTGAAAAGGATCAAAACCTATCACCCAGTGTCAGTTGAAGAGAGGACAAGTGAGGATGGATGTGTGACATCTTGTCTTGTGTGAGGAAGTCCAAACGGTGAGGTAACTTGTGGTGACTGGCCCTAGCCAGATGCATAAAGGGGGGATCCAGTGCTGTCTTGGTCAAAAGGGAGTCCATAGTCACTAGCAAGATTTTGGGAGAGTCTAGCTGAACCTTCTGCAAGACTCTTGGAAGTAGAGGAAGAGGAAGAAAGCATAAAGAATCAGTCATTTCCAAAGAAAAGAAAAAGTTATTTGTCTTCCACATCAGATGGCATGGTACTCTGAAACAGACGAGAGGGAGCTACTTTGTTCAGAGGGGAAGCAAAAAGATCTACCTAAGGAATACTCCACTGATGAACAATGTCCAGAAATAAGAAGTTATGTACTCACCATAACGTTCCATCTGAATAGGTAAACTTCATTTGGCAGCAACCTATGGGTCTTTGGATCCATATCGGATCAGAGCCGGCAGTTTCCAACAGCTGAGATCCGAGCTCCAAGCTCCTCCCCCTACCCATAATCCCCTGCATCCCTACCTGACCTCAGATCGAGTTTGCCTAATGCAAGACCTGCACCAAATAGCCAGTCTATGATCTGACCTCGATACAATCAGATGACAGAGTAATATAAAGATCCGACGGTCAGGGGGAAGGAGGGGGAGACGGTTGCTGCCAAATGAAGTTTACCTACACAGATGGAACGTTATGGTGAGTACTTCATTTGGGCATCAACCTATTGGACAGAGTCCCCAGCTACCTAAATCTTGGGAAGTCCTTATGGAAGGATGTTCCGGACACTGCAGAGCCAAAGGATGCTCTCCCTCTGGAGACCAGATCCAACTTATGATTTATAAAGGTATGAGATGAAGCCCAAGAGGCTGCCGAACAAATTTCATCCAATGAGACTCTAGAACGAAAGGCAGCAGAGGTGGAAATTGACCTAGTAGAATGGGTGTGGACTCCTTGGGGTGTGGGCTGGCCAGAACTTTCATATGCCAGTAGAATACACTGTGAAATCCACCTGGACAGTGTGACTTTTGAAACTGATTTCCCAAAATTAGATTTAGCAAATGAAATCAACAGCTGGTCTGATCGCCTATGACCAGCTGTTCTGTGCAAGTAGAAACGTAGTTGTCTATGAACATCCAACGAGTATAACTTGTATTCGCCTTTGTTTTGGTAATTGGGAAAAAAAACAGGTAAATTAATAGTTTGATTGATATTTGATTCGGAAGCAATCTTAGGAAGAAAAGAGGGATTGGTCCTGAGGGATACTCTTGTCTTTATGAAAGGTCAAATACGGTGGCTTGGCGGAAAGGGCTTGAAGTTCAGAAACCCTTCTGGCCGAAGTGATAGCGACGAGAAAGGCCGTTTTCCAGGGTAATAGTTTAAGATCCACTGAAGCTGCAGGCTCAAAGGGAGGAGCTGTCAAAGCCTGGAGTACGAGCGCTAAATCCCAAGGAGGGACATCCTTCACCGGGGGTCTTAGTAGGAAGGTACCCTTCAAAAAGGCCTTACACAATCTGGTTGAGATCAAAGGGCCTAGGTCACTTCCCACATGATGATGTGAAATTGCTGCCAGCTGAACTCTGACCATGGAAGAGCTGGCTCCTTGGTCAAAAAGTCCTGACAAAAAGTCTAACACTGCAGGCAACGGAGCCGTAAAGGGGTCTAAGCTTTGTTGCTTCACCCAAACAGAGAACCGTTTCCATTTGCTATCATAAAGCCTTCTAGTAGACGGCTTGTGGGCTGCCACTAAGATAGCTTTGACTGGGGAAGAGATACTGGGAGTCCTAGCTAGAAGTGGAACTGGAGCAACCAAGCTGTGAGCTTCAGATTGTTCAGATTCGGGATCGGAACGGCTAACAGGTGCGAGATCAGATCCGGGACGGGATCCAGAATCCAGGGAGGATTCACTAGATGAGACCGTAGATAAGGGAACCAAGCCTGACGAGGCCAGAATGGGGCAATGAGGATTATTCTGCTCCCCAGCTGTCTGGCTTTCTGTAAGAACTTCAGCATTAGATGAAGAGGAGTGTAAGCAAAGAAGAGACCAGGTGGCCAAGCATGTACCAGAGCGTCTCGGGGGGGATTCCCTGGGTGGGGGAATTAGAGCGAAGTAGTTGTTGCACTTCGTGTTTGAGGGAGAAGCGAAAAGATTGCAACAAGGTTGACCCCATTTGGATAATATTTGTTTCGCTACTTCGGGATTCAGAGACCACTCGTACGGCAAGAGAATCGTGTGACTCAGTCTGTCCACTAGGATGTTGGACCATCCTGGAATGTGCGTCGCTATGAGAAAGCGGTTGGTGGAGATCGCCCATTCCCACACTCTCATGGCCTCTCGGCAAAGTGGATAGGACCTGGTTCCCCCCTTGTTTGTTGATATACCAGACTACCGACATGTTGTCCGTCTGGACCGCAATAGTCCCAACGGGAAGAAGGCTCTGAAGTGCTTGCAACGCCAACAGCACCACCCTCATCTCTAGGACATTGATATGCAGCGAGGTCTCCATGTGGTCCCACGTGCCTTGGACTGTCCTGCCTAGACAATGCCTCCCATCCAAGGCAAGAGGTGTCTGTGGTTAGGGGATGGGGCATAGCAAAGGGCCGACCTTTGAGGAGGTCCGGGGACTGGAGCCACCACAGGAGGGCCTTCCTGCAAACCCTGCTGAGGTGAATGGGATGGTTTAGAGGGTAATGCAGGAAGGACCATTGGACTTGGAGGGTCCACTGCAGGACCCTCATGTGCAACCGTGTCATGGGCAGCAGGTTGATGGCAGCTGCCATCGACCCTAGGGCCCTCAGGACCAGAGCTGCTGAAGGAGCTGGGGATTGAAGAATGGCCCGCACATGGATTCTCAGGGTTTGAAGTCGGTCCGAAGTCAAGAAGGCTAGGAGGTAGCTTGTATCCAATCTGGCTCCGATGAAGTCTATGATTTCTGTCGGCAGAAGGGAAGATTTTTCTACATTGACTGTGATCCCCAGCCAGGGAGCTAGACAGAGGAAAGAGTCCCTGGCCGTGTAGAGTAGATGCCTTGTGGGGGCGGTCAGGAGCCAGTCGTCCAGGTAGGGGAAGACCTGAATTCCCTGGAGTCTCAGGTGGGCCACTATCACTGACAAAACCTTGGTAAACACCCTGGGGGCTGTGGTGAGACCAAAGGGAAGGACCCTGAATTGGTAATAGCTGGCTCCTGGCCGGAAGTGGAGGAACCTCCTGGAGCGTCTGTCCATCAAGATGTGGTAGTACGCATCCTTGAGGTCTATAGAGCACATCCAGTCATTCTCCTGCAAGAGGGGGAGAATGGATTGAAGTGTGACCATCCGGAACTTTTCCTTGGTTACTGACAGGTTCAAGAGGGATAGATAGAGGATTGGCCTCAAGTCCCCCATCTATTTTTGGCACCAAGAAGAACCTGGAGTAAAAGCCTGATCCTAACTGGTCTGGGGGGACATGCTGAATGGCTCTTTTTTCTAGCAGCTGCTGGATTTCCGCAGACGTGGCCTCCCTCTGATCGGGGGGGGACATTGGGGAGGAATCTGGGATTGTGAGGGGGATGAAGAAATGGGATTTGGTAACCTCTGGATATAATACGAAGCACCCAGTGATCTGTCGTGATGGACTCCCAAGCTGCCAGGTGCGTCGAAAAATGCCCCCCGACTGCCTCCAGAGTGGAGCAGTCGGGTAACCCCTCAGGGTTGCTGCATGGGCCGATCAGAAAACGATTCTCTGGACCCAAAACTCCTCGGACCCCCTCTGCCCCTAGGGCGGCGTCCACCCTGTCCTCCTGTGCTCGGAAGGACTGGGTGTCCGAAGCATCATGGGACTCTTGTGACTTTCAGAACCACATCTTCTTCTGTCCCTTTTGGTTCTTGGAGAAAGACCTCTGGGGAGCAGAGAAGCAGACTCGACGGCAGACAACGTCTTCCCGCCCTTCTCACTCTGGACTAAAGTTTCGCGTACGGTTTTGCCAAAGAGGGCAGAACCATCGAATGGGGCATTAGCGAGTGACACCTTAAAGGGTTCCACGAAATCACAGTGGTGGAACCATGCCTCTCGCCTCATGATGACTCCCGCTCTGCTAGCTCTAGCGGCTCCTTCCATAGCATGGGATAGTAGCCACATAGAGGTATTAGAAATAGACCTTAGAGTGGCCATTCAGGCAGAGTACACCTGCTTGTCCTCCGCCGACATGGACTCCAGGGGCGACCCAGCGTACTCTTTAATAAGGTCTCGCTGGAGCCGTATGACATGTGCCATGTACTTCAGTGACCTTACCGAGAAGGTAGCTGAACTGAAGACTCGCTTCCCAAGGCGGTCCATCACCCGAGACTCCTTGCTAGGAGGATGGACAGAGGGACTTTCTTGGGCCAGTTCCCTCTTGGTGGCTGTCGCCACCAACATTGCATCTACCGGGGATCCCTTACTCTAGTCCACTCTGTCGGAGGGGAGGACTAAGTATCTTATCAGGTCTCTTCCGGATGGGCTCCACAGTGTCCGGCTCCTTCCATGCCCTGGTAGTGATCAGGTCTACCAGGGGGTCGGCTGGAGGGGACATCCAAGAGGTAGACTGGCCTGCTTCAAATGCCTCCAGGAACACAGACTCGTCTGAGGTAGGCTTTGGGGCAGACCACCCATCCCTTATTCTGAGCATCTCCATGATGTCTCCAAAGGAGCGTCTTCGGGGGGTGATCCTGGGGAGCCTTCCCCTTCCTCCAAATCTGTGTCCTCGGTCAAGGACTCAGGGGAGTCCAAGTGCCTCCTTTTGCACTTGCGCTTATGAGGGACCTCACCAGACTCATCATGTCCCAACAAGGGAACTACCTGGGACGTTAGAGCAGGCTGCCCCTGAGGAGGGTGGAGCCGTAGCTGTGGCCGGGGGCTTGGAATCCCTCGACAGAGCCCTCTCCACCACGAAAACCGAAGGAGAGCTGCTCTCTCTGGGAACCGAGAGCAAACCCTCCCTCGCATCCGATGAGCGGATCGGGGCTGGAGCCGACGCTATCGGATCCAACGGACCAGTATGCTCCGACCTGGATGGAGCCGAAGGCACACCGACACCCTCAGCTCAGAGAGCTCGGATCTGCCGAAAAGGGACCAGACAGACTCGTGGGTGCTGTCGGCACCGAAGTACCCGACACTATCGGCGCTGACACGCCCCCAGCTCCAACACCACTCTGCTCAGAGGACTCCAAACCCGGGAAGTGGGTTGGAAAAGGAGCGATTGGGGTGAAAAAGGGGGTCGAGCTCCCCCCCGGAGAGGGGGGGGGGAGGCAGGAGCACTCCCATTTGCAATTGGGCCTGGAGGAATCTTCTCATCATCCGGTCCAAATCTGCATCCGTTAAGCTTTTGGTCGACCTAGAGGAGGCCACCGAGGTGGGACGGGAGTGCCGCCTCGATGACCTCGAGGGAGACCAGGCCTCCTCCGGTCCCGGTGAGAAGCAAGGTGACCGGAGTCGGGAAGGAGAAGGCTCGGAGGTCCTGGAGGGAGAAGCCCACTTAGATGGTGGGGCCGATGTAGAGGCCTCGGCCCGCTGCTTGTGGTGCTTCTCCCTACGCTTCTCTTTTCTGTCTTCCCTATCCTCCTGGTCCAAGGTGGGAGGTTGAGTCCTGGCTAGGGGAAGGGAAACGGTCGTGGGTACTGTTGCAGCTGCGGCAGGCACCACGGGGGGACCGGAGGTCGGAGCAGAGTCCGGGGGCAGAAGTCCCGCCAGAATCAACTTCGACCTCCGGTCCTTAAGTGCCCTGGGGTTGAATGCCGCACAAATAGTGCAGCCAGAGGAGAGGTGTTCAACCCCAAGGCACAACACGCACCGAGTGTGGCCATCCGCTGGGGATAGCTTATGTTCACACTCAGCACATTTAGAAAAAAAATGTCTTTGGGGCCTCAGACATTATACTAAGAAAAGGACACACACACTAGGCCCCAATCACACACAGACACACACCCTAACGTTCTCACGAAGGGGGGGGGGGGGATAAGCTAAATTAAAATTTGTAGAGAGAAAAACTACGAGGGGATGCTAAAGACTCACAAACACACTTTTTCTGACAGGAAAGTAAAATAAAAAGATTACATTTTCTCACAAAGTCTTGCTAAGAAACAACCGACGCCTGGAACTCAAAGATCAAGCTGCTGGCTTCAACCGCGGCAAACTAGATCTGAGGTCAGGTAGGGATGGCAGTGGATTATGGGTAGAGGGAGGAGCTTGGAGCTCGGATCTCAGCTGTTGGAAACTGCCGGCTCAGATCCGATATGGATCCAAAGACCCATAGGTTGATGCCCAAATGAAGTTAACTACTTCAGATCATGTCTCTGTGAAGCATCACCTTGTGAGCCTCTGTTTTGGACCTGGGGGGCACCAGAGACCCTGAATTTTTAAGGTGACCAAATGAAGCCCCCCACACCATGTATGAAGCATCGATGAAAAGTTCTTGAGAAGGCACTGGAGGCTGAAAGGGTAGTCCTGTGCTGAGAGCAAAAGATCAATAGAAAATTTGGTGGCCTAAATGAAAATGATTCCAGACAACAGAGATGTCCACAACAAAATAAACCTGTGCTAAACCCATTATGTAACTGACATACAAATTTAATAGATTCCCCAGCTAAAGGAAAAGAGACAATAAATCCAAATGGAAATATACAAGCAAGGGCATCTACATAAAACACCACTAGGAGTGTTACCACAAAGGACAAGAATATGACAGCAGGAAACTAATAAAAACTGATAGATGGAACCCCAGGATGCTGGTAGAAAGGAACATCAGGGTGTAACCACAGGTCCCTTGGTAAGGAGGCACAGGATCTGTTATGGTAGCTTCAAGGTCGGGAGGCATTACCTAACAAATCTGCAGTACTAGGAGCTCCAATAAGTAGTTAGTTATAATGCTTGGCAAGGAAAGGGCGATACCTTGCAAACAGTGGGTTAAAATGTCTGTCAGATCCCTTGGCAATAAGCCTAAATAAGTTCCAGTAGAAAGTACAACAAAAATTATTGCAGCTATGTTTTACCAGAAAGATTGTGGTGAAGTTAAACAAGCTGTGGTAAAATCCCTTGTGTTTATGCTCTGGAACACAAATTGCTTTTCCTTCTATCTTTTGGAATTATCAAACCAGAAATAATTTCCTTTTTCATTCATCCATGGTATGTAATAGTATTTGCATTTTGTGCCTGTATTGTTCAAGGTTGCTACCAGTTCTTGGATCGGTGAGTGTGCTTTTCCAAAGAATGTAGTGGTCTGGGTAGCTTGCTACATCACAGGAGGTCTGTATGTTGGCATAAAGTGTTCTGTGTTGTCAGGACCTCTATCCTTGTGTGAACTGTTTTCAGTTGCTACTGCCATTGTGCTTGTAATTCAAGAAACCCCTCAAGCTGCTCAAGGATTGCTGCTGTTGTTGCTGTTTTAGTGGGAACTGTAATTCTGCTGTTGCTGTATTTCAGGAAAAGAGAATTAACTTTTTCAGCATTCTCAGAGGCTTTAAATTCAAATGTAGGCAAAAATTGTGGCAAGTGTTTAACCTTTACATTTCAAAGTGTCTCTCTTGTACAAGGCAAAGTTTGCTGTTTTCTAGGCTGGAGGATCTTTAAAGGCTTCTGCTGAAATTGCTGGAGCATGAATGTGTTTAGAGGATCAACTAAAATTTCTGATCCATGAAGGATTAAATTAAATTTTCTGGAGGTTAGCTTGGTTGAAAGTAATGATACATTTTCTAAGTTTGCTGCACTAGAAATGAGAGGATGTTTCCATTTTGCTGATGATACATTTCCTTTTGCTGCAAATCAAATGAGGTATTTTTCTTTTACCTGAAGTTCTCTTCCTTGGGGAGGGTTTGTTTATTGATAATTAATCCTGAACAGCTATTTGCAGTGCACTTAGTTTGATGCAGTATCTTGATAGCTGATAAGTTTGAGAGCAGTAGTTTTCTGAACTATTCCACTTAAGTGCCTGTTGGTAAAGGACATACTCCTCAGTAGGGCCGGGTGCGTATGCTCCCTGGTGAAAATAGTACAGGTGGAGGATCCTTTTGTGGCATTCTGCTGTCTTCAATGGCACTTTGTAGGATGATCCTTGGGTTATCTCTTGATCTTCATCAGATTTCCCAACTGAAAAGGAGAGGTTGTGCAATGCATGAAGCCAGTCTTTTTCCAAGCAAGAATAGGTTTTGTCCCTTTCTTGAAGTGTGAGTGGATGCTGTGCATCCAGGGAAGAGACCAGGTCTGTTTGTAATGGATTTGGTGTCTGCTGGATGATTTTCCTTTTAGGTAGGCATCCTGGTTGTTCTGGTGCTCTTGATGTTGCATAGCAACGTCCATTTCCATTTAATTTTCCTGGCACAAATATGGCCTTCCCTGTTTCACATTTATGGTTCCATTGCATTCCAACATACATTGCCATCCGGCATAGAATGACCTTGGGTGAATGCCACTAGCATTTGTGATGTCCATCCTCTGTGCCAAATGATATCCTTGAAGCGTGTCTGAATTGTTGAAGAGGTTAGCAGTTGTGTGCAATTCTTGTAGAATTTGTGTGCATGTGTTCCGTTTGTGTTCCCATGACTAGCCTGGTTTTTTTGTCTGTGTACTGTTTGAGTTGTTGTGTCTGAGGCTCTCTTGGTGATAGTCTGGCAGTTGGGTGTGCAGGAAATTTGGTTGAGGTAAGGCCTGATCTGCCTGAGCCCCTGTGATTCTTGTGAGCTCTTGCCCACCCTCTGTCCAGCCGTTTCCAGGGCTGATCTGCCCATGTAGTCTGTGCTTTGGAATTTACCTGCAGGATCTTCTTCATATGTAGTCTGGCATGTGGAATCAATGTCATGCATTCTAATGCCAGCAACAGGACTTTGTATGCTGTTTTTTGGTGTAAGCTGGAAATGCCTCCTTATAGCCATTAGTTCCAGTTGTGCAATCAGGGTATCCAAGCATTGATTTGCTTGTCCATGATGTAACCCAAGAATGTTATGTGTGGAATGCCATTCTGCTTGACTTAATGCCATTTCTTTTTCTGTGTTTTTCTGCAATAGGTGAAATGTTTTTTCCATGTCTTTTCTTAAAGGTATTGACTTGTTTGGCTTTTATCACTTTCTTTTGATGAGCTTGTACGGAATTTTTTAATTCTGTGTCCAGGGCTTGATGTACTTTATTACCCTTCATTTTTTATGAATAATTTGATATGGATGATTTTGCCTGCAATGAAGCTGAAAAGTAGATAAGCCTGAGGCCAAAGCTGAGAATTGATAATGCTCTGATCTGGTCATATAGGGCCGTTGCATCTGTAATCTGGTCACATATAAGAGTCACCAGAGATTTGCCCTTGCCAATGCAAGTTGAGTTTTTGGAACAATGAGATTTGTTGAGAAGTTGCTGTAGGTGTCAATTTTGAGAATTTGGAACAATGAGTTGGTGTCATCAAAAGTCTGGGTCCAATGAATGTCTCTCCATTGGTTTCTTTCTGATATGAAACGGTTGTTTTCCTTAGCTAGGTTTGTTGTCCTAGAACATTTTTTTTTTTTTGCGTCATGGTTGGTTTTGGTGTTGGTGGTTGCTTTCCTTTAGTGTTTGGTTTAGTATTTTTGTGCTTCCTTCTGTTTGGTTCTGGCCATCTGTTGTCTCATTTGTTTGTGTCTGGTGTAATGTCTAAATACTCAAAATGTAATGGCTTTTGTACTTCGAGGGCCTTCAGTTGTTCCTATAAGGCGGTTCACCTTGTTGTTCCACTGTGACAGTCCTGTGGAAGTGGTCATAGCTGCATTCCTGGACTGACTGTTACTCTGAATGTTAGGCTGCCACTATGGGCGTCCTGGCTGCACACTCTGCTGACGTGCTCCTCTTGGGCCCCTCTTTCTGCCTCTGTGCCTGTGAGGTCTCTTGAAGGACCAATTTCCAAGAAGGATTTCTGGCTAACCCTGGGAGCTGGGACCTGGATCTGTCCCTGACTGTTTCTGTTTGGATTTTTTTTTTTTCCACCTTCTTTAGCACTTGCAGTGCTTGGTATGGAAACAAACTGTCTTCTTGGTAGGAGCATCTAGGCTTTTTGTTTCTGTGGTCTGGTAAGTCTACTCCTTTTTAAACATGCATGCCTTCCATCTTTGTACCAGTCACATGGCTGATCTCAAAAGAGATCTCCCAGCATCCCATCAGACAAGGTCTAAATGGAATCTGACCTGCTGGAGTGGCATGGCAAATCCTGAAGGGGAGGGTGGTCTAAAGGTAAGGAAAGGAGAAGGGTTTATTTAGGTGATCTAACAAAAATTCCTGATACTTAATCATGTGGAATTGACAGTTTAACTGAGGCCCGTTTAGCTGAGCAAGTAAAATAAACTTTACCCCATCTCTCTAATACTCTAGATTTTTTTTTCAAGAGAGGGGGTTTTGGCAGAGATTCAGCTGCACTACAAGGGGCAGGCCCTGTGCCCCAGAGGCAGGAGGAGCAATAATAGTACTTGTAGAGTGATGTTGTGTGTCGGGACTCTGGTATAATCGCGGGCTTCAGGGGGGCTGGGGAAGAGAGTCAGGGCAGTACAAGCATCATTAAATGCATCATCCACAACTGTTAGTACTGGAGGAATGGCTAACAAGCCTATGCTGGGTAATGTAAAAAAGGTCATGGCACTAGAATGAAGAAAAATCCTGGCCCTGCCATTGAAATTGCTCTCTCTCTCATTAGGTTCTCCAAAGAAAATGAAAATTGAGGGGAGGCAGAAGGAAAGAATGGAGGTAAGGCCAGAGAAGGCCTCATATGGAGAATGAAGGGCCATCTGGAGGAGTTCATCTTCTGTATCTGAGTGAAGAATACGGCAACTGTAGCTTCTGGGCCCACTGGCTCTAGGCCTCTTCTCTGGAGGGGATGAGAGGCCTGGCCCTGGTGAGGTTGGGATCCCTGATCAAAGAAATCTGAGCTCTTGGGAGCTGAGAATTTGCCTGGGTGAAGGAGAGGTGTAGCTGGGGTTTTAGAAGAAAGGCCTTAGAAGATTTAGCTGCTTTAGCCCCTAGAAAGCCTTGATAGACATGGATGAAAGGGGCCGATAGAATGTCTAAAGGGGAAGTAATCTGAAAATCTATGATAGTATCTGAAAGCACCAGAGAATGAACAAAGGTTGTTCAGCAGCAGGTGGTAGATTTCTGGTGGTAGGGAGGCATTTAGTATAGCGAAGAAGTTTCGGCCGAAGAAGAAGACAGGGTTTCGGTTTCACTTCAACTGAGACACGCGCCGTGGGCTTAACCGTGGTTTTTAGGAAACCGCTGACCGCGAAAGGAAGTGCACGCTTTGTGGTTTTTTTAGCTCCGGCCTTGGCAAGTCGTAGGCATGTTGTAAGCAAAAAGCAAAAGAAAAAAACTCCGACAGAACTCCACCGACGCGTGTGTCCGCCCCGCTGCTGAAGCTGAACAAGCTGCTACAAGCTGCTCTTTCTGGGCCTAAGCAAAGAAGGCAGTAAGAGTGGAAACCTTATGAGGTATTTGTTTTCAAGTTAGTTAGTTAAACAGTTATTTACTTTTCTGGCTTCGGCTGAGAAGAAAAGAGAAAGAGTTACTTAGCTGAGGTACTTTAGAAGTCTAGTGGTGTAATTGTCTTCTGGTTCCCGGACGAACAGCTTACCTTGCGCTTCTGCGCACTGCAGAAAAAGACTGAGGAAAATGGCGTCGGCTGATGCTGATGCCTCATACCCAATTGACAGCAGCTATAGCGCCAGTAGTGACATCATCAGCCGAGGCCAGACCCAGACTTTGGAATCCGGCCGACCGAAGGGCTGCCTGAGGCACGACAACCCATTTGTTAGGACTGCAGATGCATCCTTGAAGGACATCTGTTGAATACACCATTCAAATTCCTTCTTTAGACAAGGAAGGAGAGATGCACTGACATCCACAGGGTGACAATGCTGCAGCTAATCTGACATGAGGTACCAATGAAGTTTCCACATATGCAGTATGGCAAGCAGGAGCACTGGAATATAACAGGCCATGAACCCCAGGGGTCCAAAGAAACACTCTGGCTGGCATGGCAGTCAGAGGAAGAAGAGACTGAAAGGCCAACCTTTGGAGGTGGAAGAGAAGCCAACACTAGCACTGTCTGAATCATGCATCCTAGATACACGTGATCCTGAGAAAATCAGGAGAGACGTTTGGAAGTTGACCATGAACTCTGGACTTTGAAGAGGAGAAATAGTGAATTCCAGATCTGGTAAAAGACAACTTGGAGAAGGAGCATGAAACAACAGGTCGTCTAAAGAAAATAATGCCTTGGAGCCTGCAGAAAGCAATCACAGGAGAAAGGCATTTTGTGAATACCCCTTGGAGCAGTACAGGCGCCAAACGGCAAAGCACAGACCTGAAAGTGAAAGGAAGAAATGGAGAAATGTAACTTCCTGGAAAGGGGGGTGAATAGGAATATGAAGATAAACATCCTTCAGATCCATAGACACCAGAAAAGCCTGGGGTAGTAAGAGAGGAAAAAGGGTTTGAAGAGTAAACATCCGAAAAGGGGCCCTTGAGAAAGGTGTTGATCAGGAAGAGATCCAGAATAGGTCTAAGTGCCCTCCTTTCGAGGAACCAGGAACATCCTGGAATAAACACCCTTTCACACTTGGGAGGGGGGGGCAGGATAAATGGGTCTTTGGTTCACCAGGGACCCTAGAACCTCTGAGAAAACAAGGAAGTTGCTCTAGAGGAGGTAGAGAAATCCCTGAAAAAGGAGGGAGAGACTTCCATACCATGAAGTTACCCTGATGGATGATGGAAAGAACCTGAGAGGCTGAAGTGGTGAGAAGCCAATTTGGAAGACGAAGGGAAAGCTGAAGGGACAAAGGAACCTGGTGTGGGGTTTGGGGGGGTTGTCAAACAGAAGCAGGCTTGTCAGATAAAGGAGGCTTCTGCATCAATGAAATCTGAGAAGACTTGGCAGAGAGGTCCCACCTACCACCCTTCCTGCCCTTAAAGGCCTGGAGGGGTTGCCTGCAAACAAAAACAAATATTGAAAGATAATTCCTCTGGAACTTGGGGATAGGAGAAATAAAAATACATTTAAGGTCCTGCAAGGCATTAACTTTCCCTTGAAGAGACAAACAGGTTAGCAACAGCAGTCCACAAAAGAGGTTTATTATCCAAAGGAATATCCAACAACTTAACCTTAATGTCTTCAGGCAATGAATGGAGACGAAGCCAAGAATAACGCCTCATGATAGACCCAAGATGTGCAGCCCTGGAAGAGGCATCAGCAGCATCACAGCTACACTTACAGTGGTGAGCCACTTGAAAAGCAGAACCTAAAACAGATAAGACAGAGGATTTGCCTTTAGAATCTGGAAGGTCAGAAATACCATGACAAACCTGAGCAAAGTCACAGCATAACCTGGTCATGTGGCTCTGGTAATTAACAGCCCTAAAGGCCAAAGCAGAAGCAGTGTAAACTTTCTCTCCACTGCCCAACTATCCTTATCAGAAGGCAAAAGTTTGGAAGGGAGCAAAACCTTAGGTTTGTCAGAGAGACTGACACCACAGCAGATCAGCAGAAGGACACAAATAAAAAAATTGACAATGCTCAAAAACCTTATAAAACCTATCAGATTTCTTAGTAGCAGGAGGCTGAGAATCCGGAGACTGGAAGCAGAAACAAAGGAGGAACTGTAGATGGTTTAGGAACAACCACCTGAAGCAACTCATAATATCTTCTTAGAGTATCAGACACTTTAGAAGAATCCAACTAAAAATATTCAATCACCCTAGCAATTGTGTCCCCAGTTAACATTTCCTCAAAAGGACACTCGGGGCTAACAGACAGCTAAATTAAAACCATAAGGCAAAAGTGAAGGCATATATGAAGAAAAGGACAAAGACCCCTCCATCAGTGGAATCTGGTTCCCTAAGCTGTTTAGAAGGGGTAAAGGTCCAAGGAGGATCAGCCACTAAAACCCCTTGAGGATGCTTCATAGCCTTCAAAGCAGAAAACAAGCCCTGAGTAAGCTCTTGCCATTCCCTTTCAGGATCCTTAGGATGGTCTGAAACACGCTTCATTTTTTTTTTCTTGGAGGGGACATCAGCCCCAACAAACACTGGAGGTTCCAACCAAAGACAAAACTTGATAAGAGAACCTGTAATCTCCTCCGTGACCAATATCTGCTGAATCCCTCTAGGACCCTCAGAGATAATCAAATGCATTTCCAACCTCGATGCTCAAAGCAGATGCCTGAAAATCCTCAGAGGATGTGCAAAAAGACAGATCCATGCTGGCCTCCAATGGGGTTGCAGCAACAGAATCTGATGTAGATGCTGAATTGCCTACAGAGCTATTACCTTCTTCTAGAGGAATGTCTGTTGGAGGCTGGACAGCTAAAGAAGCGGGTGAGACTTCTTCGCCTACAAACCTAGCGCAAATATCTTGGGGTTGAAGGATTCTGTCATGTTATCCTGGGCTTAACTGTTTAAGGTTTTCAAGTTAAATGGCCAGGAAAGACAAACGGCTTCTAAGTGTCTTAGGCAAAAATGTCCTACAGATACTACAAGCTGTATGGTCGTGGGAAGTGCCCAAACTAAAAAAGACACTGCTCATGACAATCTTTATGGGTAATCTGCCTCCCACACTGACATTTTTCCTTCTTCGACGACATGAACTCTAGGTAAGCAAAATAGAATATAGCACCAAGAAAAAAAAAAACAACCCCAATGGGGCACTTATCTGATGGCTAGGTATATTCAGCACAGCAACCAAGTGTTCAGGCCAAGGAGCAATAAAGTACAGTTGTGTACACTTACCATAAATGTAGATGTCCGAGTGTATTCACTGTTGCAGTCATTACATTTGGATCATCAGCCTGCAGGTAGCCCTCAGCCGGCCTGAATATCAAAGTCTTGGGTCCTGCGTCAGATGCTGTCTCTTCTTCCATGACGTCAGGTTGTCAGGGGTATAAAGCATGCAGCTGATGCCATTACATCAGTTTTTCTTGCCCCAGATGTCAGGTGCCCCCATAATGGGGAGCAATTATATATAAGGTTATACCTCCAACAAAAAGCAAATACACCAGAAAGCTGAAATACACTAAACAAGAAGAAAGGTATAGCCAAGAGAAGTCAGGGGGCTGGAGGGAGGGTAACCAGGACTGCAACAGTGAATACACTCTAACATCTACATTTATGGTAAGTGTACACAACTGTACTATGTTCTTCATGTTTCACTGTTGCAGTCATTACATTTGGGTAGATTCCCAAAGCTAAGGAAGGGAGGAGGAAGTTAGAGAGCATTAGGACCAGCTATTAAGCCCTGCAAGACTGCAGTGACAAAACCAGCTCTGGATTTAGAAAAAAATAGGCAAGTGGTAATACCTAGTGAAGAAATGTACAGAGCTCCAGGTAGCAGCTTCTAGTTTGCCCCTGGTAGGAACACCTCTGAGAAAGGCTGGAGAGGTACATGCAGCCCTGGTGGAATGTGATCTTATCCCCTGTGGGATAGGTTTTCCATGGTGCTTATAGAAGAAATAAATGAAATGGCCTATCCACTTAGAAATGGTTTGCTTTGAAATGGCCTTCCCCTCTGCCCCTGCAGCAAATGCAACTAGCAGCTGTTCAGTTTTTCTGAGAGGCTTAGTCCTGTCCAAATAAAATGTCTGTGCACGTCCAAAGAGTGCAGTATTCATTCTCCTTTGTTCTGTGGATTAGGAAAAAAGGTTGGCAAATAAATGGACTGATTAAGGGCCACACTGGATACCACCTTGGGCATAAAGGAAGGATTGGTCCTGAGGGACACCCTGTCAGCATGGAAGATGATGAAGGGCTCCACTGCCATAAGGGCCTGTAATTCAGACACTATTCTTGCTGAAGTGATGACTAGAAGGAAGGCTGTTTTCCAATAAAGGAATTTCAACTCTGCAGTTGCAACTGGGTCAAAAGGAGGCAGAGTGAGCTTTTCCAATACAAATTTAAGGTCCCAGGCTGGAGTAGGGGCTCTCCTTGGTGGTCTTAAATTTTTGGCCCCTCTGAGGAATTGTTTCAGCAGGGGGTGAGGGAAGAGGGATGGCTCAGTATTATAATGTGCTGAAACGGCTGAGGCATGAATTTTAATTGATGAGAAGGAAAGGCCCTTGTGCAGCATCTCTGTTAAGTATTGAAGGATATGCTGTAAGCTGGGCACTGTTGTGCCCATCCCTTGAGTCTGGCTCTAGGAACAGTATCTTTTCCACTTTTCAGCATAGGATTTTCTAGTACTAGGCCTGCTTGCCTCCAGAATGACATCTAGCACCTGCTTACTGAGGGATGCTATTGGAGAGCTCAAGGAATTAGCCAGGCTGCAAGGTTCAGGGCTTGAAGCTGGTGGTGCAGAATCTGGCCCTCCTGCTGGGACAGCAGGCAAGGGGTCTGAGGCAGGTGCCATGGTCCTAGCAGTGATATACTGCGCAAGAGGAGGCACCAGTGCTGGCGTGGCCAGTGTGGTGCAATCAGTATTGTCCTTGGTTTGTCCTATTTAATCTTTAGCAGAACTTTTGAGAGGAGAGACAGAGGGGTAAAGGCATAAACTGAGAGGTTTTCCCAGGTGAAGGACAGGGCATCCACTTTCCAAGCTTGACTGTGGGAAGTCCTTGTGCAGAATTTGCCCAATTGGTAGTACTGAGGGAAGGCAAACAGGTCTACCTCTGGACTCCTCCATTTGTTTCTCAAAATGTTGACTATCTTTGGTTCCAGTTTCCACTCATGTGTGTCCATGAGATTTCTGCTTAGGTCTGCCAGTGAATTTAGCTTGCCAGGCAGGAATTGAGCTTGTAGGTGCACTTGGTAGCTCAAGGTTGTGTTCCACAGAGCCATGGCTAGTCTGCAGAGAGGATACAAGTGGGTTCCCCCCTGCTTGTTTATGTACCACATAACAGTGGCGTTGTCTGTCTTTACCAATAATTGTCCTGGAAGGATGTGGTCCTCGAAGACTGTCAGGGAATTCTGTACAGCTAACATTTCTTTTTGATTGATATGCAGGTGCATCTGACTCTGGTTCCATTTGCCCTGAATGCACTGCCCTGCCAAGTGAGCCCCCCATGCATAGTCTGATGCATCTGTTAGGGTTTGGGCGGCAGGGAGTACAGTGAATGGCAGTCCCTTGTTGTGGTAGCAGGCCTCTGCCCACCAAAGCAACTCTGTCTTTATACAAGGAATGATAGGAATCATTGACTCCAGGTCCTGAGAATGTTAAAACCATAGTTTGTTTAGATACCATTGTAGTTTCCTCATATGCAGTCTTGCATATGGAATTAGTAGAATGCAAGAGGCCATGAACCCCAGGGCCTGCAGGATTTTCCTTGCAGATAGCTGGGTCTTTGTGGCCAGTAGTTTGAAGCAGGCTGTCAAATAAACTTGTTTCTCTGGCGTGAGGTAAGCCATCTGGGAAGCTGTGTTCAAGCTTGCTCCCAGGAATACAATTTGTTGGCAGGGTACTAGATGAGATTTCTTTTCGTTTATGGTGTACCCCAATGAGGTTAGAAGTTTCTTTACAAATGCCAGATGATTTAGTAGCATGTCCTGGCTTTCTGTCTGAATTTGACAATCGTCCAGCTGTGGGTATATTTGAATATTTCTTTGCCTGCAAAATGCAATGACTGGAGCTAGGCCATTTGTGAATACCCTGGGCTCAGTAGATAAGCCAAAGGGAAGTGCAGAGAACTGATAGTGCATGTAGCCTGCTCTGAAGCATAGGTATTTCCTGCAAGATTCCCTTATTGGAATGTGCAGGTAAGTTCCTTTAAGTCTAATGTTGCCAACCAGGCATCTTTGCCTAGCATAGGAAGCAGCTGATGAAGTGTTAGCATTTTGAATATTGGGATTACCAAAAAAGGTGTTTAGAATAGAGAGGTCCAGGATAGGATGCCAGAAGCTGTCTTTAATGGGTACCAGGAAAACTCTTGAACTAAACCCTTGTCCCCTTTCTTCTGCTGGGACAGGTTGAATAGCCCTGATACTTAGAAGATAGAGAACCTGCTGTTGAGCCTCTACCCACTGATTTGGGGGTAGGTCTGGCCAACTGTTTGGGGTTGGTAAGGTGTGGAAGTGGAATCTGTATCCTTGGGAAACTATATTTAAAACCCATTTGTCCTGGGTAATGAGTTCCCAGTTTTTGCATGCAGGGCGATCTTTCCCCCTAAGGGAGCAGGCAGTTGAGTAGGGCTTGAAATGCTTAAGTTTAAGTCAGTGTGACAGTTTTCCATAGGGGTGTGTCTTACTACTTCCAGCTTTGGAAGTGGGAGCCCCCCCCCCCACTGCTTAGGGCTGTGACTACCTTGAGACTGTACCCTAGGTGGTCTGCTGTTCCTGGGTTTGGACTGAAAAGGCCTGGAAGAGACAGAAAAGGACCAATTCGTAGAAAGCCAAGGCTTACTGAATCTGGGAGACTGTACTTGCAGGAAATCTTTAACAGTTTGCATAGATTTAGCTTCTTCCTCCATCTTTTTAAGGACGTCCTGCTTTGTTGCCAAACAGGCGGTCTTGGTTTAAGGGAGCATCCAGTAATTTAGCTTTAACATGATCTGGCAAATTCTGTTCCTTAAGCCAAGCATTCCTTCTAAGAATAGATCCAGTGACAGCAGCCCTGCAAGATGCTTCCAAAGAGTCAAAACCACATTGCAAAGTATGTTTACCAACTTGTTCAGCAGAATGCATTAAATCCTGTAATTCTTTATTTTCAGCACAGTCAGGAATCAACATCATTTTCTGTTTAAGTAGTCCCATAACATGCTGCTGATACTTTAACACATGAAACTGGCAGTTTAAGGCCCCAATGGCCAAAGTAGCAGAAGTGTACACCTTCTTACTCCATCTGTCCAAGGCCCTAGAATCTCTATCAGAGGGGGTAGGGTTTTTGGCAGTAGTAGCCTTAATGCCTTTAGGTCCCTGGGAAATGGTTTCTGGGTCCCAGTAGGATTCTTGAAGAGGAACTTGAGAGAGTCAGGTACTCTAATACCGGTCAGGTTTCCTGGGAGCCGGAGGTAAAGTGTCTGGGGCCAGGCTAGATTCCAAGAAGGCATCATCTACAATGTCCAGGACAGGAGGGATAGCTAAAGGCCTGTGTTGAGGTAGGAGTAAGAATTCCATAAGCCTCTTTTTGGAGTAAAGAGTAATCCTGGCTTTCCTAGCAGAAATGCTCCCTAAGAGTGTGCAAGGTTTCACCAAAAGAAAAATCTTCTGGAGGGGAAGCAGAGAGAATGGAGTCCTCTGCATCAGAATCCTCATAGGTAGATAATGGCAAATCCTGGTTATCAGGAGAAACAGAAATTTCAGAATCCTGATCAAAAGAATCGGAAGGAAAAACAGTTCTAGGTCTCTTAGAGGGAGAAGGCTGGTTTCCCCTAATTAAAGTAACAAGGTCTTCAGCCATTCTTATCATTTGTTTTTTAGGCCTATGGGCATGACCATCTGGTTTGGATGTCGGTTTTATAGGTGTGGGCAGAGTTTTAGGCCTTGAAGACGAAGATGGCGTTGGTTTGAAATGCAAGTCAGTAGGCCTGAATACACCCTCAGAAGCTGGTGCCTGCACAGCGGCTCCGGACCCATCCAAGGTAGAGACATCCACAGGTTCCATGGTCGAAGAAGCATCTCGCGGCATACCGGACTCTGAATGGGTCTCCGTAGAGGCCTGCGAATCTGAAGTAGCGGGTATCAGGGGCTGCGAAAGCACATGACTGAGTACTGGTGAACTGGCGACTAGCTTAACGGAAGCGTCGGCAGCTTTGGACATATGCGGTCTGTCTCTGTCTTTATTTTTACGTTTTTTCAGCATGTCAGTAGTCGGATGGCTTACTAAAGCCATTTCTGGATAATTACACAGAGTACCGCAAGTAGTTTGATGGAAAAATGAACAAACGAATAGTTCGAAGTCTGAATAAAGCACAAAACTGACAGCGAGGGATGTTGTGGTCTGGGCCTAAGCAAGGAATGCAGTACGAATTAAAATCTTTGAGATATTTGCTTTCCACAGGTAATACAATTGTTAACTTTTACTGACATCGGTTTAGAGCAAGAAAAAGGATCCCCAACGGGGTACTTAGCTTTTTTGAAGACTTTGGTTCTGAAACTCGAAAACGAAAATTTCAGGAGTTGGCCAACCGGCACTTGCGAACTGCTTCTGTTTCAGGCACCGTGCGGCATGAAAGACTGATGTAATGGCATCGGCTGCATGCTTTATACCCCTGATGACCTGACGTCATGGAAGAAGAGACAACATCCAACACAGGACCCAAGACTTTGATATTCAGGTCGGATGAGGGCTACCTGCAGGCAGATAACCCAAATGTAATGACTGCAACAGTGAAACACTAAGAACATTGGTGGTCAAACTGGTGGCAAAGAAGTTCTGGGTAACTGTGTCCATATGTCATTTTAGGCCCTACATTCTGTGCGGGGGAGCATAAGTGTGACATACATACATATATGATCATTAGTTTTTGGTATATTGGCCATATGTTGGTCTGCCCTGGGCAAAAGATCCCTACAGTTAAGAATACTACAACAAAGATATAAGCAGGACATCTGCAGTTTCCTCAAAGAGAAAACTGGAAATGAATCCCATCTATATTTTAATGCTAGAGAAACTTACACTTTCCTGAAATAACCCTGCAAGAAAATCCAAAATAGGAGTGAAAGATGCTGAAACAGGATCCAAACTCTTAGAAGTAGTCCAAAGACAATCTTTCCACTTACCACTGTAAACCTTCATGTTAGGTTTCAGGGAAGACCACAAAATGTGTAACAGAAGCAGAAAGTCTGACATCTCAGACCACTGTTGGAATTAAGAATCATGCAGTAAGTTTTAGCAAATTTCAAGTCTCAGAGAGGCTGCCCAAACTAATGAGAGAGAAGATCTAGATGAGGATACAGCACCCATGGAGAATGTTTCACATGAGGTGAAAGGTAGGGGGACTAAACCAGACAAGGAAAAAAGTGGCAATTAGAATCAACGTGGTCTTGCACTGGATGGCTTTCCACAGAAATCTGGATAAAGGAGGAAAGGGTGGAAATGCATACAGAAGACCCTAGGTTCAACTGTGGACCACGGCATTCCATGGTGACAGACTCTGAGGGAATCGGATTAAAGTAGCTGCTACATTTGGTGTTTAGATGTTAAATAAAAAGGTCACAGCGGCTGAAAATCATTGATGCTACTGTTTGGTTGATGGGCCACTCGTGGGACAGAAGAATAGATGCACTCAGTTTGTCGGCTAAATTATTGGAACTTCCCAGGATGGGTGATGAAGACACTGCCCACTGCCAATCCCTCATGACTTCTTGGCATAATGGATATGAATAGGCTCCTCCTTGTTTATCTCCCAAACTACCAACCATGTTGTCTGTCTGGACAGAACTCTCACCTTTTGTGAGTGAGTCCTGGAATGCTTGCAATGCTAGGAGAAAGGAAAGTTGTGCAAAATCTTACCATACCATAGATGTCCTTCTCTTCCATGTTGCAGTACTCTACATATGGGTTTACTCTGCATCTCCCGTACGTACGGCCAGTATACAAAAGTTTTCAGTCCCTCTGAAATGCATGGGATGGCTGAGGGAAACTGCCATAAAAGTGACATCTGCACACACCAGCCCTCAGAACTGAAAGCCCCAGTCAGAGCCAGTCCTAATAAGGGCAATCCCAGTCCTGTGCCACCTAGAAAGGGAAATGCAACCTAACAGGAGGGGAAGGAGGGTGGGAAGGAATACTGCAACATGGAAGAGAAAGACATCTATGGTCATGGTAAGATTTTACACAGATTTTCTATGTCCTTCTATTTCAATGTTGCAGTATTCTACTTGTGGGTGAGTGCCAAAGCTCACTGTGACTGGGGAGGAGGTCTAGTCGCAGACTCCAGGAATCCATGAAGAATAGCCTTGGCAAATCCTGCCCTGGATCGAGAGACGTGGTCTAGCTTGTAGTGTTTGGTGAAGGTGTGAACTGAAGACCAAGTAGCTGCCTCCAGAATAGCAGAGGTATCCAAGGCCCTTAAAGAAGGTTCCTGAAGAGGCCATATCTCTGGTGGAGTGTGCTCATTACATCCGAGTGACGCCTCCAGGTGCATCTGCAGTTAACTCCTACTTATGCCTCTAGGTGTCAAACACTGCTTGTTTTCATATATGCATCAGTAATTCCAAAACTAAGCTTTGTACAAGATTTAAAAAATTTTCATCTTAAAACTTACACAATGGCAAATTCAACTGCATTAATAGTTGACCTCTGTCTAATGCAGGTAAATAGATATTAACTGTTGTTTTTATGATACTAATTTATATAGATATAATTTTCACATTTTTCTAAATATCTCAACAACGAAGTAACACAGACAGAATTCCTAAGCCTCACATGAAAGCTCTCAGCTAGATGAATAAAATGCTGCTGACAGTATGTGTATAACTTTAATGGTGGCCAAGGTATTGTAAGTTGTTTACAAAATATTACAAATGTAATAGTAACTGTGTTTACTGTGACATAGAATTCAGTTTAAGACATAAAACATAAAGACTACTGCCACTATAAAAATAGTTTGTGCTGAAGAGTTTGCCATTGATACTTCTTTCATAACCTCTATGGTTCCAGAAATATGAACATTTGTTTGAAATGTGAGGACATAATTTGAGTCTGTCAAAAGGCTTAGGCTCCGCCCATTGAAAGCTAACCGTGCAAAATTCCTGAACTCCAGTGAATGAGTTAACTGCACCCTACAGAGATTTACCATGGAGTTGATAACAGAAGGTGATGGCCTAGGAGATCCAGGCAGATATGGTCTGTTTGGACACTGCCTTCCCCAGGGCTCTAGGGTGGAAGGATACAAAAAGCTCATCAGCCTGTCTGATGGACTTGGTTTTATACAGGTAAAACCAGAGTTGTCGGAGCACATCCAGGGAGTGCAGTACTCTCTCACTGTCCCCCTCTGGGTTAGGGAAAAAAGCCAGGTAGGTATATGGCCTGGTTAAGGGACATGTCATTCACCACCTTGGGCATGAAGGATGGGCTAGTTCTACGGATAACCCTATCCTTGTGGAAAACTAGAAAAGGAGGAATAGCCATAAGGGCTTGTAGCTCTGACACTCTTCTGGCTAAGGTCAAGGCCACTAGCAGTACAGTTGGTTTCCTGGCCACCTGCAGGACATTGAGCACGTCCTCAATGTAAAGGTGTCTAGAGGGGATCAGAATCCTATCGGCCACAGGATGAGGTGCAGAAGCTGCCACTGTGGGTGAATCTGGGAAGCCTTGGGTTGTGTAAGAAGGTCCACTCTGGGGGGTAACTTGTGGTGATTGCTCTCGTACAACTGTAGACGTAGGGGGGAACCCAGTGCTGTCAGGGCCAGTAGGGAGTCACCAACAAGATTTTTGGAGTGTCCTGCTAGATTTTCAGACCTTCTGAATGACCAGGAAGGGGGACGCATATAGATATTTCCCCTTCTGGGAGACTGAGAAGGCATCTGTTGCCAGTGCCTGGGGGTCTGGTATCCAGGTGCAAAAGCCAGGAAGCTGCCGGTTGATGGAGGAGGCAAACGGGTCTATTTGAGGTGTACCCCACCTGTGGACCAGATCCAAGAAGACATCTCTATGAAGCATCCATTTGTGGTTGTTTGTGATGGCTCTGCTCAGAGAGAGTCTGCCTCGGAGTTATGGAGACAGGGAATGTAGACTGCCTGCACAGTAATTCCCTGAGAGGTGGCTAGTTCCCATACCAGAAAGGCTAGTCTGCACAGAAGGTATGAATTGGTCCCTCCCTGCTTGAGATACCACAGCTCAGTGGTGGTGTCTGTGTAAATCTTCAAAGGACCTTGCTGGAGGAAAGGTAGAAACCCCTGAAGAGCCAAAAGAATTGCCCTCATCTCTCAAACATTGATGTGTTCCAGTTTGTGAGGTTATTGCCACAAGCTCTGCACCCTTCGATGGCCCAAAGTTGCTCCCCAGCCCAAGTCTGAGGCATCTGTGTGCATGACCTGTGTGGGTAGAGATGGTTGGGGGGGGGACCTGGATTGTGGTTAACTTGTCCCAACCACCACTGTATTTCCTTTTTCAGGCAAGGGAGAAAGGGCACGTTGTGCTCCAGAGGATGGAAGTGCTGTGTCCAGACTGACCGAAGATACCATTGTAACTTTCTCATATGCAGTCTTGCTAAAGGTAACATAGGGATGGTGGCTGCCATGTAGCCCAAGAGTCTGAGGAACTGTTTTGTAATCAAAGCTGTAGAGTGAAGGATCAGAAGTAGATGTTACGTCATTGTTTCCACCTTTGGGGGGTGGAAGGTATGCTTCCATGAGGTCAGAGCGTATTCTGCACCCGAGGTAGATAATGTCTTGGGTTGACTGGAGATACGATTTTAGGAAGTTTAACTGAAATCTAACGGACTGTAGATGAAACACTACAATGTGGATGTGTAACTGGTGGGTCTCCTGGCTGCCTGCCTGGATCAGCAAGTCATCCAGGTAAGGGAATACCTGGTATTCCCTTTGTCCTGCAATAAGCAATCACTGGGGCCAAACATTTTGTGAAGACTCTGGGTGCAGTGGAAAGCCCAAAGGACAAGGCAGAGAATTGGGAGAAGAGCCCACCAAAAATCTCAAGTATTTCCTGAAAGTTGGTTTTATGGGGCTGTGGAGATGAGCATCCTTTACATCTAATGTAGCCATGAACCCTTGGGGGAGCAGGAGAGGAAAGAGGGTTGGGTAGGGTCAACATCCTGAAAATAGGGACCTTTAAGAATAGGCAGAGATGGGAGAGGTCTAGAATAGGTCTCCAGGGTCATTCATTCCTGGGGACAGACAAGATCCTGGAGTAGAAGCCTCTTCCTTTTGCAGCTGAGGAAATTGATTCATTGGTGCCCAGAGCCAGCAGAATTTGCAACACCGGATGCATGAGGTGCAACTGCTGTGTAGGTGGCTGTAGTGTGCCTTTTCATTTTTGGTGGGGAGAGCCAAAACATGAAGTAACCATTCTGGAGGATGGACAGGACCCCACTTGTCTGAGGTGATGTTGGTACACACAGGGAGGCAGTGAGAGATGGGCTGACAGAGGTAAGAAGGAGGGGAAGGAGGAGGCAAGGAAGGCAGGTAGTCGGATGCTACCTGCCCTGTACTGAAATGACCGTCTCTGGTTAGAGGAAGGAGATGCTCTCGCTGGAGGGGGTTGTTTCCTTGTAGGTTTCCTAGGCCTTGAAGGAGCAAACAGGATGAGAGTGCTTCCTTATTAATTGGGTTTTAGCTGGACAGTTTCTTTGAAATTTTGGTGTGGATGAGACCAGCAAGTGTTTAAGGTCCTGCATTTCTTTACTTTTTGCTGCAGTGACTTGAAAAGGTCAGCTACTTTAGAGCAGAACAATGCTGTATTGTCCAGGGGTGCATCAATAAGCTTTGCTCCAAAATCATCAGGCAGCGGGTGGAGGCAAAGCCAAGAGCATCTACGCAAAGCAGATGCTGATGCTGCTGAGCTGGCTGAAGATTAAGCAGTATCATAACTGCACTTTACAGAGTGCCTAGTAACCTGGGAAGTGAGAGCCAGGAGAGAGGGCAGTGAGGCTTTGGCAAAACAGTCAAGGATATGATATCAGCCACTTCTTTGGTGGCTAATTCCAGGAGGGATAAAGCAAACATTGCTATGTGTGTCTTGTAGTTAGTCACCCTGAAGGACAAGGTGGCAGAGATATAAATCTTCTTACCCAGATGTTCCATTGTTTTGCTGTCTTGGTCAGCAGGGAGAATGGTGGTAGTGGATAAAAGCTTAGAGGCCCTTTCCATAGAGATAGAGATTGTAGCTGGGTCAGCAGGTGGGCACTTAAGCAGATACTTAGCCATGTCAAGCACCTTATAAAGTCAGTCAGGTCTGCGTGGAGCAGGTGACTGGGAATCTGGATTAAGTGATGCTGAGGAGAAGGCATCTAGAAAAGCAGGAAGGATAGATGGAACAGCAGATGGGCTTGGGGAATCCATCTGAATGAGGTCACAGTACTTTTTTTTGGACCTCGGTCATTTCACAGGATTCCCACTTGAAATGATCCTTCATCTTGGAGATAGTTTCCCCAAAAGTCAAGTCCTTAGCTGGGGAGTCAGGATCGAATGATTCTTCCTCTGGGGAGCCATACCCCAAGGGGGAAGAAATCTAGGAAGTGTAAGATCAAGATTCCTCAGAGGAGGAATCAGAAAAGTCTTCCTCTTCCCTCATGTAAGGATCTGAGGTCTGAGGTCTGAGGCCTAGGGCTCAGGAGTGGTGGGGAGAGAGATGCTTTCTTTTGTCTTTCTTTTTTAAGGGGCCTAGCAGGCATCTGGAATCTGGAGACTGCAAAGGACTGGAGGGATCTGACGGGCCTTCTGAAAATTTTGGTTCCCCTGGTGTCCAAGGTCGACGTCTGTAAAGCCTCAGCGGACGTGCTCTCATGGTGGGATTATGAAGCATCCATGGAGGTACCCACTAAATAAATTGCAGCGGATCCGGATCCCTCTACCAGGCTGAGGTTGGGCACAGGCTGAGGTCCAGTGGAAGAGGTAGGCCATAAGGTCTTGGTCTTCTTTTTTGGCGGTTCTGAAGGAATGTCGGAGTCCTCCTCTATCCCTAATGCCATCTGCTTAAGACGTTGGTTTTCCAAGTAAAGGTTTAAAGAATGCAAGTGGCTACGTAGGGTCTTGGATACAAATGCCTGACAAATGGGGCAGACCTTGTAGTTGTTCGATAGTTCTAAGCAGAAAAGACACTGATCGTGGACATCATTGTGGGGAATCTGCCGGCTGCACTTACACTTGCCCTTTCTGGATGACATGAATATGCAATACAAGTAAAAGGAAGGACTGAAAGGGTTCCCAACAGGGTACTTATCTTAATTCTTTGATTCCATCAGCGGTAGCAAAACACCTGACGTATGACTGTCTGCTGAGAAGTTCTGAGGGCTGGTGTGCCGACATCACTTTTATGGCTCACATTTCCCTCAGCAATGTCAGACGTCCCACGTACCTCAGAGGGACTGAAAACTTTTGTATACTGGCCATACGTACATGAGACAAGAGGAGTAAACCCGTATGTAGAATACTGCAACACTGGAATAGAAGGACATCTGCTCTCATAGGTTCATAGGTAGGTACTAGGCTATTGGCCCTAGGGCCTATACAAGCCTAGCCAAAAAGGTACCCTGGCATTCGCCACCCAAGAAAATTATTTTCCTGTGCCCCAACCAAGCAGAAAGTACAGTTTTGTACCTACCATAAATGTAGATGTTCGAGTGCTAATACAGCTGCAGTCATAACAGATGGGTTCTCCTGCCGTCAGGCGGGTCCTCGGTCGGCTGAATTCCAAAGTCTAGGTCCGGCGTCGGTTGTCGCTTCTTCCCTGACGTCAGTGCGACAGGGGTATAAAGGAACCAGCCAACGCCATTTTCTTCAGTTTTTCTTGCCCCAGATGTCAGGTGCCCCCAGAAGGAAGGCAATACATAAATTTGTGTAATAATGCAGTGCAATATAATCAAAATACAGTAGTTGCAAGCAAATACATCATAAATGAACACCCCAATCAGGTTGTATGAGGATGTGTTAGCCTATAGGCCTGTCCCAAGAGGGGAAGGAGGGAAGGAAACCTGGACTGCAGCTGTATTAGCACTCAAACGTCTACATTTATGGTAGGTACAAAACTGTACTATGTTCATCGTGCATATAGCTGCAGTCATAACAGATGGGTAGAATCCCAAAGCTAAGAAAGGGTTGATAGGCAGTAGGTGGAACTAGGAGGAGCCAAAATGCCCTGCAAGACTGCAGTGGCAAAGCCTGCTCTAGATTTGGAGTATAATGGTAGGTTGTAGTGCTTGGAGAAAGTATGCACAGAACTCCAACTGGCTGCTTCCAAAATATCCTTGGTAGGAACTCCTCTGAAGAAGGCTGCAGAGGTGGCTGTGGCCCTGGTGGAATGAGTCCTAATGCCTGTAGGTACAGTTTTGCCATGAAAGGAATAGCAAAAGCATATGCAGTGGGCTATCCATTTTGAGATTGTCTGTTTGGAGATTGGCTTTCCTTGAGCTCCTACTGCATAGGACACAAAGAGCTGTTCTGATTTTCTGAAAGGCTTTGTTCTGTCCAAATAATAACGCAGTTGTCTGTGGATGTCCAAGGAATGTAGTAATCTCTTCCCTTTGTTTTGAGGATTAGGATAAAAAGTAGGTAAATGTATGGCCTGATTTAAAGCTACCCTGGATACCACTTTAGGCATAAAGGACGGGTTGGTTCGTAAGGAAACTCTGTCCTGATGGAAGATGATAAAAGGCTGGACAGCCATGAGAGCCTGTAGTTCTGAAACTCTACGAGCTGAGGTGATAGCCAGAAGGAAAGCTGTCTTCCAGGACAAATATTGCAAATCTGATGAGGCAGCTGGCTCAAAGGGAGGCAAGGTCAGTTTTTCCAGAATGAAATTAATATCCCAAGCAGGTAGTGGTTGTTTCCTTGGAGGTCTTAAATTCTTAGCCCCTCTGAGGAACTGTCTTAAGAGAGGGTGAGAGAATAAAGGTGGATCAGTGTTGTATTCTGCAGAAATGGCTGAGGCATGGATTTTGATGGAGGAGAATGAAAGTCCACTGCTTAGCAGCTCAGCCAAATATTGTAGTATTTGAGGTAAGTTCAGTTTTCCAGGATCCTGGCCCTTTTTCTCATTCCAGACAGAAAACCGTTTCCATTTTGCGGAGTAAGCTTTTCTAGTTGATGGCCTTCTGGCCTCCAAAATGACATCCTGCACCTCCTTGGAGAGTAGGGCCTGTTGTATTTCCAGATGCAGCTCTCTGCATCAAGTGCAATTTCCCTTATGAGCACACAGAGAGACCACAGTCAGTCCAGGGCTGGTTTCTCCCTCTTTTTCCAGATCCCCAATAAGACTCCCCACTGGCACAGCTACAGAATGGCCTGAACGGTATCAGAAATGTAATTTTCTGGTCTCGATGTTGAATGTTCAAGTGATATGTTTTATACAAGAGGTTATCAAAGTTTTTTAGTTGACAATATATGTAAGGAAATAATTAAAAGAAAAAAAAACAAGGTATATAACCCTCTTTTATGTGAAGGGGTGAATATTTTGATTTCTGTCACCAAAAACACTAGTCAGAGTTTACTCATGCTTTTGTCACCACTTTTACCAGTGACCACAACACTATCTACACAATTTTGAATAAGAATTGGTGCATATTTTCTTGTTTTGATGAATTTAAAGAAGTGGTTGGGGAAATCCCACTGCTGGTATATAAAAAATATTGGTCCATAAAAGATTATCTGGAGAAGGGGAACTATAAGGGTGGACACACAAAAAAGGTACATATAAATGTGGCCGGTGTAATAAGTGTGAATTTATTTTGGAGCAACGTGGGTTTAAAGTCAACATTTTTATCAGAACATTTTATTGTAACTGTAATTCAGAGAGTCATCTATTTGGCCTTATGCAAATATTGTGAAGGTTTCTATACTGGGAAAACGCAGAGGCATTTTAAGGACCATATACGTGAACATGCATCAGACATCAAAAAACAGGACAGTAATAATGCACTTTCTAAACATGCCCTTAAATACCCTTGACATTGTTTTGAATTTATAGGTATTGATACAGTACATGTTAATTCTAGGGGAGGACCATGGGGTGACCTTATAGAACTGAAAAAGTTAAGATGGCAGATAAGACTGAATGCCTATTTGCCACCAAATAAGACCTCCAGTACCAGTTTACTTGGGCTTTGTTTTTATATTGCTTAGTAACTTCATTTATGTAAAATAACTTAACTACAATTATTTTATAGGATTTTTTTGAGATTTCATTAGATATATATATTTTTTCCAAATTATTTCAACATCTTGTGTTTGACCTCAATTAAAAGATGTTATTTTAAGGATGTATCTCACTGGAGGCTAATGTTCACGTTACTAGAACCGAAGGGTTTTTAAATGATTTGTTTTGATAGTGTTTTTAGATTCTGAAGTCATCCTTGGATACAATCATGACAAAGGCGCTTAAATCTATTTAATAAAGAACTTTTAGCAGCTGTTTGTGCAAGTTTTGTTTCTTCAATTCGCTGCCTTTGGAGTTTTTGTTTGTGCAGTGTCGATGACTCTGAGGTTTGATTCACACACACACACACCTGGGAAAGGCTGACACAGGTTTTCCAGCAATGCCTCCTTCTGCCCAAACTATGAGGTAGTTACCACTGCCACCAGTCAACTCCTTATCATCTACTTTAAAGACCTTAAAGGTTATCCAGTCTTACTATGTAATTAACACAAATGGTAGCTTGACCAAGAGCAAGGCTATCAGGAGTGGCCCACACAGTGTCACTAAATAAATATGCAAGTACTCTCAAAACTTAAATATCTCTACACAGATCAGCTACAATAAAATGTTTAAATATATTTAATAGTAAAAGAACAAGACAATACTAAATATATACTCACAGTGACAGAGTTCCAAACCACATGAAATATTTAAAACATTTCAGGACAGTCTCAAATGAATAAAGAAAAATATCTAAACCAAGCTTTACTATATTCCTGACTGAATCTAAGAATTATACTATAACCTAAGAACTTAATAATAGTCAAGGCAGATGTAGTGAACGGATCTTCTAGTTGTTGTCAGGTCCAAGACAGAATGCAGAATGCTTTGTCTCACTAGAAGACTTCTGAAATTAATCTCAAACAGTACTGCTGGGATAACTTGCAGAATGGCATAATTTCTTGTCAACTGACTGCTAGTTCTCAAGCCAAACCACCACTGATGAAGCTGGCAGTATTTTGCATCTACCTGTAAAAATATACAGATAAGGGCTTCTCCTCAGATTTCTGGCAGATGCTGGAAGTCATAAAACAATTGCATTCCTTCATGCTTTCAAGACTAGTAATTACTACATCCTAAAGACAATACAGAAAGTTTCCTAGTACAGACATTATGTCTCTTGCTACATCGAAAATTGAAAGATACCATATTTTGAGGCCTACCTGCAATAGAGCATGTACATTTCTGTTCTCTTCCAGTAGAGCACACTGTGGCTACATTTCAAACAGCACCCTGCAAATACCCTTTTCAACATGTGTCTGTACAAGCAGTTTGATATACACAACATACAGTTCTAATACATTTGTAACATAAGCATCTTGTATAAATCATTTCGATATTCACCAGTGACATATCATTTACAAAATTCCAGCTAGCTAGGCTGGCAGTATCTCCTTTCATCACAGTAATGCCTTATAAATGTATGCATAGAGGACAAATTTGATGCTTCTGGAATACTTATAGAATCCAACTCTTTCCAAGTCACAGATGAATTCCAGGTCCTATTAGAGTGGGCTTTGACCCAGTTTGCAGTAGTGTAGCGAGTATGACAAAAGGTAATAACCTGAGACAATCATTTGGAAATGGTCTATTTTAACACAGGTTGTCCCTTCTACTTACCTTCACAAGAAATGAACTGATACGAAGATTTGAAAGACCAGACTTGTATGTGGACATCCAAGGTATAGAATATCCTCTCACACATTCTCGGTTCCGTAAGAAAAACAGGTAGATGGCTAGTTTGGCTTAAAGTAAACTCAGATACCACTTGAGGCAAAAAAGGATTAGTTCTCAAAGAACTTGGTCTCTTGTGGAAAAGATAGGGTTGCAACTCAGATATACTCTTCTTGCAGATGTCAGAGCAATTAGTAAAACAATTTTCAGTGTTAAGAACCTCAAAACTCAACCAGATTAGCTGGTTCAAGTGGAGCAAGTATTAGGTTCTCTAACACAAAATTAGGATCCTAAGGAGAGGCCATCATGTTTCCTGGAGGCCTGTTATGCAAAATGCCTTACAAAAAAAGATTTTGACATGAGAATGCATTAAAAAAGTATGATATACGGGCAGACATGCCAATTAATGAACCTTGCTGGAGGAGTAAGAAAGACCATAGGACAGTAACTCTCTCAAATATTGTAAAACTAGAAAACAACTAGCCCTGAATGGATGCTGGTTATGTTGTTGGCAACAGACAGAAAACCTTTTCCATTTTCTAATATACGATTTTCTAGGATTAAACTTTGTCTTCATTAATTCCTGCTGCACATCCTCAGTAAATAAGTGCCTAAAGGGAATTAAGACCCTATCACTGAATACAGTCAGCTGAAGGTGACTAAGGTTGGGGGTGTATCAAACATTCCTGATCTGTCAGATTGCATCCATTCCATGAGAAAGCTTGTGGTAATTGCCCCTTGCCATTTTCAAAAGGGGAAGCCACTGCTGCTGAAGCCAGAAGGAAGACACCACAATGATCTTGGGGGATTCCTTCTGAAACTTCATATGTACCCTGGATATCAGTAGAAAGGGTAGAAAAGATACAGAACATTCCTGTCCATAGAAAAGAAAAGGCATCTATCGTCCAGGCCTTCTTGCATAGAATCCTGATGCCAAATTTTGCCACCTGATTGTTCAGAAAGGATACAAATAGGTCTACTTGAGGAAATCTCCACAGAAGGATCAATTCTTGGAAGACCCCTGGATCTAACTTCCATCCCCTTGGGGGAATTCCTTCTGAAACTTCATTGGTACCCTGGATATCCGTAGAAAGGGTAGAAAAGATACAGAACATTCCTGTCCATAGAAAAGAAAAGGCATCTATCATCCAGGCCTTCTTGCATAGAATCCTGATGCCAAACTTCGCCACCTGATTGTTCAGAAAGGAGGCAAATAGGTCTACTTGAGGAAATCCCCACAGAAGGATCAAATCTTGGAAGACCCCTGGATCTAACTTCCATCCATGAGGATCTGTCCTTGCCCTTTTCAGCTTGTCTGCCACACAATTTTGCTCTAAGGGGATGTAGGATGCCTGCTGAATGAGACTGTGTTGTGAAACTATATCACAAGCTAACACTGCTGGCCTGCAAAGTGGAACAACTTGTTTCACCTTTGCTTGTTGATCTATCGCATGACTGTATTGTCCAACAGCCTGATGAGGTCCACGGCACCAAAGATGACTCAGAGTTCAGTGCCTTGCATAGAGCAAGCATCTCTTTTATATTTATGTACTTGTGCCTGACCTTGGTGTCCCAAACACCTTGCACTTTTACTCCTCATGAAACTGGGGGGGGGGGGTATGGGAAAAGAGAAGTGGGGACCTGGACTTAGAGATATTTCTGTCTCCAGCAAGTGATTTCTCTTCTGACAAATCTTAGTACTGGGATTTTGAAAAGATAATGGGTGTTGGTGCTTTATACATCATTGTATCATTCTCATATGGAATCTTGCCACAGGTATCATGAGAGTCAGATGCCATAAGACCCAAAAAACTAAGGTATTCCCTTGCAGACTGATGTCTCAAGAGGAAAACCACAGAAACAGATCTTGATACAGACTTTTTTCTAGAGAAATAAAAGCACTTTGAACTGAGGTGTCCAGCAAACACACCAGGAAGACAATTCAATGTGGAGTCACAAAAAGACTTCTGAATGTTCTCTTGAAATTCCAGCTTGTATAAGAGATCTCTCACCCAATTTTTAATTTCTCCAAATCTTTTGGGTTACTAATTCCATGACAGTAATGGATCCATTTCCTAAGTCAAAATACGATTAAAGTTCATGAAATTAGTATTTTTACTCTATCAGCCAAAAGTGCTCTTTGCAGCACCTGCAACATGCCCAGTAATGACTCCTGCAATTCGTATGAAGTTACATGAATTGGTAGCATGTCTAAACATGACTGTAGACTCTCTATCAGACCTGTTGCTCCTACTACTTTTGGAACTATATGGGTATCTTTTTTCCACATTGCTCTCATTTCTGCTTGCAAATCCTGATATTGTATAATTTTGTCTCTCTCTGTACGCAGGACATTGTAGTTACTGGGTGTGGTGATATCAATGATCAATGCTATTTTTGTCTTCTTTTCTTGGACCACTACATCTGGTTTTCTGGCATCTATCTTTTGAACTGTCAGTAATGGATGATCCCATGAGATGTAGACTTAATTTTCTATGATGCTTTGTGGCTCATGTTTCCAGTGTTTTTCAGCCACTTCAATACCATAATGTTTGCACACTCCCCAGTGCAACAGTCCTGACCCATTATTATGCCTTTAAGTATGCAGTCCTTCTGCCATTAGTATGCCACAACCAGCAATGAGGTGTGCAACTGTTTCCAATTCGGTTTTACAAAACCTACATTTGTCAGCATCTCTCACATGGTCAATGTTGTCTTTTCGGCCTTCCCCCGGTTAGGGGTCGCCACAGCCTAACTCCGATTCGCTAATGATTGGCAGTAGATTTTTTATGGTGCCGAGTTGCCATCCCGACGCCCAACCTACAGCGAAGGCACGCCCATTCACGCATGTCTTTCAGAGGCCACTGGGAGGACATGCAGACTCCACACAGAAGGCACTCCAGCCGAGAATTGAACAGGAGAACCTCTTGCTGTGAGGCAACAACGCTACCGCTGTACCACCGCGGCTTGTCTCTCACATAGTCAATGAACTTTGAAAATCAGCCTGTACATAGCCCAGTATCTTGGGCAGCCAATATTAACCTTTTATCTCTTGGTTTAAATTCACCTCTCCTTAACCATTCCTGCGTTCGTTACTGCTCAACATGAGGTTCTTCTGGAAGTTTTCTATACCTGCAATTATATTTAAGCATTTTCCACATTTCTTGCCTTTTCTTCTGGTCCTTCACCTTATATTCTTTTTTTTTGACACATTCAGTTGCTGCCTGATTTTTATCTACTTCTGGTTTGGTTTCCATTTCTGCTTGACGCATACATGCATCTGCTAGATTAAGCAGAGAAATCTTAAACTTATTCTCCTCGAGTTTAAAAACTTTCACTATGTTTGGGTCTTGTGAGGTCAGCAGATATATGTGGAGTCCCATGACTGCAGATCTATACAAGTAATCAATTTCAAGGAGGCCCATGCCTCCTTCGGAATGGGGAATATATAATCTTGGTATGCACTGATTTTTATAGATCATTTGGTGAGCATGAAGCATCCTTCTTGTTTTAATACCTAATCTATCCAACATGTTTTGGGGCCAATCAATCACTCCAAAACTTAAGTTACAACAGGAAGAGCAAACTGGTTTATAGCTTGGATTTTGTTCTTAGATGCCAATGCTGTTTTCAAGATTAAGTCTTCTAAAGTATTCCTTACTTACTTATTCGCATTTGTTCATGTTTTATTGCTGGTCCTTCAATTCCCAAGTATTTAAACACTCCTTGCTCAAGTTCTTTTATATCACATTCTTGTCCCAAACTGATGTTTTCCTGGTACTGCAGTTCTTCTGCTTTAAAGGTTGTTTTTGCACATTTACTAAGACCAAATGAGATTCTAATATCTGAAAAAGTTTTGACAAACTGCAGCTGTGCTTTCAGTTCCTCATCTGATGAGCTATACAGCTTTAAATCATCGACAAGGAGATAAGAAGTCTTTAGATTTTGTTGTTTAGTAGCAGCCAAATTATAGCCATGGCCTAAGCTAAGTAGACAGCTTAAAGGGTTAAGGGCAAGGCAGAATATCCCCCTTTGAATTTTATCCCTGGGATAATAAGTTGTCCTTTATCATGGCTTAATTGCAAACTGTTTCATGGTCACTGTAATGTAGTCAGTGTATTGTGTATTGTATACATTTTTAACCACTCTTATCCATGAATGTGGGATACTATCAAATGCTTTTTTGTAGTCAATCCATGCCACACTTACATTCTTCCCCTTTTTAAAGTTCTTCACTATGACCAACGACAAATGATCCTTTGTTCCATATGACTTTCTTGTATTGCCCTTTCGTTCTACTGCCATAATTGAGTTTTCTTCTATAAGGCTATAAAAACTCTGTCGGCTTCAATTCCAGTGTATAGTTTATAAGTAGTCGGAAGGCAAGTTATTGGTCTATAATATTTGAGGTAGCTTGCAGCTTCATTCTTAAGTAGAATCACTGTTTTACCTGTTGTTAGCCAAGTTGGTATATGTTTGGGGTGTGCATATAAATAGTTTTTACTCATGGCTAAATCTTCATGCAAAGATGTTAATACTTTTAACCTAAAAGTTAGGTACTGCATCTGGGCCTGGGGTTTTCCAGTTAGAGGCTTTTCTTAACTTTGTTTCAGTCTCTCTGGCTGTTACTTCATCCCATTTCATATCCTGTACCTTTAACCTTCTTATTCTATTTACTTCTTTTATCTATTTAGCATCTTTGTTGTGTTCCACAGGGTCTTCATAGATACTTCTCCAAAATGCATATATTTCTTTTTTTGTCTGTCTTTCAATTCCTTTTACCTTGTTTCCCAATTCTCTATAAAATCTTTTTGGGTCATCAATAAATTGCTTATTTTGTACTTTTCCTTTATTTTTATCTGTCTCTCTTCCAAGCTTTGCCTATGCAGAAACTTTTAGTTTACTTGCAATAGTGCATGATAGATCCTGGTCTATTCTGATTTTGTGCATTGCTTTTACCACATCTATCTTTCTTAGTATTTTTCTTGATCTATTTCCTCTTCTATACTCTTGTAACAGTGACACTTGTATTAATTTGCTTTATATTTTTTCTCTATTTGATACTTCCATGACTATATTCGATTTCTTGCCTTCCTTTCCCTCACTATCCTGTGTTCTTGAGGTAGAACTTTATCAGTTATTAGTTTAGCTGCACAGTAATATATCCATTTCCTTCTGTTATATCACATGGATCTCTACGGATAATCCTAATTACTGTACTCGTTTGTTTTATCCGATTTCTGACTTTTGGGGCTTTACTGACCTTCTGTAGTCTTTCTTTCGTTGATCTTAATATATCTATCTATATCAATTATATCAAGTAACTCTTCTCTTAGCTCATTTTCTTCCAAACTAAGGGTACATCCCTTGTTTTCCGTTTCCTGTGGGTATTCTACAGAACGTGTGGCACCTTCTCTTCAATTTCATCCTGTGCCATCCGTTACTCTATCATATGGGAACTCACTGGCCTATCACACCTCAACATTGACTGCATCAGAGTTTCCACAGTTTCCTGTTCCTTCCCTTGCTGTCCAGCGTCAAGTGAACATTTATACTCATTTCCTGTGGAAGGCTCCAGAATATCTTGATATGGCACCTGACCAATTGCTTCCTGTTCCACTGGTTTCCCTTTAATGTGGATATCCATTGCTCTATTAAGATTTTCTACACTGAATCCTTCACTTTGCAGGTGCTCTATAACCTCAATTTCTATTTCTTTAACCTCATTATTAATCTAATTTTCTGCTTTTCCTCTTTATCTTATTTTTTGTATTGTAAAGTTTTTCATATCTGGACTCCTTTGCCTGTATTTCTCTTCAAATATCTTTGGTGCAGCTCTTTTTGTATTGGTTAGTCTTGCTTTCTCCTTTGCATAAATATTACACCATATTAAATCTCTCTTTCCCATATCCATATTTCTTCTTTAAGTCTTCCTGCTTCTCCTTAATTTTGGAGACCCACTCCATCATGCTGTGATGTAATCTGTGTTAGACCTTCTACATTAAATCCTTCACTTCGCAGGCACTCCATAACAACTTCTATTTTTTTTAACGTCTACTTTACTAATCTTTTCTACGTTCCATCTTTGTGGTATTTTTTTATTGTGAAATTTTCCATATCTAGATGCCTTTGCCTGTATTTCTCTTTGAATATCTTTGAGGCTGCCTTCTTTATATTGATTAATTTGGCATTTTCTTTGCATAAATATTGTACCATAGCAAATCTCTCTCTCTCTCTTTCCCATGTCCATATTTTTTTATACTTTTCAAAAATATCTAGGTTTTGTTTACATTTTTACACTTCCTCAGATGCTTCTTTTTCCAAACAAATCAAAGTTTCTTGATTTATAAACTGTTTTTCAAAAGTCTGTTGCATTAATTAATGCAAATTTTCCTTTGAAGCTTCTGACAGTTTTTCCTGTGGAAGTATTTTTCTTTCCTCTAATTTATTTCTTAATCTTTTTGTATATCTTCTGTCTGGAGATGTTGGGCTTTTTGCATAATAGTAACAATACATAATTTCTTTCTTATCCTCATTAGTCCGCTCTATCATCTTTACGGCTTTTCTTTGGCCCATCAGTTTTTGTGAACTGCTACTTCTTTCTACAACAGGGGGGCCAACCCCCCGGGCCTGGCCCCATTGTATGAATGTTTTCCATATTTTGAGGATCCTACACGGTCATTTTTTCCAATCCTGGCACCAACCAGTGTGTCTACCAGGATTGGACACTTTTCTATCCTGGGTCTCGTGCACCCAGCTATCTTTTTTTGTTTTTGACTTGCTTTTGTCCATGATATATGCTATATAAATACAGTCTATATATCAATGTTGCCTTGGAGAGATTTTGTGAACAAGGTCCACCTCATGAAGGTACTCACCAAGACTTGAGGATGAATTCAATTTCAGCACTACTATTCTCCTTTGCTTGCTGACTTTTCATCTCTCCATTAGGACCCCATGACTCCTAACATGTTGAAAAAGACTACAAAGATAAGCAAGTTGTTTAAGTGTGGATAACCTGTAGCCTGCAAGACACTGAACACTCTTGGTGCAGTGGACAGTCCAAAGGGTGAGAGAGAATGGCTAATGTGTTCCAGATACATAAAACCTTAAACATCTGGATGAATAGGGATGGGGTGATATGAACCTTTTAAATCTACTGTTACCATAAAACTGAATGTGGAAGAGGTAACATGTTGTGAAGTGGATGTATTTTGAATTTGGGTACCAACAGAAATTGGTTTAGGAAAAAGATGCAGTACTGGTCCTGCAAGACTTTTCTTTCTCTGGCACCAAAACATTTTTTGGGGGGAAAAAAATCTTCTCAAAGTGAGAAGGGGGAACTATCACTCCCTGTGACAACACGTTTGAAGGACATGGAGAAACAGAGGAGTCTGGTTTGATGGATGACTAATTATTCACTGAAAAGGAGCAATTTCCTCTCACTGCAATCTGTAACTTTGATGAATGCCAAAGACAGAAGTGGAGATTCAGACTTTCAGGAGGGAAAAGGACTGCCAGGGTGGGGTGGGGGTTCATGATCCCTTAAATAGTAATTCTGACTTATTTGACTGTATTTTGGGGGTGGGGGTCCTGCCTTCTTTCTGGAACCCCCTTGCCATTGCTTCTTAAACGTCTGTTTACCACCATTCGGCCAATACTGTACTTTGTTTCTCGTCAAAACTGAACAAGGGGGTAGATAATCCTTTGGAAAAGGACAGCTGAAAAATACATTTCCTTTATCAACTGACCTCTCTCATCCTATATTTTATAACTTCTGTAGCAAAGGGTCCAAAAATAAATCTCTATAAAAAGGAGAATTTTAAATCTAATTTTTCACATTTTCTGGGAGGATTTGAAAATGTAGCCAAGCAAGCCTCCTCAAAACATTACCAGTGGCCATAGCCCAGAAAGAAGCGTCAGAGTCATACACACACTATAAACAATGAGTTTTGACCTGTGAAATGGGAGAAACTAAACCATTTAAAGTCTATTGGTCATGTTTGGAAACATCTTTGTTAAACACACATAATTCTACAGAACATAAAGATTAAAGAATGCTGGTTTACTTTAGTTCCAATGTTTACCTCTTTACAGGAGATGCATATTTACATTGTGGTTTCCCCACTACATTGTCATGTGGTAATTTCTGATGTGAGGTGCTCCATCTGCAAGAACCATTTGAGAAAGTGCCTTTCTAGGAAGTTCTGATGCATAGAAATACTATAGCTTACAGATTACTTAGACAGTGAGACATTGTGGCTTCAGTCTTTCATGAAGTCATGGCAGGAATTTTCAGCAACATCCTCGAACTGGGTTCTCACCAACATGGGAGACCGTTGCTCCACACCTATAATCAATTCCTCCCCTGGTTAAATCTGACCACAAACTGATCACCATCCTGAAAAACTTCTCGAAAGCCAATTCTGGGCTCCAAAAAATAGAGGCGGCTAACTTCTCGGCACCCATGCCAATGGAATATAGTTGCATGACTGCCGAATCATACACCAATGCACTGTAAGAGCATGTACATAAATGCATGGACCTTGCCATACCAAATAGAACTAAGACACTCTCCTCCAAAAAAATGCAAGCCAATCTGGTGGTCCCCAGCCATCAATAAACTCTACAACAGAAGGAAGAAACTGCTGCAGAAAAAAAATGAAGTCATATGACTGGAAAACCTCCCTTATCAGTCTCAACAAAAAGCTGAGATCACTTTTCAAATCCTCTAAAGCCAGCTATATGAAGGCAGAATTGCGGCTGACACCAAAAACAACCACAAAGCCTTCTACAGTTATATCAAAAACCTCAAAGGCAATACCCAGATTTGCTCTGAGTTATTTGCACAATGGCATCTCCTATACTTAGCCAACAGATATAGCCAACATACTGGACGACAGATTCAGTGCAAACTTTACCCCCCCCCGGGCCCTATCACAATAACAGAAGAAAGCCTGGTACCCACTATTTCTGTGGCACAGGTAAAAGCTGCATTGTCCAAAGCCAAGAATACAACTTCCAGGGGACCCGATATCTCTGGCTGCATCCTACATAAGCTACAAAACAAACTGGCACCTCATCTGTGTACCCTGTTCAATCACAGCCTTAACTCAGGCTATGTTCCTAACGAATGGCACACTGCTACAGTCATCCTGCTCCATAAAGGGGGGAGCAACTACAGACCCTGGGAACTATCGCCCCATAGTCTGATATGCAAATCTATGGAGTGCATCATCACAGACCTGCTTAACAAAGACATAAGCAATCTCCAAACTATTGACTCCACACAGTTTGGCTTTGTCAAGGGGGATCTCCTGCCTGCTGAACCTGGCTGACTTCTTCAAGGCTGTGGATGAGGGTAAGGCAGTGCCATACAGCCTACCTCGACCTGGCCAAGGCCTTTGATACCATTCCCCATTCATCTATCATTGATAAACTCACCAAACTAGGCATCAATGTTTACATCACTAGGTGGGCTGCAAATCGGCTCAGACAGGTCCCACAGAGTGAAAGTTGTGGATTCCAAGTCAGACTGACGACCAGTCACGAGTGGAGTCTCACAGGGCTCGGTCCTGGGCCCTCTCTTGTTTGGCATCTACTTCTCAGAAGTCCAGGCCAACACAGGACGACTTTGGCTGACCAAGTTCGCTGATGACTGCAAGCTAGGAGTCATTATCAACTCACCAAGTGATGCAGACATCCTACAAAGGGGCCTCTCTGAGACCCGTGACTGGTGTAGGAACCATGGCCTAAAGCTTAACACCAAAAAATGCATTATTCCCTTTGGAAAAAACTCAGTTCCCATGAATTACCACGATGATGGGAGCCCACTGAACACTGAAAGGACCATAAGAGATCTGGGCACCCAGGTCAACAGCTACCTGACCTTCGACCACCACATTGCCACTGTGGTCAGGAAGTCCTTCTACGTGGCACATCTTATAACCAAAGGTTTTGCATTCAGGAAGAAAGAGGTCATCATCCCTCTCTACTCATCCCTCATTAGACCTATCATCGAATATAACACCCCATTTGGCATGTATCTGACCAGACACCTACAACAGCTGGAGAGGCCAGAAACGTACCTCACAATCCTAGGTCTTAAACACATGCCCTACATGGACAAACTCAAGAAACTTCAGCTGTTCTCACTCTTTTATTGTCCACTTAGAGGTGATGTCTGCTTGAATTATGAAGCCATGTCCAACCCAGCCCTACTTGAAACGCTACACCTAAAGAAATCTCAATCCCCCCGCACCACATGCTCCAGAGATCACAACCTCATTACCACAATTAACAGATCATGCTGGAGGGACAGGTTTATCTCCTAAAGACTGCCCTTACTCTGGAATAAGCTTCCCATTCATCTCAAGCAGAGCACCTCGCTGGCCCTCCAAAAGAAATCTTGACGAGTAGAAGGGTAAAACAAAGTTCACTCCAGGGATCATTCCAGTTGCTCTACTGGATAGGGGCACTGTGAACTATCGAGTGGCATGATGCCTGGGCAGTTTTTTTTGGGCTAGGCTTGTAAAGGCCCCAGGGACATTAGCCTAGTAAACACCTATAAACCTATGAGAAAATCAGAGGCCATCCTTAGCAACAACAAAAAATGCAAAAACACACATTTTGCTTCAAAACTGTACAATTTGTCAGTGTATCTAGTAAAACAGATTATAGCCAACTCCAAAGGTTTGTTACTTAGCACTTGCTTTAGAATATGACCAATGCACTTTAAAGCAGATTCTTCAAGAAGAAACTGCAGAGAAAACATTCTAAATACTTTCACAATTAGTTAAAATAAATTTTAACATATGAGCCTGACGATTCAAAATTCTGAAAACTGAATTTGCAGAGGTATACACTTCCCCCCCATACTTATCAATTTTGCCATCCTTATCAGAAACATTTAGGACTGGAAACAACTAAATGTTTAGCAGCAGCAGAATTGAATGGCTACGCTTTAAAAGGCTCTAGAACTGTCAACCTAGCAACCTCCAATGATCCTATGAATTAAAGCTATAGCTGCTGGATCAGGTTTGGGATGAAGTATTACAAATTTAAAAGACTGAGCAACTTCATACAATTTATCTGCCTTTTAAAGGGCAAGAAACTACAGTAAAGTCCCTGTTATCCGGAACTCGAGCAACTGGCACTCCCAAGCAACTTGCAATTTTGACTGGCTCATATATGAGCCAATCAAAAATTGCAAAGCAGCTCTGAAGCAACCAGAAAAAAAGTACAGTTTTGTACCTACCATAAATGTAGATGTTCGAAGATCCACATTGCTGCAGTCCTTACACTTGGGTAGTCCGCTGTCCTCGGTCGGCCCGAATATCAAAGTATAAGGCTGACGTCGGTCAAGGCGCATTTGACTGACATCAGGACGCCAGGGTACAAATCGCATGACCGACGTCATATCCTCAGTCTTTTCTTGCCCCAGATGTCAGAAGACCCTAAAAATAAAGGTCAAAACCAAAAGACAGCAAACAAACAACCAACCATCCTAGCACTAAAAATATGTACAATATATACCATATACATCATATTGACAACCCAACCCACACAACCGCCTCTAACTACAGAGGGAAGGAGGGAGGGTAAATTGGACTGCAGCAATGTGGATCTTAGAACATCTACATTTATGGTAGGTACAAAAAGTACAGTTTTGTACCTACCATAAATGTAGATGTTCGAGGATCCACATTGCTGCAGTCCTAACTATTGGGTAGTCCGCTGTCCAGTCGGCCCGAATACCAGAGTATATGGCTGGCGTCGGTCAGGGCGCATTAGACTGACGTCAGAACGTCAGGGTACTAATGCGCATGACCGACGTCATATCCTCAGTCTTTTCTTGCCCCAGATGTCAGAAGACCCTAAAAAGACAAGGTCCAACATACCTACACCAAAAATATGTACAATATATACAAAAATATATACAAAAATACCAGCATATAACCTCACCTACACAACCACCCCTAAACACAGAGGGGAAGGAGGGAGGGTAAATTGGACTGCAGCAATGTGGATCCTCGAACATCTACATTTATGGTAGGTACAAAACTGTACTATGTTCTTCATTCCACATTGCTGCAGTCCTAACTATTGGGTAGAATCCCAAAGCAGAGGTAAGGGAGGCTGGCAAATCATAAAGGAGCAGGAGCTGACAACATGCCTTGCAAAATAGCTGTGGCAAAACCAGCCCTAGACTTAGAGAGGAAGGTGATAATGCTTAGAGAAAGTATGCACTGAACTCCAAGTAGCTGCCTCCAAAATATCCTTAGTTGCCACCCCCTTAGAAATGCTGTTGAAGTGGCAGTAGCCCTAGTGGAATGAGGCCTAATCCCAGCTGGAATCTCCTTGCCATGATGGGAATAACAAAATGCAATGCAAAACCCAATCCACCTAGAAATAGTTTGTTTTGACACAGGCTTGCCCTGCGAACTCAAAGCAAAAGAAACAAACAACTGCTGAGACTGCCTAAAATCCTTAGTCCTGCTTAAATAATAACGCAATTGCCTGTGTACATCTAAAGTGTGCAAAATCTTTTCCCCTTTATTTTGGGGTTCTGCATAAAAAGTAGGCAAATGAATAGTTTGGTTTAAAGCCACACTAGAAACCACCTTAGGCATAAAGGAAGGATTAGTACGTAATGATACCCTGTCCTTATGGAAAATCAAAAGGGCTCTACTGCCATAAGGGCCTGCAACTCAGACACCCTTCTTGCAGAAGTAATAGCCAACAGAAAAGCAGTCTTCCATGACAAGTATTTCAATTCAGCAGTAGCCGCAGGCTCAAAAGGTTGTAGAGTAAGCTTTTCCAACACAAAATTGAGATCCCAAGCAGGAGTAGGAGCTCTCGTGGGGGTCTTATATTCTTTGCCCCGAGAAACTGCTTGAACAAAGGATGCGAAAACAATGGTGGGTCACAATCATAGTGAGCTGAAATTGCTGCAGCATGAATCTTGATGGAAGAGAAGGACAAACCTTTGTCCAATAACTCAGTAAGATATTGAAGAGCCACACTCAAATTAGGCTCGAAATCTCTAAATTCTTTGCTGTACTCCAGAATAAAAATCTCTTCCATTTTTCTCGTACACTTTCCTTGTACTAGGTCTTCTAGCTTCCATAATCACATTTAAAACTTGTTGAGGAAGTTGAGACCTGCTGTGTCAACATAGAATATGCCAGGCTGTTAGATGAAGAGAGTGAAGCTTGACATTGAGGAGATGACCGTCCTTCTGAGACAACAGATGTGGAATCAAAGGTAAAGGCCATGGAGGCTTCCTTACCAGACTCCTTAGTAGTGGATACCAGTGTTGCGAGGCCAATCTGGAGCTATTAAAATCATCCTTGGCTTGTCTTGTCTGACCTTTAAGAGCACCTTTGGAAGAAGAGGCAGAGGTGGAAAGGCATACACATGAAGATTTTTCCAACTGAAAGACAGAGCATCCACTTTCCAAGCTGTGTGATGAAACCCTTTGTGCAAAACTTTGGCAGCTGGTGGTTTAGTGGAGAAGCGAACAGATCTATGTCTGGAGTTCCCATGACACTGTCAATTTCTGAAATACATGAAGATCCAGTTTCCACTGTGGGGATCCATGATTTGTCTGCTTAACACATCTGCTAAGGAGTTCTGTGCTCCTGGCAGAAACCTTGCCTGAAGAGTTAGTTGCAAGCTGAGCAGTCTCCCATAAAATCATAACTTGCCTGGATAGAGGATAAGAAAGTGTTCACCCTTGTTTGTTGATGTACCACATGACAGTTGTGTTGTCTGTTAGAATCAACACCTGCCCTGGAAGAAGTAACTCCTTGAAAGCCATTAATGCAAACTGGACTGCTAACATCTCCTTCATGTTGATATGTAGATGCTGTAGTCTGGCAGGCCACTTGTCTTGTATCCACTTTCCATTCAGATGAGCTCCCCAAGCAATGTCCGAGGCATCTGTCGTTAAAATCTGACTCGCCTCTGGCCGGGTCACAGAGAGTCCCTTGTTTAGGTGACATTCCTGTGCCCACCACAAAAATTCTTTTGAAGGCAAGGTATTATTTGAATGACAGTGTCCAAATCCTGGCAGTGCTGTGTCCATACATTTTGAGATACCATTGCAGCTTCCTCATATGCAGTTTGGCATTGGGAAGCACCAGAATACAAGATGCCATGAACCCTAATGCTTGAAGGACTGTCCTTGCAGTCAGCACGGACTGATGAGATAGTTGATGGAAGTAAAGGGATAGAGTCTTTTGTTTGTCCGGGGTTAAAGGCCATCTGGGCTGCTGTATTCAGTCTCACACCCAGAAAGCACATGTCTTGAGAGGGTACTAGACTGGACTTTATTTCGTTCACAGAATACCCTAGGCATCTTAGCACTGCTATAACATATTCCAGATGCTGTAGAAGTTCTTCCTTTTCTTGAGCCAGAATCAGGCAGTCGTCCAAGTAAGGATAGATTTGAATTCCTTTTAGCCTGAAGTAAGCTATCACTGGAGCCAGAACCTTTGTGAATACTCTGGAGTAGATAAGCCAAAGGGCAATGCAGAGAACTGATAATGAGAATTTCCAGCTCGCAGATACTTCCTGCAACTTATTCTTATAGGCACATGAAGGTAAGCTTCCTTGAGATCTAAAGTTACCATCCAGTGATCTTTGCCCAGCAGAGGTAAAAGCTGTTGTAACGTCAACATCTTGAACTTGGGAATGTCCAGATAAGTGTTGAGGATAGATAAATCCAAAATTGGTCTCCACGTGTTCCCCTTCTTTGGTACTAGAAACAGGCGAGAATAAAATCCTAGGCCCCTTTCTGATACAGGGACTGGCTGAATGGCCCCTATTTGGAGCAACAGAGAAATCTGCTTGTGAGCCTCTTTCCTTTGTGGAGGAGGAACGTCTGGCATGCCTTTGAAAGTGGGTAATGTATGGAAATAAAACCTGTAACCGTGGTGAATGATATCCAACACCCATCTGTCTTGAGTAATTAAATTCCAATTTTCTTTGAAAAGAGACAGTCTTCCTCCCAGAGGAGCTGCCAGACGAGAACCTACTGGCAGCTGAAAAGGCAGGTCATTGGGTCTGTTTACGAAAGGACTGACCCCTGCCCTCACCAGAAGTCGGAGCAGGTGAACTCCCTGTCCTAGGCCTAAAAGAACCTTGAGCTCTGCCCCTACCACGTCTAGACCTACCCCTAGACTGGGAATCATAAACAGGATATGTCCATCCCTTAGTAGGCCAATTTCTACTAAACTTGGTGGCTGCACCTGCAAAAATCTTTAACAGTTTGCATAGACTTAGCTTTGTCCTCCATTTTCTTTAAAACTGCTTCCACAGGCGAACCAAACAACACATCAGACTGTAAAGGAGCATCCAAAATCCTTGTCTTAACATGTTCAGCTAAATTCTGATCCCTCAACCAGGCATGCCTGCGAAGAACAGAACTAGTGGCAGCCACCCTCGAGGAGGCCTGTACAGCATCAAAACCACATTGCAAAGAATGCTTACCCACTTGTTCAGACACATGAACTAAATCCAGCAACTCTTTACACTCAATACCTTCCGCCAAAGCATCCACCTTAGATTTCAGTTGTGAAAGGAGATAATTTTGATATTTTAGCATGTGAAACTGACAATTCAAGCCCTCATGGCTAAAGTGGAAGAAGTATACACTTTCTTTCCCCACCTATCCAAAGCCCTTGCCTCTTTATCAGTGGGAACAGGGTTTTTAACCACAGAGGCCTTAACACCTTTAGGTCCCTGAGAAACAGTTTCGGGTCTGCCCTAGGACTCTTAAAGAGATACTTATGAGCTTCAGGCACCCTATAGTACCTATCAGGTTTAACAGGAGCAGGAGGCAAAGAATCAGGGTTCAAGGAAGCCTCTGCAAAACATCTTCCACCACATTCAACACAGGAGGTATAGCTAAGGGCCTATGCTGGGGTAAAAACAAGAATTCCCTAAGCCTTTTCCTGGAATCAGAGTAATCCTGGCCTTCCCATTTAAAGTGCTCCCTCATGGAATGCAGAGTCTCTGAAAATGAGAAATCCTCAGGAGGAGAAGCTGTAGGAGTGGAATCATCCACATCAGAATCAGAATAAGGAGGAACTCCTGCAAATCTTCCGGAAGACTCAGAAGCCTCTGAACACTGTTCAAAACTATCAAACTCAGGTTCCACCCTAGGCCTCTTATCAGGAGGGGGCATAGAACCCCTAATCATAGTAATCAAATCTTCTGCCATTTTAAGCATATGTTTCTTAGGCACAGAGCCTGAAGTGGTAGGAGAAGCCCCCACTGAAGCTAAGCTTGGCCTACCTCTCAAAGAAGCTTTGGAAACAGAAGGAGGCTCTAACTACCTTAGGAAGAGAGGGAAGAACAGTTACTTGAGAAGCCCCGTCAGCCTGGCCTACCTCCTGAGAAGGCACATCCTGTAACAGTAAAGTCTCTGCCTGAGACTCCAAAGAAACTCCTGGCAAAACCTCTGGCTCCACTGAGCCTTCTAAAGAACCGGCGTCCGGGACTGCGGTTCATCAACCCTAGGCTGTTTTGTCCTTGCGCTTTTCCGGAGCATCCGGCGGCATTTTATAATTGCAACGCTTCCCAAACACTAACCTGGCACAGTCTAACCTTCTCTTAATAGTGCGTTTGTTAAACCTAGCACAAGAGCGGCATCCAACAACGTCGTGCTCAGGCCCTAAACAAGGTATACACAAGGTATGGTAATCCCTATGAGGTATCTGTTTCCCACAAGAAATACAGTTATTCACTTTTTCTGACATCCGGTTAAATACTGAGGCAAGAAAAACCAAAATGTTCCCCAACGGGTACTTAGCCAACTCTGATTCGGTCTGAAACTCCGACTTCAGAAAATTTCAGAACGCCAACCTGCACTCGCAAAACTGCTTCTGCATCGGACCATGCGGCAAAAGACTGAGGATATGGCGTCGGTCATGCATTAGTACCCTGGCGTTCTGGCGTCAGTCTAATGCGGCCTGACCGACGTCAGCCATATACTCTGGTATTCGGGCCGACTGGACAGCGGACTACCCAATAGTTAGGACTGCAGCAATGTGGAATGAAGTACATCTGTACTATGTTCTTCATCTCACATTGCTGCAGTCCTACTGGGTAGAATCCCAAAGCAGAGGTAAGGGAGGATGGCCAAACTATAAGGAAGCAGGAGCTGCCAAAATGCCCTGCAAAACAGCAGTGGCAAAACCAGCCCTGGATTTAGAGTAAAGTGGTATGTGATAATGCCTAGAGAAAGTATGCACTGAACTCCAAGTAGCTGCCTCCAAAATATCCTTAGTTGCCCCCCCCCCCTCAAAAAAGCTGTCGAAGTGGCAGTAGCCCTAGTGGAATGAGGCCTAATCCCAGCTGGAATCTCCTTGCCATGATGGGAATAACAGAAAGCAATGCAAAACCCAATCCACTTAGAAATAGTTTGTTTTGACACAGGCTTGCCCTGAGAACTCAAAGCAAAAGAAACAAATAACTGCTGAGACTGCCTGAACCCTTTAGTTCTGTCCAAATAATATCGCAACTGCCTGTGTACATCTAAAGTGTGCAAAATCTTTTCCCCTTTATTTTGGGGATTTGCATAAAAAGTAGGCAAATGAATAGTTTGGTTTAAAGCCACACTAGAAACCACTTTAGGCATAAAGGAAGGATTAGTGCGTAAAGATACCCTATCCTTATGGAAAATTAAGAAAGGCTCAACGCCATAAGGGCCTGCAACTCAGAAACCCTTCTTGCAGAGGTAATAGCCAACAAAAAGCAGTCTTCCATGATAAAACTTTAATTCAGTAGTAGCTGCAGGCTCAAATAGTTGTAGAGTGAGTTTCTCCAACACAAAATTGAGATCCCAAGCAGGGTAGGAGCTCTTCGTGGGGGTCTTATATTCTTTGCCCCTCTAAGAAATTGCTTGAACAAAGGATGAGAAAACAATGGTGGGTCACAATCATAGTGAGCGAAATTGCTGCAGCATGAACCTTAACAGAAGAGAAGGACAAACCTTTGTCCAGTAACTCAGTAAGATATTGAAGAGCCACACTTAAATTAGGCTCAGAAACATCAAAATCCTTTGCTGCACTCCAAAATAAAAATCTCTTCCATTTATCTGCGTACACTTTCCTTGTACTAGGCCTTCTAGCTTCCAAAATAACATTCAAAACTTGCTGTGGAAGTGGAGGCCCACTATGGTTCAAAACAGAATATGCCAGGCTGTTAGGTGCAGAGAGTGAAGCTTGACATTGAGCAAATGACTGTCCTCCTGAGACAACAGGTGTGGAATCAAGGCAAAGGCCATGGAGGCTTCACCAGGCTTCTCAGTAATGGGTACCAATGCTGTCGAGGCCAATCTGGAGCTATCAAAATCATCCTTGGCTTGTCTTGTCTGGCCTTTAGTAGTACCTTTGGGAGGAGAGGCAGAGGCGGAAAGGCATACACATGAAGATTGCTCCAATTGAAAGAAAGAGCATCCACTTTCCAAGCTGTGGGATGAAACCTTTTTGTGCAAAACTTTGGCAGCTGGTGGTTTAGTGGAGAAGCGAACAGATCTATGTCTGGAGTTCCCCATGACACTGTCAATTTCCGAAATACATGAGGATCCAATTTCCACTCGTGGGGATCCATAATTTGTCTGCTCAACACATCTGCCAAGGAGTTCTGTGCTCGGCAGAAACCTTGCCTGAAGATTTAGCTGTAAACTGAGAGCAGTCTCCCACAAAATCATTGCTTGCCTGCATAGAGGATAAGAATGAGTTCCGCCTTGCTTGTTGATGTACCACATGACAGTTGTGTTGTCTGTTAGAATCAACACCTGCCCTGGAAGAAGTAAATCCTTGAAAGCTAGTAATGCAAACTGGACTGCTAACATCTCTTTCAAGTTGATATGTAGATGTTGTAGTCTGGCAGGCCACTTGTCTTGTATCCACTTTCCATTCAGATGAGCTCCCCAAGCTTTGTCTGAGGCATCTGTCGTTAGAATCTGACTCGCCTCTGGCCGGGTCACAGAGAGTCCCTTGTTTAGGTGACATTCCTGAGCCCACCACAACAATTCCTTTTGAATGCAAGGTATTATTTGAATGACAGTGTCCAAATCCTGGCAGTGCTGTGTCCATACATTTTGAGATACCATTGTAGCTTCCTCATATGCAGTTTGGCATTGGGAAGCACCAGAATACAAGATGCCATGAACCCCAAGGCTTGAAGGACTGTCCTTGCAGTCAGCCTGGACTGATGAGACAACTGAAGAAAGTAAAGGGAAAGATTCTTTTGTTTGTCCGGGGTCAAAAAGGCCATCTGGGATGCTGTATTCAGTCTCACACCCAGAAAGCACATGTCCTGAGAGGGTACTAGACTGGACTTTATTTCGTTCACAGAATACCCCAGGCATCTTAGCACTGCTATCACATAATCCAAATGATGAAGAAGCTCGTCCCTTCCTTGAGCCAGAATCAGGAAATCGTCCAAATAAGGATAGATCCGTATTCCTTTTAACCTGAGGAAAGCTATCACTGGAGCCAGAACTTTCGTGAACACTCTGGGCAGTAGATAAGCCAAAGGGCAATGCAGAGAACTGATAATGAGAAGTCCCAGCTCGCAGATACTTCCTGCAACTCAGTCTGATAGGAACATGAAGATAAGCCTCCTTGAGATCCAAAGTTACCATCCAATGATCTTTGCCCAGCAGAGGTAAAAGCTGCTGTAACGTCAACATTTTGAACTTGGGAATGTCCAGATAAGTGTTGAGGATAGATAAGTCCAAAATTGGTCTCCACGTGTTCCCTTTCTTTGGTACTAGGAACAGGCGAGAATAAAATCCTAGGCCCACTTCTGGCATAGGGATCGGCTGTATGGCCCCTATTTGGAGTAACAGAGAAATTTGCTTGTGAGCCTCTATTCTTTGTTGAGGAGGAACGTCTGGCATGCCTTTGAAAGGAGGCAAGGTATGGAAATAAAACCTGTAACCGTGGTGTATGATATCCAATACCCATCTGTCTTGGGTAATTAAACTCCAATTTTCTTTGAAAAGTGCCAACCTTCCTCCCAAAGGTGCTGCCAGACGAGAAGGCTCTGGCAGCTGAAAAGGTAGGTCATTGGGTCTGTTTACGAAAGGACTGACCCCTGCCCTCACCAAGACTGTGCAGGAGAACTCCTGTTCTAGGCCTGAAAGAGCCCTGAGCTCTGCCCCTACCACGTCTAGATCTACCCCTAGACTGGGAATCATAAGAAGGATACGTCCACCCCTTAGTAGGCCAATTTCTACTAAACTTTGGAGGCTGAACCTGCAAAAATCTTTAACAGTCTGCATAGACTTAGCCTTGTCTTCCATTTTCTTTAAAACTGCCTCAACAGGAGAACCAAACAACACATCAGATTGTAAAGGAGCATCTAAAATCCTTGTTTTAACATGGTCAGATAAATTCTGATCCCTCAGCCAGGCGTGCCTGCGAAGAACTGACCCAGTGGCAGCCACCCTAGACGAGGCCTGTACAGCATCAAAACCACATTGCAAAGAATGCTTACCCACCTGTTCAGAAACATGTACTAAATCTTGTAACTCTTTACAGTCAATACCTTCAGAGCATCAACCTTAGACTTCAATTGCGAAAGGAGATAGTTTTGGTATTTCAACATGTGAAACTGGCAATTCAAAGCCCTCATAGCTAGAGTGGAAGAAGTATAAACTTTCTTTCCCCATCTATCCAAGGCCCTGGCCTCTTTATCTGTAGGAACCGGATTCTTGACAACAGAAGCCTTAACACCTTTAGGCCCCTGACTAACAGTTTCTGGGTCTGCCCTAGGATTCTTAAAAAGATACTTATGAGCTTCAGGCACCCTGTAATACCTATCCGGTTTAACAGGAGCAGGAGGCAAAGAATCAGGATTAAGAGAAGCCTCTGTAAAAACATCTTCCACCACATCCAAAACAGGAGGTATAGCCAAAGGCCTATGCTGGGGTAAAAACAAAAATTCCCTAAGCCTTTTCCTGGAATCAGAGAAGTCCTGACCTTCCCACTTAAAATGCTCCCTCATGGAATGAAGAGTTTCTGAAAGAAAAATCCTCAGGAGGAGAAGCAGAAGGAGTAGAATCATCCACATCAGAATCAGAATAAGGGGAATACTCCTGCAAGTCTTCAGCCGAAGACTCTGAAACATCTGAAGCCTGCTCAAAACTCCCTAGCTCAGGCTCCACCCTAGGTCTCTTATCAGGAGGGCAAAGAACCCTAATCAAAGTAATCAAATCTTCTGCCATTTTAAGCATATGCTTCTTGGGCACAGTTCCTGAAGAACTAGGGGTGACACCAACTGAAGCTAAACCTGGCCTGCCTCTGGGAGAAGCCTTGGAAACAGAAGGAGAGGGCCTAACCACCCTAGGAAGGGAGGGAGTATAGTAACATGAGAAGCCCCATCAGCCTGACCTGCCTCCTGAGAGGCCACATCCTGCAATAACAAAGTCTCTCCCTGGGATCCCAAAGAAACCTCGTGGAACCACCAGCTCCACCGACACCTCTAAAGAACCGCGTCCGGGACGGTTCTTCTAGCCTAGGCTTAACTGCTTTGTCCTTGCGCTTCTTGAAGAAGCGGAGCATCCGGCGGCATTTTATAATTGCACCGCTTCGAAGACTAACCTGGCACAATCTAACCTTCTCTTTATAGTGCGCTTATTGAATCTAGCACAAGAGCGACACCCAACAACGTCGTGCTCAGGCCCTAAACAAGGAATACACAAAGTATGATAGTCTCTATGCGGTATCTGTTTCCCACAAGAAATACAATTATTCACTTTTTCTGACATCCGGTAAACCACTGAGGCAAGAAAAACTAAAATATTCTGTACTTAGCCAACTTTGACTCGGTCTGAAACTCCGAAATCGAAAAATTTCAGAACGCCAACCGGCACTTGCAATGCTGCTTCTGCATCGGACCATGCGGCAAAAAAGACTGAGGATATGACGTCGGTCATGCGCATTTGTACCCTGACGTCCTGATGTCAGTCAAATGCGCCTTGACCGACGTCAGCCTTATACTTTGATATTCGGGCCGACCGAGGACAGCGGACTACCCAAGTGTAAGGACTGCAGCAATGTGAGATGAAGAACATCAAGTTATGTACTCACCATAACGTTCCATCTGAGTAGTAGTTCTTCAATTGTCTTCAACCTGTGGGTTCACGGATCCATAATGGATCCGATTCGGCCGCATATCCAGCATCTGATCCAAGCTCAAAGCTCCTCCCCTTACCCATAATCCCCATCTCCTTTCTCCCTTCAGATGGAGTTTGCTGCCCAATCCATTACTCACACCCGACCAAACAGGAGCTTGTCACTACCAGAAAAAAAATCCTGAACAAAGAGAAGGGCAAAAGAGCAGCCCCCGAAGGTGTCCACCTTCTATACTTATATAGCCAAACAGTTCAAACAAGGCTGGAGGGATAGTTGAAGATAAATGAACTACTCCTCAGATGGAACATAACTTCTTTACCTGAAGTAGTTGTCTTACTTTGATCTTCAACCTGTGGGACAGAGTCCCCAACTACTAAACACCTGGGAGACCTTCATGGAAGGATATTCCGGAGCACAGAAGAGAGTCAAAGGATGCCCTGTTCCTGGATACGAAGTCCAACTTCTAGTGTGAAATGAAGGCATGAAATAAGGACCAAGTAGCTGCAGAACAAATAATATCCAATGAAACTCTGGACCAAAAAGCTGCAGAACTGGCCATAGATCTGGTAGAATGCACTTTCACCTGACCTGGCGGGTAAATCCCCCTGACAGAATATGCTCAAATGATACACTGGGAAATCCAACGGGGAATAGTAACTTTGGAAATTGGTTTCCATAAAAAGGGTTTGGAGTAAGAAACAAAAAGCTGGTCAGATTTTTGAAATGCTTTTGTCCTGTGTAAATAGAAATGCAACTGTGTACATCCAACAAATGCAATTGATATTCTCCCTTATTCTGAAAATTTGGAAAAAAGACTGGGATATTGATCATCTGATTAATGCTGGCCTCTGAAGCTACTTTGGGAAGAAAAGATGGATTAGTGTGCAAAGACACCATATCCTTATGAAAAATCATATAAGGGACTTTGACCGACCGGGCTTGAAGTTCTGATACTCTCTTGGCAGAAGTAATGGCAACTAAGAATGCAGTCTTCCAGGACAGAAACTGCAGATCCACCAAAGCTGCAGATTCAAAGGGGGGGGGGGCACGAAACTAAAGCCTGAAACACTATTGTAAGATCCCACGGTGGCTTAGGATCCTTCACCCGGGGGTCTCGGAAGAAAGGTACCTTTACGGAAAGTCTTGCAAAGCTTTGAAGATGCCAAGGAAATCATATTTTCTCCTACATGAAAATTAGAAATTGCAGCCAATTGAACTTTGACTGTAGACAAATTGGCGCCTTGTTGAAAAATCCCTGATGAGAATTCCAACACTGCAGAAAATAGAGCAGTAAAGGGATCCAATGCATGCTGCAAAGCCAATATAGAAAAACGTTCCCACTTGCTATAGTATACCTTCCTGGTGGAAGACTGGTGAGCCGCCACCACAATTCTTTTGATGGGAGAAGATAAACCGGAGTCCTGATAATCATGGGAACTGGAGCAACCAAGCAGTGAGCTTTAGACTGTCCAGGTCTGGATGGGGAATCCCTGAGGGATGAGAAATGAGATCCGGAACTGGATCCAACGTCCATGGTGGAGTCACCAGATGAGACCACAGAGAGGGGAAACCAGACTTGGAAAGGCCAGAATGGGGCAATGAGGATCACAAAGCTCCCCAGCCTGTGAGCTTTCTGAAGAAATTTTGGTATCAAGGGTAGAGGAGGATAAGCTTACAGAAGACCGGGAGGCCAAGCATAAATCACAGCATCTCAGGTTGCTTAACCCTGAGGGGGATTCAGAGCATTGGAAGGAGATGCAAATAGATCGCAGCTTGGCTGACCCCACTTGTGAAATATCTGTTCCTCTACTGAAGGATTCAGAGACCACTCGTAAGGCATCAGGACAGATCTGCTGAGCCTGTCGGCTAGAATGCTGAACCATCCCGGAATGTGCGTTGCCACCAGAAAATGGCTGGTGGAGCTCGCCCATTTCCACACACTCATGGCTTCGCTACAAAGGGGGTAAGATCTGGTATCCCCCCGTTTGTTGATGTACCAGACCACTGACATTGTCAGTCTGGACAGCAATCGTTCCTGAAGGAAGATGGGCATGAGAGCCTGCAAAGCAAGAAGCACTGCCCTCACATCCAGGATGTTGATATGCAAACTAGTCTCGTAGGGGGACCATGAGCCTTGAACTGTCCTTCCCGAGCAATGCCTCCCACCCCAGCTGTGATGCATCCGTAGTCACCGTGGCCTTGGGGAATGGTGGGAGAAAAAGATGTCCCCGGACCAGATCTGGGGAATGAATCCACCACTGAAGAGAGTACCTGCACACTCAAAATATTCAAACAGGATGAGACAACGGGAGATCTAACATGGCCCACTGTACGGAAAGGGTCCACTTAAGGATCCGGATGTGAAGATGCACCAAGGGTAAAAGACTGATCATGGACGCCATGAACTCCAATGCCCGTAGTACTACTATTGCTGTCAGAGAGCGAGTTTGAAGTAAAGAACATGTAGCTTCAGACTGCAGATCCTGTCTGGGGTAAGGAAAACTTTTAGTTATGTACTTACCATAACTTTAGATGTTTGGGATCCATCTCGCCTACATTCTGAACTGATGGGCTCGGAGCCGATCCCTCGGCTCTGACTCGGCACGCTATGCTATAGAGCAAAGCCTCTTATTGGCTGAGCTATTTTCTATCCCAGGATGCACCACCACTAATCCCCCAGATCTTGTTTGTCCGCATTCATGCACACATACATAACTTGTTTATATAACATTGCCAAATGTTTCAAGATGAAACAACAGGATTCGGACCTTCTGATCTCCTCTGATCTCCAAGGAAGGGGGAAGGAGGGTGGGTTATTGGGAATGTAGGAGAGATGGATCCCAAACATCTAAAGTTATGGTAAGTACATAACTAAAAGATGTTATGTGATCCTATCTCGCCTACATTCTGAACTGATGGGACAGCGTCCCTAGCACCTAAATCCTGGGTGGCTCACTGGAAAACACTCCTGAGCACTGTGGAACCAAATGAAGCTTGCCCCCTAGATGCCACATCCAATTTGTAGTGAGAAATGAAAGTGTGGGGAAGACCACGTAGCCGCAGCACAAATGTCACTAATGGCAAGCTTAGAATGGAATGCTATTGAAGTAGCCATAGCTCTTGTAGAATGAGCTTTGACAGAGATCGTAAGCTCTTTATTAGAAGAGGAATAAGCTTGAGTAATACAGTCCCTGATCCATTTGGCAATAGTGACCTTTGTGACAGCTTTGCCCAATTTATTATCCGAAAAGGATACAAACAATTGATCTGTTTTCCTTGTTTGTTTGGTCCTATCTAAATAAAAACGCAATTGCCTGTGGACATCTAATGTGTGGAATATGTATTCCGCTTTGAGTACTTTGGAAAGAAAACTGGAAGTTCTAATGACTGTTGTAGGCAAAAACTGGAACAAACCTTAGGGACAAAGGATGGATTTGGCCTGAGAGATACTCTATCTTTGTGAAAAACAGGTACGGAGGTTTTACAGACAAAGCTTGAAGCTCTGAAACCCTTCTGGCAGAAGTAATCGCAACCAGAAAGGCAGTTTTCCACGATAGAAATTTTAAATCACATGTTGCTGCCGGTTCGAAGGGGGAGGAAGTTAAGGCACGTAACACCACATCGAGATCCCATGGAGGAGCAGGATGAGAAATCGGAGGTCGTAAAAGCGCAGCACCTTTCATGAAGGTCTTACACAATCTGTTGCTCATTAAAGGTGGGTTTATAGACTCGTGAAAATTGGAAATAGCTGCCAATTGAACCTTGATGGTAGAGACTGAAGAACCTTGATTGAAAAGGGAAGTTAGAAATTTCAGGACTTCTGATACGGGAATAGTGATGGGATCCATACCCCGGAGTTGAGCCCAAATAGCAAATCTCTTCCATTTGCTAGAATACAATTTCTTAGTGGCAGACTTGTGAGCCGAAGATAAGATGTGTACAACTTCCGGGTCCAAGATATGATTCCTGACTATAGTCAGAAGTGGAGGAGCCAAGCTGTTAATTTCAAGGTGTGGAGGGACTGGTGGAGTAGTCCCGACTGATGAACTAATAGGTCTGGGATCTGATCCAGGAACCATGGACCGTCCAGTGCATATATCCGAAGATAGGGAAACCATACCTGACGAGGCCAGTAAGGAGCAACTAAGATCATTTTGCTCCCCAAGTGAGACACCTTTTGGATCACTCTAGGAAGGAGGGGAACTGGGGGAAAAGCATATAGCAAGCCGGTGGGCCACAGATGGGCTAGTGCGTCCATAGGGCTCTCCCCCGGAGCCAGAGTGAGGGAGAAGAACGTTTTGCACTTCGCATTCAGCGGGGTTGCGGATAGGTTGCAACAAGGAACTCCCCCATTTGCTGAAAATCTGATTTGCAACCGTAATGTTCAGAGACCACTCGTGTGGAGAGAGGATAGTTCTGCTCAGTCTGTTGGCTATCACATTGGACTTGCCAGGGATATGAGTCGCCACTAGAAATCGTTTGGTCGATACTGCCCATTCCCAAACTCTCATGGCCTCTCTGCAAAGGGGACAGGATCTGGTCCTTCCCTGCTTGTTCAGGTACCAGACTACTGACATGTTGTCGGAGTGAATGGCGATTATGCCCTGAGGGAGGTAATCGTGAAGGGCTTGTAGGGACAGAAACACCGCCCTCATTTCTAAGATGTTGATATGAAGTAGGGTCTCTTCCGAATGCCATTTGCCTTGGACTGACCTGCTCAGGGAATGCCCCCCCCCACCCCATCTGGGAGGCGTCCGTAGTCAAAGTGGCCACAGGAGGTGGTGGAACAAAGGGTTGTCCCTGATCCAGATTGGAGGGCACCAGCCACCAGCGAAGGTCCCGTTTGCAGGTTTCTGTGATCCATATGAGGTGACAGAGGGAGATCCTGAAAGGACCACTGTGTTGAAAGAAGCCACTGGAGAATTCTCATGTGCAACCTTGCTAGGGGAACTAGAAGAACCGTGGCAGACATAGATCCCAATATCTGTAGGACCATTCTGGCTGGGGCTTTGGATCTGGGAAGTAAGGCTCGAACTTGAGCCTGTATGGTTTGTATCCTTTCTGTAGGTAGATAGACCTGCATTCAGTTCGAGTCTATCTCTACTCCGATGAATCTTATGCGTTGAGATGGCAGCAACACAGACTTTGGCCAATTGAAGCTGATTCCAAGGGAAGTGCCCAGTGATATTGTGGCTTGTAGGCTCCGCAATAGTAGATGCTTGGAGGTGGCAGTTAGGAGCCAGTCTTCTAGATACGGAAACACTTGGAATCCTAGACTTCTCAGGTGAGCAGTCACGACCGCCAAACATTTGGTGAACACCCTGGGGGCTGAGGTGAGACCAAAGGGCAGCGAGCGGAACTGAAAATGACAGTCTCCTAGGCTGAAGCGCAGATGTCTCCTGGACGCTTGATGTACCATGATATGGTAATAAGCGTCCTTGAGATCTATGGAGCACATCCAAACACCTTTCTCCAGCAGTGGCAGAATGGATTGTAGGGTGACCATTGAACTTGGACTTTTGACTGAACGATTTAGAATGCTGAGATCCAAAATGGGCCTCAAGTCCCCGGTCTTTTTTGGCACCAAAAAGAATCTTGAGTAAGTCCCTAATCCAATCTGGTCTACGGGGACTGGTTGGATGACTCCTTTTTGAAGCAGCTTTGAAACTTCTAAGGCTGCAATTTCCCGTTGACTGGGTGGCGGGTCCGGGATTTTTTTGGACTGAGGTGGGGAGTGAGAAAAGGGAATGGCGTAACCTCCGGCGATAATTCGAAGCACCCATCGGTCCTGAGTGATACCTTCACAGGCTTTTAGGTGCCTCGAAAAACAACCCCTGACTGGCTCCGGAGCTGCACAGTCGGGCAATTCCTCAGGGACTGTGAAAGGCTGGAGAGCCACGAAAGGACTCGCGGTCTCCAGTGTTGCGGGGGCCTCTGCCGCCTCTGGGATGGCGTCTTCCAGAAGAATTTCCCCCTCCTCTGCCTCTAGAAGGGGGATCGTCCTGCTGTGAGAGATAAGACTTCTGAGATCTATGGAACCACATTTTCCCTCCTCTTTTAGCCTTGGGGTAAGGCCGAAAGGGAGTGGAAAATCGTGCCCCTACGGCAGTCAAAGTTTTACCTTCTTGCTCGCAGCGGGTCAATGTGTCCTTTACCTTGGGTCCAAACAAAGAGGACCCATCAAAGGGGGCGTCGGCAAAGGAAGACTTGAAGGCCTCCGCAAAATGACACAGGTGGAGCCAGGCTTGCCTCCGTATAGCAATACCTGTACCCGCCGCTCTACTCCCCTTGACGCATAAGAAATGAGCCTCATGGACGAGTTAGATATGGATGACAGCGTAGCCAACTGAGAACCAACTGTCTGGGCCAGCTGCTCAGGTAGGTTACCCAAGAGGGTGTCTGAAAGTTCCTTGATCAGATCCCTCTGAAACCTGGTGAAGTGCGTTAGATAGCTCAGGGACCTTAAAGTAAAGGCCGCTGAACTTAGGGTGCGCTTACGGTACCGATCCATGCTCCTAGACTCCTTATTAGGAGGATGGACGGACGTCGAAGCCTCTGCTACATCTTGCTGGGTAGCAGATGCCACCACCAAGGCATCTACAGCCACACCTTTTGTCAAAAACTCCTTTTCTGGGGGTGCTGACAGGAACTTATTTGGGTGAGCAGGCACCGGTTCCACAGAGTCTGGGTGTTCCCAGCCCTTGACAGATCAAATCTAGGAGCTCGTCGAGGCGGAGACACCCAGGAGGTGGAGGCTGAGCCCCAAGGCCTTAAGGAACACCGACTTCGTCAGCAGAAGGGGTTTGGATTGCCAGCCGCCTCGTTGTTTGAGGGCTTCCAGGATGTCTGCAAAGGAGACATCATCTGGGGACGACTTGGGGCACCCCTCTGCATAATAAAGTTCAGTGTTTGAGGTGAGGGACTCATCGGGGAGTCAGCGTGCTTCCTCTTGCACGATCTCTTCCTTGGAGGTTCCTCGAAGAAGCTTCAGAGGGACCTCCAGGAGGGAACCCCAGTGGGGGTGACCTCAGGCCCAGGGCTCCACTGTCTAAGGACAGGAGGACTGCCAAAGACCCAGTCTCCGTATGCAGGGAAGGTGCTGGGGAGACCGTGAAGGTAGCCAAAGAGGATTTGGCTAAAGCACTCCTCATGGCCCTGTAGGCCGGACCACCAGAATCCTGGGAAGGTCCCACCTCCGTGGCCACAGTAGACAGTACCCCGCAGCCGACGCACCGAGAGGAAGGCTTGGGACCGAAAACATCAGCCCCGAAGCGTCCCCCCCCCCGGGGCCGACAAAGGAGGTCCGCGTACCAAACTCCGACTCGAGAGCTGGAGTTGGAGTAAGGGTCGGGCCCGACCCGAAAACCTCCCTCGGCTCCACCAGCACCAGCTCCAATGGTGCCGAGGCTGTTGGAGGAGGAACCATAATTACAGGGTGGACCATCGGCTCCGAAGCCGAATGGGCTGGAGCCGAAACTAACTTTTGGAACACAGGAGACTGGAAAAGTCTTAGGAGCACCCTGTCGATGTCCGAATCAGACATCTTGGAGGATCTAGATGAGACCAATCGGGTCCGAACCGACTTCTCCATCGGCTCCAAAAGACTGGGGGACCGGCTCGAATGGACTCTACCAATATCGGTTCGAGGGAGATCCCAAAACAATTTCCCTCAGTGCGAGGAGGGCTTGGCCGAAGGGAAGAGTCTGAGCGGCAACCCTTGGCTCCAAAATCAGTGGAGCCGATGAAGGTGACCCGCCTCTCGATGCCCCAGTCCTCGGCTCCGAAACCAGAGGAGTCGAGACTGGAGGCATCGAGGCAGACCGTTCCGCCCTCGGCTCCGAAGTCCGTGGAGCCGATGGAGAAGCCTGCCTAGGTTTCTTAGCAGTCGGTTCTGACAGACTGGTCGGAGCCGAAGCTTTTTTCTTCTTGGTAGGAGAGGAAGAGGAAGATAGGGCCTCCTCGAAGGAGGGTTTAATCAGCCCTTTCAAAATTAATTTATTCTTCCTCTCTTGGAGGACTTGAGAAGAAAAGGCGTGACACATGCTACAGGACTCCTGTAGGTGCTTGGCGCCTAAACAATATACGCACGAGGAGTGGTCATCGGTTATAGACATTTTATAACCGCACCTCATGCACTTTTTAAACCCAGAGGGTCTATGTTCTTTTGACATACTAACAACCGACACTAAAAAAAAAACAAGATAAAGTAGCAGAATCTGTTCAGAAAGGAAGACTTTACCACAATACAAAAAATTTTAACCAACTTTTTTTTTTTTTTAATGAGACAATACAGTACAATATCAGGAAAAACAAATACTGAAAAGGAGGGCCAAGACCCTCTAACTTAAACAGGTACTTGACCTCCTGAAAAAAACAAAAGACGCTAGTTAAAGAATAGGGGAAGGCCCCTCTAACTTAAATCGGAAACCTTCCCTTAATCAAACACAATTTTCCACAACAAATGCAGCAAAACACACTCGTACAACAACAATAGCTGTTAAAACAGCTTTTTGGGTAAGAATAACAAAATTCCTGACAGGAAACTTTGAAGAAAACAGGCCAGGGGGAAGGTGGGGGGAAAAAGAGGAAAGAGAAGAGAGAGACAACGGAGCGGCGGTAGTAGACACTGCTCTATATTATAAGTTGTCTATCTAGCCTTCATTCTGTCCCTTTCTGCCTTCTGCATAAGAGACGAACTTGATTTAGTGTAGGAGGCTATTTTTTTTTGGTAAAAAGGACAGGTTGGTTCGTAGATACTCTGTCCCTTATGAAACAACAGATAAGGAGTGCGACAGCTGAGTGCATGAACTCTTCTAGCTGAAAAAGTATAGCTACTAGAAGAGAGTCTTCCATGATAGTAATTTTAAAGAACAGGAAATTTAGGTCCCAAGGAGGGGAGATTTTTTTCTTGTCTGGTAGAAAAAAAAACCTTCAAAGCTTTACCAAAAGCTTGTGGGACATGATGGCAAGAATCTGAATGCCCCACATGAAAGTTAAAAATACTGCAATTGAACTTTAAAGAGTAGAATGAGATGAACCTGCATGATGTCCTTCCTTGAGCCCCAAAGGAAACGTTTTTCTCTACTCTCAAATAAATCTTTCAGTGGAAGATTTAGAGGTTCAGGGAGGAAAGGAGGCGATGAAACTGACCCGACTGATGGATCATGTAGAAAACAAAACCCTGTCCAGTGCCAGTGCCAGTGCTGAGATCAATATACCTTCCTGCTGATAGCTTTCTGTATCCTTGAGGAGATTAGTGGGAAGGAAATGCAATGCCAGGAAGTCCCAACAAATTTGGGACTAGGTCTCTCTGGGGTTGGCCTAGTAGCAGGGAAAAGGACTTCGTCCGGGGACGTTGCTATCAGAAAAGCGCTGAGAAGAATAAGCCCATTGCCACAGTCTGAGTGCTTCTCGAACAGGGGTAGGACCTGGTTCCGCCTTGTTTGTTGATATACCACAGACATAGTGTCCTCTTTGATGCTATTCCCCCCAAGGGAAGAGAGAGTGAGAAGGCTTTTAGCAGCTAAAAGCACTGGATCAGGAAGGCGTCCGTTGTCAGAGTAGCAACCGGAGGAAGAACAAAGGGTCTTGATCATAATGGTGTGAGACATTGGAAGTTGCTGAAGAGCATCCATTGAAGGATTCTCATGTGGAATCTGGCTAATGGAAGCAGAACACTTTCAGAACTAGCCTGGCTTTGATTCTGTTGCTGCTGAAGAGGGGTGGAACATCTGGAAGGAATGGAATAGCCTTGAAATGATGGACTGTACCCATTTGTCTCCGATTGCCCTGGTTTTGCCTCTAGAGCGGCGTCTACCATTATTGTTCCCAGTTCAGGGTAGCCAGCTGAGTGTTCATCTTGTCCTGAAAGGTAGTTCAGCGAGCGCATGTAAAGTAAGCTGATGAGAACATCCGCTTCCGTACCTGTCCATAGACCTGGATTCCTTGTTAGGTGGATGGACAGGATCAGCTAGTTCCTTCTTGGTGGCAGCAGCTACCACCATAGCATCCACAGAAACACCTTTCTTGTCAGTTGGTGCTGTTATAAATTTGGAGGGTCTCCTGGGGTAGGGTCCACTGAATCAGGGGATCTCTAGAATGTCTGACATCTTCAGAAGGAGCGTGGGGAACGAATCCTCTAAATCTGTGTCAGAGGTGACAGACTCAGGTGAGTCTAAGTGCTTCGATGCCACTCACCCCGAGGAGCCGCGAGGGAAGCCGGCGCCGAGATTCTTCAATTGGAACAAGCTGAGGCATCCTCGATGACCTGGAGGTTCAGACAGCAGGGGAGGGAGGCGAATGAGCGGAGCCAAGGGACGGTGACCTCGATCTCTTTGATTGGGCCGACCCCCGCGACCTCTAATGCTCGGCTCGGCGGGCCGAGAACCACTGAAACAGCAGTCAAAGACTGATGAAGCAATAGACCGAAGCCTTAGCCTCGACTCTGAAGCTGGGAGGTCTTAGAAGCCTTGGAAGGTTTCCTCAAAATGAGTTTATTTTTCTCTCCTGCAGGACTCTAGGGCTGAAGCCATGGCATAGACATACTCAAGGAACCGAAGTGTAATCACACACAAAAACACACACACACAGATTACACTGATAGGAATAAAAGGAATTATTTAAAACTAAAGGTAATAAAAAGGCCTTAGGGAAGAACTAAGTGTTCTTTATAAAGGAGGGCTGGATAAAGATAGTAAGGGATAACAAGTCCACTACACTAAGTGGGAAAGAATTTAAGTTTAAAGAATTTAAACTAGTCTAAACTTTCACTAACCTGGAAAACACACCTCGATCGCTGTAGCGCAAAGCGAGATCTGAGGTAACTCAGCCTAGCATTGTGGGATAAACCCATCCAGCAAGAATGAACATCAGTACTTAGCTCAGCCAAGTTTGAGACCACGTCCTAGCTTGTAAGCGGCAAACGAGATCTGGGGGATTAGTGGTGGTGCATCCTGGGATAGAAAATAGCTCAGCCAATAAGAGGCTTCGCTCTATAGCATAGCGTGCCGAGTCGGAGCCGAGGGATCGGCTCCGAGCCCATCAGTTCAGAATGTAGGCGAGATAGGATCACATAACATCTCTTGTTTGAATTGTGTCTAACCAAGCCCCAATGAAGTCCAAGGTCTGAAATGGGGCCAGAGATGATTTGCTGAGATTGATGGTGATGCCTAACCTCTGGGCTAGTGGAAGAAATGAATCCCTTGCTTGACAAAGGTGATGCCTGGAAGGGGTAGTGAGGAGTCAATTGTCCAGGTAAGTGAAAATCTGAATGCCCTGGAGTCTCAGGTAAGCCGCTACTGCTGACATCACTTTGGTCAACACCCTGGGGGCTGTGGTGAGACCAAAGGGGAGTGCTCTGAACTGATAATGATTGGATACTAGCCGGAAGCGGAGAAACCTCCGACAGCACCTGTCCATCTTGATATGATAGTATGCCACCATATGTTACCACATAGGTGGCAGTACACTACACACCGAAAGTGTGATAAGAGACTAAGGGACACAGGTGGACAGTGGTCTCGCCTTCGATAACCACACTGCCACGAGAGTCGGGAAATCCTTCTATGTGGCACACCTCATCACTAACGGCTTTTCATCCAGAAAAAGGTCATTGTCCCACTGTACTCATACCTCATTAGACCCATTATAGAATAAATTGCCCCGTTTGGTATGTACCTCTCAAGACATCTGCAACTGGAAAGGCCACAGAAATACCTCACTAAAAGAATCACAGGCCTATAGGAGATGCCCTATGCTGTCTAAAAAAAACTCCAGCTATACTCTGTCGCATATCGTCTACTCAGAGGCAATCTCTGCTTAACATACATGGCCATGTCAAACCCAGAGCTGTTGGACATGCTACACTTAAAAGAAATCCCAATCCCTCAGAGCCACAAGCTCCAGGGATCTAAACCTTTTTATTACAATGAAGAAAACATGCTGGATGGATAGGTTACTGACCCAGAGACTTCCCAGACTCTGGAATACACTGCCCATACATGTCAAGCAGAGTGCCTCTTTGGCCCTCTTCAAAAGGTACCTTGAAGACTGGATGGGAGATAGGAAATTCACCCTGGGAATCACATCAGTCGCCCTGCTAGACAGGGGTCCAGGGAAGTAAATATTGTTGGAAGAAACAGCCAGGAAATTGTTATGGCTAGGCTTGTATAGGCCCTAGGGCAGATAGCCTAGTACCAACCTATGAACACATCCTGAAGGTTGATCGAGCACATCCAGTCATTCTCTTGCAGAAAGGGCAGGATAGGCTGAAGTGTGACCATCCGGAATTTCACCTTGGCCACTGATAAGTTCAAGGTAGATTCAAAATGGGTCTTATGCCCCACCCCCCCATTTTCTTTGGCACTGAAAAGAACCTGGAATAAATGCCTAATTCAGAGTGGTCGAGGGGGACGGGTTGGATGACTCGCTTTCTTAGCAGCTTTGCTATTTCAAGTGCTGCATCCTCGGGTAGAACATCTGGGAGGTGTTTCAGTGGTAGAGGTGGCTCGAGGAATGGGATTGAATATGAATAGCCTCTGGATATAATCTGCAAAACCCAACGAGCTGTGGTGATGGACTCCCACTCAGGTGTAGTGATAACCAGCCCCTGACTGCCTCCACAGACAAGCAGTTGGGCAACCCTTTAGGATTGCTGCATGGGTCTGTCCAAGAAAGGTTCTAGAGTCCCGTAATTTCTTGGGCCCCCTCTGCCTCTAGGGCAACGTCTATCATATCCTCCTCTGCCCCTGGAGTAAGGCGAGCCCCGAGAATCTCGGGGAAAAGTCTGAGATTTCTGAAACCACATCATCTTGGGCCCTCACTGATTCCTAGAAAAGGACGGTTGAGGGGTGGAGAAGCGGATTCTGATGGCAGACAGAGTCTTCCCGTCCTCCTCACTCTGAACTAAAGTCTCACGTAACGACTTTACAAACAGGGAGGAACCGTCATACGGGGCACTGGTGAATGATGTCTTAACAGGTTCCAAGAACTGACAGAACCGGGGCCAGGTGTGTCGCCTGATGGTAACGCCTGTACCAGCTGCTCTAGCGGCTCCCTCAGTAGTATGAAAGAGGAGACGCATAGAAGTGTTCGCAACCAACTTTAAAGTGGCCATACAAGCGGAAAACGACTTCTTGTCTGCCGCCGACATGGACTCAGGGGTCAACTCGGCAATCTCCTTCACTACTTCTTGCTGCAGCTGAATCACATGTTCCATGCAATTCAGCGCTCTTACAGAAAACGTCACTGAAGCGTACACCCGCTTCCTGAAGCAGTCCATCGCCCTTGAGCCCAAGCTCTTTTCCTAGTGGCAGCTGCCACCACCATAGCATCAACCGAAGATCCCTTATTCCAGTGTGACCTACCTGAAGGGGGGCTCAAAATTTTATCCAGGCATTTGGGGATGGGTTCCACCGTGTCCGGTTTCTTCCAAGCCCGAGATGTTATCAGGTCCACTAAAGGATCTGCAGGAGGGGACATCTAGGAAATAGAGGGTCCTGTGCCAAATGCCTCTAGAAACACAGATTCATCCGAGGTAGGTTTCTGGGCAGACCCCCCCCCCCTCGCTGAAGGAGTTCCATGATGCCCCTGAAGGAGACATCCTGGGGGGGGGGGGTAATCGGGGGGAATCTTCCTCTTCCTCCAAATTGGTGTCTTCGGTGAGAGACTCTGGTGGGGAGTTTAACTGCCTCCTTTTGTATGTGCGTTTGCGAGGGATCTCTTCAGTGGGAATCTCAGGGGAGGACTCGTCAACGTCCTGATGCGCCCAAGCGGAAGCTTCTTGAGGCAAAACGGCGGCAGGCTTGTCCCAGAGATGGCCGGAGCTGTACCCAAAACAGAGGGAGTCGGGGTGGAGGCCGAGATGGTCAAGGTCTTGAAAACGAGAGAACCCTCTCCACCACATCAAAAGACGAAGGGGAACAGACATCCTGAGAAAGGCCAATAGGAGACATCACCCTCTAACCCAACAGGGAAGCCAAAACAGAGCCTCAAAGCGCCGAGATATTGAGAGGAAGGCTGTGCTCTGACACCCACTGAGCAGACACCAACCCCTCAGATCTGACGCCAAAGCTGCAGCTTTGAGAGTTTGTCGGATCTGATCTGTTCAAAGTCATAGCCAGTGTTGAGGTACAAGGTACCATCAGCGCCAACCCCATGACTCCAAGAGTCCTCGGATCCAAGGGCTCCAAAATTGAAGGTCGGATCTGAGGAGGAGTAATCGGGGTGAAAAAGGGCAGCGTGCTGGAGGGACAGGGCACAGGTAAGACTCCCATCTGAATCTGGGTGCAGATGAATTTCCGCAGCATCCTGTCCATCTCTGCTTCACTAAGGCTCTGGGTGGAGCGGGAGGAGGAGGTGACTGACACTGGCCTGGAAGGGCGGAGAGGAGAAGCCTGCACCAGCGACAGGCTCCAATCTCAGCACCGACCTAGACTTAGGTGGATGGCTGATCAGAGCCGAGCAATCCAGAGATCTCTTTCTCGGCCTATCCTTCTTAGAAGATTTTTTTCCATCCCCAAGCATCTTAGAGGGAGTTTGAGTCCCCGAGGCCAAGGAGGAGGTAGAAGCAGAAGTTGGGGGCGCAGGAACTTGAGTCCCCAAAAAGGGAAGAAGGCTCTTAAGTATTAATCTCTCTTGTCCTTCAGTCCCTGGGGATTAAACCCGGCACAGATGGCGCAGGAGGTCTGAAGATGGGCTGCCCCCAGACACACTACTTACAGAGTGTGGCCATCGGCTAGAGAGAGCTTATGGCCACACTCTGTACACTTTCTGAACCCTGGCTTGGGAGTGTCAGACATTTCCTCAAAACAGGCCCAGCATACTCGCAACCACTCACACTAAGGAAAGGGAGAGAGAAATAGTTTTTTTTTTTTTTTTTTTTTTTAAACCAACGACCACGCAGAGAGGAGGTAGAAAGTAGAGAGGAAAATTAGATATATATATATATATATATATATATATATATATAGAGAGAGAGAGAAGATTTAACCCCCAAAAAGCAACACTTTCTATACAGAGAGCTCAGACCATGATGCAAACTTTACAGGTGGCAAACGAGATCTGAAGTGAGGAAGGAGACATGGGCATTATGGGTAAGTGGAGGGGCTTTGAGTTCGTATCAGATGCTGGATATGCGGCCAAGTTAGATCTGATACAGATCCATGAACCGAAAGGTTGAAGATCAAATGAAGACAAATACTTCAGATCTACACTTAGCTGGCATCTACCAATCCCCATGAGTGCCAGGTAAGTGAGAGTTTACTGTATTAGGAAAACTATAGTCCGTGAACGTCCTACAATGCTGACATCACAGAAGCAATGGGGAAAGGTTCTGGAAATTCCACCTGTTAACAGCTCATAGTATTGTCTGAGGAACTGAGAAACAGTATAGTTGTGTACACTTACCATAAATGTAGATGTTAGAGTGTATTCAACTGTTGCAGTCCTATCTGTTGGGATTTCCTGCTGTAAAAGCCCTTGGTTGGCCCAACTACCAGAGAAAACTGTTTTCACCTCCCAAGCTGGAGGACGCCCTTACCAACATCAGTGCGCTCAAGTATAAAGGGAGCCAGCCTGCACCATCACCTCAGTATTCTCTTGACCAATTTAAACCCCCTCCCCCAAGTGTACCAGTACTAGGAGCACCAGGGTATTGTGGTCCCACGGAGCCCCCAAGTGTACCTAACTTGGACCAAGGTAAAGTGGACCCAAACCACGGTTGGGAGGTGTTGGGTCCCTTGCTGATTCTAACAGCCTACCTAGTAGGCTGAGGGGGTGGGAGGGAGTGAAAGAAAATTGCAACAGTGAATACACTCGAACATCGACATTTATGGTAAGCGTACACAACTGTACTATGTTGTCTGTGTTTCACTGCTGCAGTCCTGACTGTTGTGAAGATTCCCAAAACTTTAAAGAGAGTGGAAGGAGATTAAGGAGAGGAGAGGAGATGATTCCCTGCAAGACTGCAGAAACAAATTCTGCCCTAGACTTGGAAAAGGTTGCCAGGTGCTAGTGTCTTTAGCGGGAACACCTTTGAGGAAAGTTGTAGAAGTAACTGTGGCCCAGGTACAGTGTGCCCTAATTAAATCAGGGGGCTTTTTGCCATGATGGCAGTAACAGGAGATGCAGTGGGAAATCCACTTGGATACCGTTTGCTAAAAAGATGGTTTTCCTTCCACACCTGGGGGAAAGGCAATGAACAGCTGGTCGGTTTTCCTCAGATTTAGTCCTGTCCAGGTAGAAGCGTAGCATAAAAGAAAATGAATGTAGGAGACAGCATTGCCAATTCCAACTCAAACAAATCCAACAAGCAGTGCTTATACGGACCACGCCACACGAAAATATGCTAAACCACCACATTTATTAAAAACGTTCTCATTAACGCTTAACTGCTTCACTGCATTTTCATCTCAACAGACTTCACCAGATGAAAAAACACAAATTAATCCCACTTTTATACAAAAAGATCCATCAACCAAATAGCATTGCTTCATCAATGAAACAATTAGTTTTAACAGTCATAAAAAATACATATAAAAATGTGCACGTTAAAAACGTGTATTAAACATTTTACCCATAAGAGATTAGAAATTTTATAAATTAAAAAAACACAATCCTTAACATTTAAAACGTAATAAAATGTGTTGAAAAATAGCCATCATTCAAAATATTCAAATAGTACTCTCATAATATAGTACATATTAGAATTCATTGTTTAGCAGCACCATCTAGTGTTAACAAGTCTTACTACAAAAATAGTAGGTTCATAGGTTGGTACTAGACTACCAGCCCAAGGGCCTACGTAAGCCTAGCCAACACGGTTCCCTGGCTTACGCCACCCAAGAAAGTTATTTTCCTGTGCCACTGTCGAGCAGACACAGAAGTGATCCCCGGGGTGTATTTCCTATTTCCTATCCACTCATCAAGATTTTTCTTGAAGAGTGCTAATGAAGAAAGTACAGTTTTGTACCTACCATAAATGTAGATGTTCAAGTGTTCACCCTGCTGCAGTCATCACACTTGGGTTATCCTGCCCGCAGGCGGCCTGAATTCCAAAGTCTTGGTCCGGCGTCGGTTGCTGTAGCTTCTTCCCTGACGTCAGTGCGCCAGGGGTATACAAGAGGCATCTGACGCCATTTTCTTCAGTTTTTCTTGCCCCAGATGTCAGGTGCCCCAATAGGTAGGCAATATATATATATATATATATATATATATATATATATATATATATATAGCTAAATAAAAATAAAACAATACCTTTAGGCACAAGCAAATACACCACAGAGGTTGTATAGGATACAGTGGTATAGATAAGTTCAGAAGGGATGGAGGGAGGGCAACCTGGACTGCAGCAAGGTGAACACTCGAACATCTACATTTATGGTAGGTACAAAACTGTACTATGTTCATCGTGTTACCCTGCTGCAGTCATCACACTTGGGTTGAATCCCAAAGCTAAGGATGGGAGGTGGAGTTAAACAGGGTTAGAAGAAGCTAGTAGGCCCTGCAAAACTGCAGTGGCAAAACCAGCTCTAGTCTTAGAATATAGAGGTAAGTGATGGTGTTTGGTGAAGGTGTGCACTGAACTCCAAAATATCCTTGGTTGGCACTCCCCTGAGAAAGGCTGCTGATGTAGCTTGTAGCCCTGGTGGAGTGGGACCTAATGTTAGCAGTTACCGGTTTCCCATGATGCGTGTAGCAGAAACGTATGCAATGCCCTATCCATTTAGAGATGGTCTGTTTTGAGATAGCTTTTCCTTGTGATCCTGCAGCATAAGCTACAAAGAGCTGGTCAGATTTTCTGAAAGCCTTAGTTTTATCCAAATAGTAACATAATTGCCTGTGAATGTCCAAAGAGTGCAGGAGTCTTTCTCCTTTATTCTGGGGATTTGGGAAAAAGGTGGGCAAATGAATGGTTTGGTTTAGGGCCACACTGGATACCACCTTTGGCATAAACGAAGGGTTAGTTGGTAGAGAGACTCTGTCTTGATGCAAAATGAGGAAAGGCTCCACTGCCATTAGTGCCTGTAGCTCTGAGACTCTTCTAGCTGAGGTTATTGCTAGTAGCAGGGTAGTTTTCCAGGAAAGAAATTTTAAATCAGCTGAAAAAGCTGGTTCAAAAGGGCAGCAGTGTAAGCTTTTCCAGAAAAAAGTTGAGATCCCCAGTAGGTGTTGGAGCTCTTCTTGGCGGTCTGATGTTCTTAGCCCCTCTGAGGTACTGTCTTAGGAGTGGATGTGAGAATAAAGGAGGATCCGTGTTGTAATGAGCTGAAATTGCTGAGGCGTGGATCTTAAACAGATGAAAAGGAAAGTCCTTTGTGCAACATCTCAGTTAAATATTGTAGAATCTGAAGAATGTTTGGATCAAGGGGATTTTGGCCTTTAGCCTGGTTCCAGGTGCAAAATCTTTTCCATTTGTCTGAATAGGTTTTCCTGGTGCTGGGCCTCCTGGCCTCCAGAATGACATCCATAACAGCTTTGGATAGAGGTGTTGGCTGGTTGTTTAGGTAATTTGCCATGCAGCCAGGTTTGAAGTCTTGAGTTGGCTGTGTAGAATCCGATTGTCTCGCTGGGTGAGCAGGTGAGGAATTTGTGGTAAAATCCATGGAGGGCCATGTTCCTTAGAATTGGATACCAATGCTGGCTTGGCCAGTCTGGTGCAATGAGTATCAGCTGTGGTCTCTCTAATCTGACTTTCAGCAGTACCTTTGCTAGGAGAGGCAGTGGAGGAAAGGCATACACTGTTAATGTTTTCCAACTGAATGAAAGGACGGCCACTTTCCAAGCTTGTGGATGGAATGTCCTTGTACAAAATTTTTGAAGTTGGTAGTTTTGGGGGCTTGCAAACAGATCTATGTCTGGGCACCCCCATTTTTGAGCTATCATTGCAAATACTTGTGGATCTAGTTTCCACTCGTGTGGATCCATATTTCTGCTTAGGTCGTCTGCCAATGTGTTTTTCTTTCCTGGCAGGAATTGTGTTTGTAACTGAACCTGGTATGACAGTGCAGTGTTCCACAAGGTCATTGCTTGCCTGCATAGAGGGTAGGAATGTGTGCCCCCTTGCTTGTTTATGTACCACATTACTGTGGCATTGTCCGTCTTTATTATTAATTGTCCTGGGTGTAAGAGGTCCTTGAAAGCTGTTAGGGCATTCTGTACTGCTAGCATTTCTTTTTGATTGATATGCAGATGCCTCTAATCTGTAGTCCATTTGCCCTGAATGCACTGTCCTGCCATGTGTGCTCCCCAGGCATAGTCTGATGCATCTGTTGTCATAGTTTGCCTGGCTGTGGGTAAGGTGAAAGGCTGACCCTTGTTGAGGTGACATGCCTGTGCCCACCACAGAAACTCCTGTTGAAGGCAGGGAATGAGTGGTATCATTGTTTCCAAGATGTGGCTGTGCTGAGTCCATACGCTTTTCAGGTACCATTGTAATTTCCTGATATGCAGTTTTGCAAATGGTATTAGTAGTATGCAAGATGCCATGAATTCCAAGGCCTGCAGAATTTTCTTGCAGGGAGTTGGGTCTTTGTTGCCATTATTTTGAAATATTGAGTCTGCTGTTGTTGCTTGTCTGGCGTGAGATGAGCCATCTGGGCCATTGTATTCAAGCTGGAACCCAGGAATGTTATGTTTTGTGAGGGCAATAGTTTTGATTTCTTTTCGTTTACTGGGTACCCCAGGCAACTTTGAAGGTGTATGACAAATGACAAATGTCAGATGCTTTAAAATAACGTCCTTGCTTTCTGCTTGAATAAGGCAGTCGTCCAGGTATGGGTATATCTGAATTCCTCTTTGTCTGCAGTATGCAATTACTGGTGCCAGGCATTTTGTGAAGACCCTGGGCACAGTAGATAAGCCACAGGGCAGTGCAAAGAATTGATAATGCGTTGAACCTGCAATGAAGTGGAGGTATCTTCTGCAATTTTGTCTGATAGGGACATGCAGGTATGCCTCCTTGAGGTCCAACGTTACTAGCCAAGCATTCTTGCCCAGCATGGGAAGAAGCTGCTGTAGTGTTAGCATCTTGAATTTTGATACTTGCAGATAGGTGTTCAGAATTGAAAGATCCAGAATGGGTCTCCATGCTTTGTCCTTTCTTGGGACTAGAAAGAGTCTTGAGTAAAATCCTTGTCCTTGCTCCTGTGTAGGTACCTGATGAATGGCTCTCATGTCCATGAGAGCTGTAATTTGTTTTTGTGCCTCTGCCCATTGATTTGGTGGCAGGTTTGGCATTCCTTTTATCCTTGGTAAGGTATGACAGTGGAATCTGTATCCTTGAGAGACCATGCTTAGGACCCATTTGTCTTTTGTGATGATGTGTCAGTTGTCTGCAAAAAATGCTCATTTTCCTCCCAAGGGAGCTGCCAGGAGAGATTTGCTTGGTAGTTTGAGGATTGAGTCATTGTGTTTGTCTTCTGCTAGCTTGGGGCCTGTCTTCTCCTCCTTTCTGGGTAGCAGAACCCCATTGGCGAGGTATGTAAGGGCCTTGTGACTAACCTCTGCCTCTTGAACGTCTGTATTTGCCCCTCTGTGATCTGTCAGAAGCTGGAAAGGACCAGTTTTTTGTTGGCCAATTTCTGCTGAAACGAGGGGGTTGTACCTGCAAAAAATCTTTGACCGTCTGCATAGACTTTGCCTTATCCTCCATTTTCTTTAAAACCTCTTCTGCTTTGACACCAAATAATACATCCTGCTGTAAAGGTGCATCCAATAATTTTGCTTTAACATGATCAGGAAGGGTTTGTTCTTTTAACCAAGCATGTCTACGTATGACAGAGCCAGTAACAGCTGCTCTACAGGAAGCTTCCAATGAATCAAATCCACATTGTAAAGTATGTTTGCCCACCTGTTCAGCTTCATGCAACAGATCCTGCATTTCCTTGAATTCAGACTGTTCAGAATGTGTGCTCATTTTTTTGTTTTAATTGATACATTAGAAATTGCTGATATTTCAGCATGTGAAACCTGACAATTTAATGCTCGCATAGCCAGAGTTGCTGAGGTGTATATTTTCTTTCCCCATCTATCTAGGGCTCTGGAATCCCTTTCAGAGGGCACAGGATTTTTAGCCATAGAAGCTTTAGCTCCCTTAGGACCCTGGGAAATTGTTTCTGGGTCAGCCACAGGGCTTTTATAAAGGAATTTGTGTGAGTCTGGCACTCTGTAGTATCTTTCTGGTTTGGCTGGAGCAGGAGGTAGAGTGTCTGGATTTAGACTAGACTCCAAGTAAATATCATCCACAATTTCTAAAACTGGAGGGATAGCAAGAGGTCTGTGCTGGGGTAGTAAAAGGAACTCTCAGAGCCTTTTCTTAGAATCAGAGTAGTCCTGGCCTTACCAGTGGAAATGTTCCCTCATGGTATGTAAAGTTTCCCCAAAGGAGTAGTCTTCAGGGGGAGATGCTGAGGGAATAGTCTTCAGCATCAGAGTCTTCATAAGGTGGAAAAGTGTAATCCTGTTCCTCAGAAGAATCTGAGGAAATTGAAACCTGGTCAGAGGAAGCATAATCCTCCTCTTGTCTTGGTCTTTTATCAGGAGGGGGATGGGAACCCCTGATTAGGGTAATCAAACCTTCAGACATCTTAAGCATCTGTTTCTTAGGCATGGGGCCTTGACCTGTAGACTGATGTACAGTCTTCTTTGGTTTTAAAGGAGTTTTAAGCTTAGCATAAGATTTAATGGTGAGTGTAGTCTGTCTGAAGACACCTTCTGCAACCGAGGGTGTTTCCACTGCACCGGGGTCTACTTCTGCTCCGGTGTCAGAAGGGCCTAATGAAGATGGCTGTGTTGGCCTAGTAGACTCCGCTTGAGAATCCGCAGCTGTCTGGGGTTCCAGTTCTGCGGTCGTCAGGGGCTGCGTAGGCACCTCACTGAAAACCGGAGAACCGGCGACAGGCCCAGCAGAGGCCTCGGAGTCTGGCTTTTTCCTAGGCTGCCTGTCCTTATCCTTGTGTTTTTTATGCATGCTGGTTGTCGGATGCTCCGACGGCATGATATAATTAAATGTCCTGCCAAAATAGTGTCATGCGAAATCAAAACGGCGTTTGATAGTTCGTTTATTAAATCTAGCACAAAACCGACAATCTATGACGTTGTGGTCTGGGCCTAGGCAAGGAATACAATAGGAATGGAAGTCCTTATGTGGTATATACTTCCCACAAGAAATGCAATTGTTAACTTTTTCTGACATTGGACTGAGGCAAGAAAAGGTTCCCCAACGGGGTACTTAGCTTTATTGAAGACTTCGGACTGAAATTCGAATCGAAAATCTCAGGTGTCGGCCGACCGGCACTTGCGAACTGCTTCTGCTTTGGGCACCGCGCGGCAAGAAAGACTGGAGAAAATGGCGTTGGATGCCTCATATACCCCTGGCGCACTGATGTCAGGGAAGAAGCGACAGCAACCGATGCCGGACCAAGACTTTGGAATTCAGGCTGACTGCGGCACCGCCTGATGGCAGGATAACCCAAGTGTGATAACTGCAGCAGGGTAACACGATGAACATCTTTGCTTGACATAGATGGGTAGTCTGTTCCAGAGTATGGGAAGTCTCTGGGACAGGAATCTATCCCTCCAGCATGTCCTGTTTATTGTGGTGACAAGGTTTAGGTCCCTAGAGCGTGTAGCTTGGAAGGATTGGGATTTCTTTAGGTGTAGCATGGCCAACAGCTCTGGGTTTGACATAACTTTATGTTAGGCAGAGATCACCTCGGAGTAGGCGATATGCTACGGAGTAAAGCTGGAGTTTTTTGAGGCGGTCAGTGTAGGGCATTTGTTTGAGGCCAGTAAGCCTCTTTGTGAGGTACTTCTGTGGCCTTTCCAGCTGCTGCAGATGTCTTGTGAGGTACATTCCAAAATGGGTGTTGTACTCTATAATGGGTCTGAGTGTCGAGTAGAGGGGAACAATGACCTCTTTGTTTCCTGGATGAGAACCCTTTTATGATGTGTGCCACGTAGAAGGAATTCCTGACTACTGTGGCGATGTGACTATCAAAGCATGGACTACAGTCCACCTGGGTCCCAGGTGTTAAGCAGATTGCTGCCTATGTGGTAGTTCATGGGTACAGAGTTTTTACCAAAGGGGGTGACACTGCACTTTTTGGCACTGAGCTTGAGGCCATGGCTCTGACACCAGGCATCTGTCTCAGCGAGACCCTTCTGTAGGATGTCCACATCATTTGGGGACTTTACTATGGCTCCTAGTTTTCAGTCATCTGCGAACTTCGTTAGCCAGAGGCCTTCTGTGTTAGCCTGTACTTCAGAGAAGTAGATACCAAACAGGAGAGGTCCCAGGACGGAAACCTGTGGTATTCCACTTGTCACTGCTTTGAGGCCAGACTTGGAGTCTGCAACTTTTACAGTGTGGGTTCGGTCAGTGAGCCAGTTGGCAACCCATCTTGTGACGTAGGGATTTATACCTAGTTTAGCTATAATTCCAGAATGGGGGATGGTGTCAAAAGCCTTGGTGAGGTCAAGATACGCTGTGTGAACCACCTTACCCTCATCTACGGCTTTGGTGACTGCCTCAAAGAAGTCAATCAGGTTCAGGAGGCATGACCTGCCTTTCACAAACCCGAACTGGGTGGGATCCAGAGTTTGGAGGTTACCATTGTCTTTGTTTGTGAGTTCCATGATGATACATTCCATGGCCTTGCAAACCAGGCTTGTCAGGCTAATAGGTCGATAGTTCCTGGGATCAGTGGTGGCTCCCCCTTTGTGGAGTGGGATAACTGTTGCTGTGCGCAATTCAGTGGGGACAAAGCCTGATGCGAGGTTATTATTGAACATGGTGCTTAAGTGGGGAGCCAGTTCGTGTAAAACACAGCCTGGGATGTTGTCCGGTCCCATGACTGCTGTGTTTTTGGCTTTAGAGAGAGTTAGCATGAACCTATCTGCCAGGATGTTGGCAACATCAGTTGGTTTTGTAATTTTCGTGCCTTTGTGCTGTAACTCAGAGCAGATCTGGGTGTTGCCATCGAGATTATTGACATAGCTATAGAATGCTTTGTGGTTGTCCTTGGAATTAGTGGTGATTTTGTTTTCGTAGCTAGCTTTGGAGGATCTTATAAGGGATCACAGCTTCTTACTGAGTCTGACCAGGGAGCTCCTCCACTCATGGGATTTTACTCTCTTTTGCAACAGTTTCTTCCTTCTGTTGTACAGTTTGTTTATGGCAGGGGACCACCAGAATGGCTTCCTTTTTTTGGAGGATAGCACGATCCATGCACTCATTTAAGTGCTTATAGAGTGCATTTGTGTAGGATTCAGCAGTTGTAACTGTATTGTCCATCTGCATGGCTGTCATGAAGTTCGCCACTTCTGTCTTAAGAAGCATGACGTTGGCTTTGGAGAAATTTTTTTACTGTGGTTTCCTTAATGGGGGGGGGGGGCGGGATGTGGATATAAAGGGTGATTAGCTTATGGTCGGATCAGACCAACGAGGAGTTGACTTCAGGTGTGGAACACCGGTCACTCATGTTGGTAATGACTAGGTAAAAGATATCGTTGCCCCTGGTGGAGGTGTGGATAAGTTGTTCCAGGGCATTGGAGTTTATGAATTCCAGAAAGCGTTGTGCTAAGGAGTTGGTACACGAGTAGTTTTCCCAGTTAATGGTGGGGTAGTTGAAGTCGCCCATTATTAGGGTGTTTGGTTGAACCCTAATATTTTCCAGTACATCAAGAAAAGAGGAGTGGGAATCCGGGGGCATGGTGGGGGATCTGTAGCAAGCTACAATTTGGATTGCAGTTTTGCCCAGAGTTAGTTCCACTTGGATAACCTCGGATGCATTATGCTGAGCAACTAGCCTGGAGGTGTGGATATCCTTAATGAATATGGACACACCTCCGCCTTTGGTGTTTCGGTCCAGGTTACATGGCCGAAAAGTGAGGTATGAGTTATAGCCTGGTAGTGCAGGGGTGCTCTCTGGGGCCTTAACCAGGTCTCAGTCACTGCACAGATATCGATGTTCTCCATTTTAAGGAGTGCCTCGAGTGAGTGCATTTTGAGATTTAGACTTCTAGCACTGAGTAGCATTACCTTCAGTTTTTGTTTGCCTGTTCCCATTATGGTGGTGAATTTATTTGAACCCTGCCTAAAAAAGGCACTATAGGGGCAGCAAGAGCCTTAGCCAGTATCTGGAATCCCAGGGGCAATAGGTGCAGGCCATCTGTGGCAAAGCATCATGGTCTGTCGACCATGTCAACCCAAGCAGACAGATACTGGATCCCCTTAAAATGACACCAGAAGCTTAACCAATTGTTAAAGTCAATCATTTTGTCCTTGTACTGCAGTATCAATCTGGGCGATGGCAGAATGCTACTCAGGGCTAGGGTCATATCTGCCTGGGCTACAAGATCAGAGAGCTCTTCCAAGTCTCTTTTCATGTAGTCCAGGGAGGTACGTCTCAGGTCATTCACACCAACATGGAAATGACAGAGTCATATTTGTACTTGGTGTGGAGTGACCTGAGTGCATGGGTTATATGGCGGATCCTGGCACCCGAAAGGCAGCTGACAGTAACCTTCTCCTTGTCTAGCCTGGTAAGTGGGACATCAGTGTGCCTGACTATAGAGTCATCTATGACTAGTGTGTTGGGTACGTTGTTTTACGTTATTGGCTGTGGTTGAGTGGCACACAGTCTGTGGGCTGTGTCTCATTTGGGTTGTGTTGAGGGATGGAGGTTGCTTGCATTTCTGCTTTGGAGGTCTCTGTTGCTTAGACAGATTATTATTGAGAGCCTCTGCGAATGTTTTTGTGTTACTGTGTGTGGATTTTGGTGGTGCAGATTTAGTGAGACTATGTGACGAGTCTGGTGTGATGCAAATGTTTACCTTCTCCTCATGACTGTCAAGTTCAGTCTTGGTTAGAGAGCGCTTTACCTCCAGTTTGGCTAGATAAGTGCATCTCTCACAGGTTGTAGTGTTGGGTGGTAGGAGGGAGGGTTGTCAGTGTACATGAGGCAATTTCTACATTGCCTCATGATGCCCAGATTCATCAGATAGACAGGAGAGAACACTGGGAGCTGACCCTTGGACATGCCTGAATAAAAAACTATTTTCCTCTAGATAAGTGAGGAAAGTGAGTACAAGAGCTGATTTTCTTTAAGCAAGTGAGAAAAGTAAGTACAAAATCTCTTTTCCTCTACGTAATGAGGAAGATAAAGTGCTATAGTAATTAGTAGCTTATTTAGTGCTTACAAGTTCTGAACAAGTGCTGAGCATGAACAAGCAAATTTAAGTGCTAAAACTAAGAATCTGTATCTGCACTAGATGAGTTACAGGACAGAAACAAGTGCAAATGCATGCTTTCAAATCAGAAAGTTGAGAGAGATGGAAGAGATTGCCCAAACGGCCAGTAACTACAATTTCTGGGCCAGAACCACTCCTTATGTGGTAGACAGGTTATCTAGTGCTTACCACTCCCACTGATAAGCTAGAAGGCTTCCCTCCAACACAGAAAGGGCAGTACAGCAAAAAAAATAAAATGAATGAGGCTGTAATTTTCTTAAACAAAAATCCTTGGGACTTTTAATCAATAATTTCAAGGTAATAACTTGACTAATGGTGTGTGAAATTTTTTTTTAAAGTTTGGATTAAAAACTGCCTGGGCTACAAGGAACCTACTTCAACAATAACATATCCCTAGATTATTAAACATACTTCCAGCTTATAAAACCTTAATAAACAAAAGGGGCACCACAATATCAGTTTACAATTTAGCTGCTCTCAATTTTAGCAGGGGGCTATGATGATATTCTCATTTAGGCCCGGGGGACTTCTCGCATCAAGACTTATCTGCCAAAACGATTCTCAGTATTCTAGTCTTGACTCCCATGGTCCCCATCTAGGGTCTACTTGTATCTTTTCTATAACCAAAAAAAAAACATAGCCCCTTTACATAGCAAAGTATGCTTGTATAAGGCATTCTTTAAGTTTAGGGTCCTAATATGATAACAGTGCTCATAAATTTGTTTTTTCAGTTTACGCTCCGTTTTCCCTAAACGGAATGCGTCACATAGGTCACAGGTAGCTAAACAGACCACCCCCTGCAGTGTGTTACAATTACTGAATGACATCCCAATTATTTCTCTAGCCCTACTCTTCAAATAAAATCTGTCCTTGTTGAGGATGTAGGGACACTGGGAACATGCCCCACACTTGAAACTGCCTAGTCTTTTTTATTTCTGTATTAGTTAATCCTTTATTGTACTCCAGTAACTCCTTTAAATTCCATCAGGCTCTCTTGAAAGTGAGTTTGTAACCAGTTGCAATGTTTACAACCCACTGATCTGAAGTGATGTGAGTCCAGTTTTGGAGAACAGTCTCTTCCTCCTAGTTTTGGGGTGATAGGAGGGAGAGAGTCATAACTGCTCTCTGGCTGGAGACTGTGATCTAAAACTCCCTTGCCTGTGTGTTTCAAGAGGCCCATCACCTTGATCTCTGTTGTTCTTGCCTTTGCATGGAAGCGCTGCCATTTTGAGGCCGCCTCTGTTTATTCCTAGGCTGGGTAGAAAGGTACAATGCTTTGCTGGAAATCTCCTGCTGAACCTAGGTGGCTGTACTTGCAGAAAGTCCTTAACTGTTTCCATGGACTTTGCCTTATCTTCCAGCTTTTTCAGTACTGCTTCAGCTTTTGATCCAAAACGTCTGTCCTTGTCAAGGCGGGTATCTTAAAGGTTAGCATTTACAAGATCAGTGAGAGATTTCTCCCTAAGCCATGCATGTCTTCTAACTACTGAACCTGCAGGATGCTTCCACAGCATTATAGCCACAAGGAAAATAATGTTTGACCACCTGGAAGCTGGAGTGACAAGTCCAAAAGTTCTTTAGAAAGGTTTTTATCCCCCATGGTTGAATTTTTTGTTCGAGTTGATCCAGAATGATTTGCTAATATTTTATCATATGATACTGACAACTGAGAGCCCTCAAAGAAAGTAGGGAGGTGTATATCTTTTTACTGAACCTGTCTAGGGCCTACTATCTTTGTCTGTGGACAGGGGATCTTTGGAGACACTGGCCCTAGTCCTTTTAAGCCCTGGACTAAACGTCTGGATCAGCAGAAGGATTCTTAAAGAGATACTTATGGGTGTCTTGCACCCTATAAAATCTGGTTTCCTAGGGGCAGGGGGAAATGAGTCAGGGTTCATGGAGAAATCCTGGAAAACATCCTCTCTACCACTTTCAAAATGGGAGGGACAGCTAAAGCTTTGTGCTCTGGGAGGTCCAAGAACTCTCTCTCTTCTTGGCCTGGGGGTAATCTTGTGCTTCCCACTGAAAATGCTGTTTCATAGCATGTAGAGTCTCCCCAAAAGTTTGATTCTCTTGAGATGAAGCTGAAGGAAGGTTCTCCTCAGAATCCGATTCTTAAAGGATGTGTATGAGGGTCCTTCTGCTGAGCCAGAGTCCAAGTCTGAAACCTCCTCAAATAGGAAGGGTACAGGGTCAGGATAGTACAGTTGTGTACACTTGCCTTAAATGTAGATGTTAGGATGTATTCACTGCTGCAGTCATCACATTTGGGTTATCTCTGCCAGGGTAGTCCTCAGCCGGCCAGAAAAGCAGAGGCTTAGTATTTCTGTGTCAGTTGCTGTCACTTCAGGACTGACGTCAGGTCGTCAAGTAGTATAAAGTAAGGAAGCCAACGCCATTACATCAGTTCTTCTTTCCCTGTCTGGAACCCATAATTGGGAGCCAGGTTCTGGTGGAAGAACCCCACCAGTAGAAAGTAAATACCAAAATGTCCCTTGTAAGGAAAGAGAAGAAATAAAAAGGGGATGAGGGAGGGAAACCAGGACTGCAACAGTGAATACACTCGAACATCTGCATTTATGGTAAGTGTACACAACTGTACTATGTTCTTCGTGTTTCACTGTTGCATTCATCACATTTGGGTTTATTCCCAAAACTGAGGAAAAGGGTGGAGGCAGTCAAAGAAACTAGGGGCTGGCTAGGATGCCCTGCAAGACTGCCCTGGATTTGGAGAAGATAGGCAGGTGGTAGTGTTTGGTCAAAGTGTGAACAGATATCCAAGGTGGCAGCCCCCAGGATGTCCCTGGTGGGGACTCTTCTGAGGAAAGCTGCAGAGGCTGCTCTGGTGGAGTGAGTACTGACCCCTTAGGGGGAGGCTTTCCGTGTTGCTTGTAACAGAAATGAAGGTAGTGTGTGCTATCCATTTGGAGACTGTTTGGAGATGGCTTTGCCCTCTGCCCCTGCAGCAAAGCTAACCAGCAATTTATCAGACTTTCTGAAGGATTTAGTCCTGTCTAGATAGAATCTGAGCTGTCTGTGCACATCTGGAGAGTGCAGGATCCTTTCCCCCTTGTTCTGTGGGTTAGGTGAAAAGGTTGGCAAATGAATGAAATGGTTGAGAGCCACACTGGACACCACATTTGGCATGAATGATGGGATAGTCCTGTGGGAAACCCTGCCAGCATGGAAGATGATGAAGGGCTCCACAGCCATGAGTGCTTGTAGCTCGGAGACCCTTCTGGCTGAAGTGATGGCCAGAAGGGAAAGCTGTCTTCCAGGAGAGAAATTTTAGCTCTGCTGAAGATGCTTATTTGAAGGAGGACAGGGTGAGCTTTTCCAATAACAAAGTTAAGGTCCCAAGCTGGTGTTGGTGCTCTTCTGTGTGTCCTCAAATTGCTAGCCCCTCTTAGGAACTGTTTGATCATAGGGTGTGAGAAAAGGGGCTGCTCAGTAAGGAAATGAGCAGAGATGTGAATTTTAATAGAGGAAGAAGAGAGACCACTGTGTAGCAGGGTCAGCTAAGCAATCCAGGATGAGAGGGAGGGAGGGCTTTGCTACATCAGCTACCTTAACCTGAATCCAGCTGCAGAACCGTTTCCATTTGTCAGCATAAGACTTTCTAGTGCTAGGGCGCCTGGCCTCATGTATAACATCTAGAACCTGCTTACTGAGGTTGGCAGATTGATCGGTGGTTAGGGAATAAGCCAAGCTGCCAAACTGAGGGTCTGCAATTGGGGATGCATGAATTCTCCTTCCCTCTGGGTCAGGAGGGTTGGGGTCTGAGTGAGATGTCATGGTGGCAGTGGGGACAGGCTGCGCAGCAGTGGGTACCATTGCTGGCGAGGCCAGTCTGGAGCAATAAGAATAGTCCTTGGTTTTTCCTCCCTTATTTTGAGCAGTACTCTGGAGATGAGAGGTAGTGGAGGAAAGGCATAGATCAATAGATTGACCCAGAGGAAGGACAAGGCATCCACTTTCCAAGCCATGCAGGGATGTTCCCTGGTGCAGAACTTGCTGAGCTGATGGTTGGTGTGGGAGGCTAAGAGGTCTACCTTCAGGGTGCCCGATTTCTGAGTTATTAGGGTGAAGGTTCTTTTGAATAGCTGCCACTTGTGTGGGTCCAGAAGATTTTTGTTTAAGTGGTCTGCCAGAGAGTTTAGAGAACCTGGAATTGTGCTAATGGATGAAGTTGCATGGCAGAGGCTGTGTGCCGAAGGGTCACTGCCAGCCTGCATAGAGGGTAGGAGTGAGTCCCTCCCTGCTTGTTGATGTACCACATCACAGTGGTGTTGTCTCCGTTTTGATCAGGAGAGCCCCTGGGGAGAGAAGGGGCTTGAAAGCTGTCAAGGCGTGCTGGACAGCTATCATCTGTTTTTGTTGTGCAGATGGATTTGCTGTGGGCTCCATTGGCCCTGTATGCAACTGCCGTCCAGGTGTGCACCCCAGGCATAGTCTGTTGCATCTGTGGTGAGGGTCTGGCTGGCAGGGGGTGGTGAGAAGGGTAGTCTCTTGTTGTGGGAGCAAGCTGCTGCCCACCGAAGAAAATCTTTTCTGAGGCAAGGTATCATGGGTACAAGAGTTTCCAGGTCTTGAGTGTGTTGAAACCAAAGACTTTTTAGGTACCATAGAAGTTTCCTCATATGCAGTCTGGCATATGGAATGAGTAGAATGCAAGATGCCATGAACCCCAGAGCTTGCAGGATTTTCCTTGCAGATTAACTGGGGTCTGATGCCAGGTTGAGAGAAGTAGGCTATCAGGTAAGTTTGCTTCTCTGGTGTAAGGAATGTCATCTGGGATGCTGTGTCCAGGCTTGCTCTCAGGAATATAATCCTTTGGGTGGGTACTTGTTTGTATTTCTTTTAGTTGATTGTGTACCCTAGGGGGGGTCAGTAGGGATTTGACAAAGGTCGGGTGCTTAAGCAGCTTTTTCTGGCTGTCTGCCTGAATTAGGCAATCATCTAAGTATGGGTAAATTTGGATATTCCTTTCTCTGCAAAAGGCAATGGCTGGAGCCAGACATTTTGTGAAAACTCTGGGAGCAGTAGATAAGTCAAAAGGAAGTGCAGAGAACTGAAAGTGCAGAAGTCCTGCCCCGAAACTCAGACATTTCCTGCAGGATTCCCTGATAGGAATGTGGAGGTAGGCCTCTTTTAGGTCTAGGGTGGCAAGCAAAGCATCCTTGGAGAGCATGGGTAGCAGCTGCTGGAGGGTGAGCATTTTGAATTTTGTTTTTTCTGGGCACCAGAAAAAGTCTTGAGTGGAAACCTTGGCCTTTTTGTTCTGTAGGAATGTGCTCTAGTGCCCTCATAGAGAGCAGGGAAAGGACTTGCTTTTGCGCCTCTGCCCACTGGTTTGCAGGTAGATCTGGGAATCCTTTTGGAGTTGGAAGGGTTTGGAAAGAAAATCTGTATCCCTGGGACATTATGTTGAGGACCCAGTGGTCGTTGGTAATGGTGGCCCAGGTGCCTGGGTGAAAGGAGAGTTTTCCTCCTAGGGATAAGTGAAGGTGCGCAGAGGGATGGGGTGGGGGAGGAGAGTCACTGTGAGATCTTACCATGAGAGGGTGGCTTAGAACTCCCTGTTTTTCAAGTGGAGGAAGTCCACTGTTTTGATCTCTGCATTCCCAGGGGCTGTCTGGGCGTTCTGGGCTGAACTGACCTGGAAAGGACCAGTGCTTGGAGGGGCAATGCCTGCTGAACCTGGGTGACTGGACCTGTACGAAATCCTTAACTGTCTACATAGATTTAGCTTTTTCTTCCATCTTTTTCTAAGACCTCTTCTGCCTTAGTGCCAAATAAGTTGTCTTTGTGCAAGGGTGCATCCAACAATTTAGATTTAACATGGTCTGGCAAGGGCTGTTCCTTAAGCCATGCATGTCTTTTCTAAGGACAGAACCGGTGACTGCTGCCCTGCAAGAAGCTTCTAGGGCATCAAACCCACAGTGCAAGGTGCGTTTAGTTACTTGACTTGCAGAATGCATTAACACTTGTAACTCTCTAGATTCTGCACAAGCAGGAAAGGAAGGCACTTTTTGTTTGAGGAGTTCCAAGGTATGTTGCTGAAATTTTAGCATATGGAACTGGCAATTTAGTGCTCTGATAGCAAGAGTAGCTGAGGTGTATACTTTTTTACCCCATCTGTCAAGTGCTCGGGAATCTCTATCTGAGGGGGTAGGATTCTTAACAGAGGTTGCTTTAATTCCTTTAGGCCCTTAAGAAATTACCTCAGGGTCAGCAGTAGAATTTTCAAAAAGAAATGTGTGAGTCAGGGACTCTAATACCCGTCTGGTTTTCTGGGTGCAGGAGGGAGGGTGTCTCAGGAGTCAAACTGGATTCCAGGAAAACATCCTCCACAACATCCAGGACTGGGGGAATAGCCAGGGGGGGTCTGTGCTGTGGAAAATCCAAGAAATCCCAGAGTCTCTTTTTAGACTGAGGGTAGTCTTGAAAGTCCCATTGGAAATGCTCCCTTAAGGTTATGAAGGGTTTCCCCAAAGGAAAAGTCCTTGGGGGGAGAGGCTGAAGGAATGGAATCCTCTGCATCAGAATCCTTATTAAGCAGAGAGGGGTTGCATGTATTCATATTCAGATGCATCAGAGCCATCAGACTCCTGTTCAGACAAAACTAATGGGGACAGATCTCTTTCTTTTGGAAGGGGTAGCTTGGCTTCCCCTAATCAGCATAAGGTCTTCCGCCATTTGAAGCATTTGAGACTCTGGCAAGGAAGCAGGTGCCTGAGACTGGGTAGTCTGTTTCTTGGGTGTGGTTCATAACCTGAGCCTTAGAAACTCGGTAGCTTTCGAAATAACGGTGGATGTGAAAGAAGTCGTCGGTTTGTGTCGAGAATCAGTAGTGCGAAGTACTTCCTTGGAAGCCAGTGCCTGCTCAGCGGCTCCAGACCCATCCACGGGAGAGACAACCACGGGATCCTTAGATGAAGAGCTTTGCGGCATACTGGACTCTGAAAGGGTCTCGGTAGCGGCCTGCGAATCCACAAAAGTGGGTATCAGGGCTGCAATAGCACTTCACTGAGGACCGAAGAACTGATGACTAGCTTAACAGAAGCGTCGTCGGTAGGTTTGGACCTGTGCAGTCTGTCTTACCTTTAGGTTTTTTCAGAAGATCTGCTGTCGGATGGTTTACCGAAGCCATATCGGAATTAGAGGACTGTAAGCAAAAATATCTAGCTACAATAAGCGCCTGACGACGTATAGTTCTGGCATTGAACAAAGCACAAAAGCGACAGCGGGGGACGTCATGGTCTGGGCCTAAGCAAGTGATGCAGTAAAAATTAAAGTCTCGGTGTGGTATTTGCTTTCCAAAGGCAAGACAATTAACTTTTTCTGACATTGGTTAGTGCAAGAAAAAAGGATCCCCAATGGGGTAACTTAGCTTTATAAGACTTCAGCTTCAATTCAGAAGATGAAACTCAGGTAGCGGCCGACCAGCACTCGTGCAAACTGCTTCCGCTTTGGGTTCCGTGGCAAGAAAGACTTATGTAATGGCATCGGCTGCCTTACTTTATACTACTGACGACCTGACGTCAGTCCTGAAGCGACAGCAACGGACGCAGAAATACTAAGCCTCTGGTATTCGGGCCGGCCGAGAGCTAGCCTGGCAGGGTTAACCCAAATGTGATGACTGCAACAGTGAAACATGATCAGCATAGGTACCCCTTTTGCTTTTTCTAGGGACAGCTTCACCTGTGGTCTGTCTGGCACTTGCAATGTTAATCAAGTCCTCGGCCACCTTAATCAAATCCTGTTGGGATTCCAGTAACTGGGAGCCTGTAGACCTAGGCAGAGGCCCTGCCACACTGCCTTTCCTTGGGTGGGTTTAGCCTTAGGTCTAGATACGTTCGATGCCCTGGAGCCTGACTCTGTGAAAATACACTGGCCTAGACCTAGATGCATCACTGATTAGCGAGTGCTTGTCAGAAACCACAGCCTGCTGAGTGACCTCGGACCTAACCGATGAGCTGAAGATGTGAGCAGAAGTTGTTGAAGGAACCGAAAGCATGTCAGACTCCAAATGAGTCTCAACAAAGGCCCAGGTTGCTATTTCAAATGTCAAAGGGGGCAACAAAGGCACCTCACCTTCAACAGTTATCAGTCTAAATGGAGAGTCAGCTGAGGAGTGATGGTCATCCGATGACTCAGACTTCAGTTTTCTTATTCTTTTTGTTTATGCACCTCAAGATAAGGACAACCAGCAAAAGCCAACCGACATGCCTCAACTGATTCTTGTCTTAGAAAACGAGCTAAGAATTCAACCCTACGCCTAACTGTCCTAGCGTTAAACCTAGCACAAAAATGACAGGGATATAGTGGTTTGGGACTAGGCAAATAAAAATAAGTATGTAGGTCTTTCTGTGGGATTTGTTTACCACAGCAGACAATTATTTACTTTAGCTAACATGAGTTATGTGAAAAAGACGAGACTTCCCCAATGAGGTACTTATCTTTACGACAACTCCTCTCTGGTGCGTACTGACCGACTCACTTGGAAACTGCTTCGTGTCCCGCTGGCAAGAAAAGACGGAGGCGATGATCCTGGCTGGCTCCCCTTTTATCTGAGGGCACTGACGTTGGTAAAGGTGTCCGCCAGCCTGGGAGGTGAAAACACTTTTCTCTGGTAGTTGGGCTGCCCAAGGCCTTTCACAGCAGGAAATCCCAACAGTCAGGACTGCAACAGTGAAACACAAAGAACATCTCAGTGTTCTCCCACTGAAAACACTGGCTCATTCTGAAAATAGTCACATAGAAAAAGAAAAGTACAGTTTTGTACCTACCATAAATGTAGATGTTCGAGTGTTCACACTGCTGCAGTCATCACACTTGGGTTATCCTGCCGTCAGGCGGTCCCGCAGTCGGCCAGAGTTCCAAAGTCTTGGTCCAGCGTCGGTTGCTGTCGCTTCTTCCCTGACATCAGTGCGCCAGGGGTATATAAAAGATGCATCCGATGCCATTTTCTTCAGTTTTTTTGCCTCAGATGTCAGGTGCCCCCAATAGGTAGGCAACACATATTGCAAATAAAAAATATATAAATAAAAATAAAACAATTCCTTCAGTTACAAGCAAATACACCACAAAGGTTGTATAGGATAGAAAGGTATAGATAACTCCAGCTAGTTCAGAGGGGATGGAGGGAGGGTAACCTGGACTGCAGCAGTGTGAACACTCAAACATCTACATTTATGGTAGGTACAAAACTGTACTATGTTCATCGTGTTACACTGCTGCAGTCATCGCACTTAGGTTGAATCCCAAAGCTAAGGATGGGAGGTGGAACTAAACAGGGTTTGGTGAGGCTAGTAGGCCTTGCAGAACTGCAGTGGCAAAGCCAGCTCTGGTTTTAGAGTATAGAGGTAAGTGATGGTGCTTGGTGAAGGTGTGCACTGAACTCCAAGTTGCAGCCTCCAAAATATCCTTGGTTGGTACCCCTCTGAGGAAGGCTGTTGATGTTGCTGTAGCCCTGGTGGAATGGGGCCTGATGTTACCAGGCACAGATTTCCCATGGTGTGTGAAGCAGAAACGGATGCAATGTCCTATCCATTTTGAAATGGCCTGTTTTGAGATAGCTTTTCCTTGTGATCCTGCAGCATAGGATACAAATAGCTGGTCAGATTTTCTGAAAGCCTTAGTTTTATCCAAGTAGTAACGTAATTGCCTGTGAATGCCCAAAGAGTGTAGGAGCCTTTCCCCTTTGTTCTGGGGGTTTGGGTAAAAGGTGGGCAAATGAATGGTTTGGTTTAGGGCCACACTGGAAACCACCTTTGGCATAAAGGAAGGGTTAGTTCGTAAAGAGACTCTGTCCTGATGAAAAATGATGAAAGGCTCCACTGCCATTAGGGCCTGTAGTTTTGAGACTCTTCTTGCTGAAGTTATTGCTAGCAGCAGGGCAGTTTTCCATGACAGGAACTGTAGATCAGCTGTGAAAACTGGTTCAAAGGGTAGTAGTGTAAGTTTTTCCAAAACAAAGTTGAGATCCCAATTTGGTGTTGGTGCTCTCCGGGGCGGCCTTATGTTCTTAGCCCCTCTGAGGAACTGTCTTTTCCATTTGTCTGAATAGACTTTCCTGGTGGCTGGGTCTCCTGGCCTCCAGAATGATGTCCATCACAGCTTTAGAAAGAAGTGTTGACTGGTTGTTTAGGCAATTTGCTTTGCAGCCAGATTTAAAGTCTTGAGCTGGCTGTGTAGAATCTGATTGTTTTGCTGAGTGAGCAGGTGAGGAATTGTAGGTAAAATCCATGGTGGGCCTTGAGCCATGTTCCTTAGTATTGGATACCAGTGTTGGCGTGGCCAGTCTGGAGCAATGAGTATCATTTGTGGCCTCTCTAATCTAGCTTTCAGCAGCACCTTTGCCAGAAGAGGAAGTGGAGGAAAGGCATACACTGCCAATGTTTTCCAACTGAATGAGAGGGTGTCCACTTTCCAAGCTAGTGTGTGGTATGTCCTTGTGCAGAATTTCCGTAGTTGGTAGTTTTGGGGGGAAGCAAACAGATGTCTGGGCTCCCCCATTTTTGAGTTATCATTGCGAATACTTGTGGATCTAGTTTTCCCTCGTGAGGATCTATGATGTTTCTGCTTAGATCGTCTGCCAATGTGTTTTTCTTTCCTGGCAGGAATTGTGCCTGTAGTTGAACTTGGTAGGTCAGTGCTGTGTTCCACAAGGTCATTGCTTGTCTGCATAGGGGGTAGGAGTGTGTGCCCCCTTGCTTGTTGATGTACCACAGTCACTGTGGTGTTGTCAGTCTTTATTAGGGGTTGTCCTGGATGTAGGAGGTCCTTGAAAGCTGTTAGAGCATTTTGTACAGCTAGCATCTCTTTTTGATTGATATGTAGATGCCTTTGGTCTGCAGACCATTTGCCCTGAATACAATGTCCTGCCATGTGCGCTCCCCAGGCATAATTCGATGCATCTGTTGTTATAGTTTGCCTGGCTGTGGGTAAGGTAAAAGGCTGACCCTTGTTGAGGTGACATGCCTGAGCCCACCATAGAAACTCCTGTTGAAGGCATGGGATGAGTGGAATTATTGTTTCCAAGCTGTGGCTGTGTTGAGTCCATACGCTTTTCAGATACCATTGTAATTTCCTCATATGCAGTTTTGCAAATGGTATTAGTAGTATGCAAGATGCCATGAATCCCAAGGCCTGCAGAATTTTTCTTGCAGGGAGTTGGGTCTTTGTTGCCATCATTTTGAGGTATTGAGTCAGTTGTCCTTGCTTGTCTGGCGTGAGATAAGCCATCTGGGCCATTGTATTTAAGCTGGCACCCAGGAATATTATGTCTTGTGAGGGCACTAGTTTTGACTTCTTTTCGTTTACTGTGTACCCTAGGCAACTTAGTAGGTTTTTAATAAATGCCAGATGCTTTAATAGAATGTCCTTGCTTTCTGCTTGAATAAGGCAGTCGTCCAGGTATGGATATATTTGAATCCCTCTTTGTCTGCAGTATGCAATTACTGGTGCCAGGCATTTTGTGAAGACCCCGGGTGCAGTAGATAAGCCAAAGGGCAGTGCAGAGAATTGGTAATGGGTTGAACCTGCTATAAATCGGAGGATTCTTCTGCAATTTTGTCTGACAGGGACATGCAGGTATGCCTCCTTGAGGTCCAATGTTACTAGCCAAGCCTTCTTGCCCAGCATGGGAAGAAGTTGCTGTAGTGTTAGCATCTTGAATTTGGGTACTTCCAGGTATGTGTTTAGAATTGAGAGGTCCAGAATGGGTCTCCAGGCTTTATCCTTTCGGGGAACTAGAAACAGTCTTGAGTAAAATCCTTGTCCTTGCTCCTGTGTAGGAACCTGTTGTGTCCATGAGAGCTGAAATTTGCTTTTGAGCCTCTGCCCATTGATTTGGTGGCAGGTTTGGCATTCCTTTTATCCTTGGCAAAGTGTGAAAGTGGAATCTGTATCCTTGAGATACAATATTTAGGACCCATTTGTCTTTTGTGATGATGTGCCAATTGTCTGCAAAAAGTGCTAGTTTTCCCCCCAAGGGAGCTGACAAGAGGGTTTTGCTTGTAAGTCTGAGGGGTAAGTCAATGTGTTTGTCTGCATGGATTTTGCCTTATCCTCCATTTTCTTTAAAACAACTTCTGCTTCTACACCAAATAAAACATCCTGCTGTAAAGGTGCATCCAATAACTTTGCTTTAACATGATCAGGTAAAGTTTGTTCTTTTAACCAAGCATGCCTATGTATGACAGACCCTGTCACTGCTGCTCTACAAGAAGCTTCCAATGAATCAAATCCACATTGTAAAGTATGTTTTCCCACTTGTTCAGCTGCATGCAACAAATCTTGAATTTTCTTGTAATCAGGCTGTTCTGTATGTGTGAGCATTTTTTGTTTTAATTGAGACATCAAATATTGTTGATATTTCAGCATGTGAAACTGACAATTTAAGGCCCTCACAGCTAGAGTAGCTGAGGTATATACTTTCTTTCCCCATCTGTCTAGTGCTCTATAATCCCTTTCAGAGGGCACAGGATTTTTAGCAATAGAGGCCTTAACTCCTGTGGGACCCTGGGAAATGGTTTCTGGGTCAGCAACAGGGCTTTTATACAGGAATTTGTGTGAGTCAGGGACTCTGTAGTATCTGTCTGGTTTGGCTGGTGCAGGAGGTAGTGAATCTGGGTTAAGACTAGATTCTGAGTAAACATCATCCACAATGTCTAACACAGGTGGAAGAGCAAGTGGTCTGTGCTGGGGTAGTAAAAGGAACTCTCGGAGCCTTTTCTTAGAATCAGAATAATCCTGGCCTTCCCAGTGGAAATGTTCCCTCATGGTATGTAAGGTTTCCCCAAAACAGTAGTCTTCTGGGGGAGATGCAGAAGGGATAGACTCTTCAGCATCAGAGTCTTCATAAGGGGGAAAGGAATATTCCTGTTCCTCAGAAGAGTCTGAGGAAATTGAAACCTGGTCAGAGGAAGCGTAGTCCTCCTCCTGTCTTGGCCTTTTATCAGGAGGGGGATGGGAACCTCTGATTAGGGTAATTAAGTCTTCAGCCATCTTAAGCATCTGTTTCTTAGGCATGGGGCCTTGTACTGGAGACTGCTGTACAGTCTTCTTCGTTTTTAAAGGACTTTTCAGCTTTGCAAAGGATTTAATAGTGAGTGTAGTCGGTCTGAAGACACCTTCGGCAACTGAAGGCGTTTCAACTACACCGGAATCTCCTTCAGGCATGGAATCGGATGGGCCTAAGGTTAAAGGTTGTGGAGGCCTAGCAATCTCCGCTTGTGAATCGGAAGTCGCCTGGGGTTCTAAATCAGCAGTCGTCAGGGGCTGCGTAGGCGCTTCACTGAAAACTGGAGAACCGGCGACTGGCCTAGCAGAGGCCTCGGAGTCTGATTTGGGTCTCGGCTGCCTGTCCTTATCTTTGCGTTTTTTATGCATTCCGGTCGTCGGTTGCTCCGACGGCATGGTACAATTAAATTTCCTACCAAAATAATGTCGGGCGAAATCAAACCGACAACCTGTGACGTCGTGGTCTGGGCCTAGGCAAGGAATACAATAAGAATGAAAGTCCTTATGAGGTATTTGCTTCCCAGAAGAAATGCAATTGTTAACTTTTTCTGACATCGGACTGAGGCAAGAAAAGGTTCCCCAACGGGGTACTTAGCTTTATTGAAGACTTTGGTCTGAAATTTGACTTGAAAATCTCAGGAGTCGGCCGACCGGCACTTGCGAACTGCTTCTGGCACCGCGCGGCAAGAAAGACTGGAGAAAATGGCGTTGGATGCATCTTATATACCCCTGGCGCACTGACGTCAGGGAAGAAGAGACAGCAACCGACGCCGGACCAAGACTTTGGTACTCTGGCCGACTGCGGGGCCGCCTGACAGCAGGATAACCCAAGTGTGATGACTGCAGCAGTGTAACATGATGAACATCCCACACAGGCAGAATCGGACACCATGCTCTCCCCTCTGAATCTAAATCAGAAATCTCAGAAGAAAACCCTACGTCTATCTCTTCCTCTTCCTGTCTAGATTCAGAATCTTAATTTGCTTCAGTCTGAGAGGCATCCCTTTTTCTTTTACTAGAAAACACCTTATAAGGATCAATAGCCTGAGCCAGACCTAATAAACTACTTCTGTACAGGGAAATTTGAGCATTAGCAGATGCATGTTTGATTTTCAGTTTCTTTTTGACAGGAAAAGTGGGGTCAACAAGTTAATGGAGGCAGCAGATTCTAGAGGGACAGGCACAACATTGTAACTTAACAGTGCAGACTTCATTGATCCTTCTCCCAGGACCAACAAGAATGGCTTACTTGCCCAATGTGGAGAAGATTCCAACAACTGCATAGGGCATAGCTAACACCTGGTCCATAGTGGCTGTTGGTACTACACTAGAGGGATCCATCCAGGGTAAAAGATGAGGGGTCTGAGGAACCAACTTTGGCCGCAGCACAGTTATTTACCTGCGGCTGAGGCAAATTGCTAGCCTGCTGTGGTGTCAAAGGCTGTTTGCTTTACTTGATCCTTTTGTGGCTAGAAAAAGGAAAGACCATAGGACTAACAGTTTGTTCCACGTTCAAGCCATAAATGGTGCCTCCTTTCCAGGGAAAACAAATAGCACAAGTCAGTAAAAATTTACAGTTGTAGAAAGTCATTTTCCCATAAAACTACAGTAAAAAGCTTTTAATGCAATTTGCTGACCCCCAAAATTAAACAATTTTCCAAAGAAAAATAATTTTAAACTGTTTTTAACAGCTATTAAACTGACAGGAGACTAGTGTGTTCATGTTTAAAAGTACAGTTGAGCTCAAAACATTTCTTTAAGACAAACTCGTACAAGAAAAATAACTTTCCTAACCAAGAAAAGTACAACTAAACAATACATTTTTTAAATAAGGAAGGTTCCCCTCAAAGGGAACTTATCTGCCAAGAAATGGGGACGGCACACACAGACAAGTCAATCCACAAAAGCCCACACAGAAGAGCTCTCTTCGTTGACAGGAAAGCTCAGGAAGCTTTGGAGCTCAAACCTATCTTTTTTCTTGAGCTGCCGAATGGTTTGAGCAGATGGAAGGTGCCCTGAAGCTTTGGAAGCTGGATGGCTGTTTTAACCTTGGAAGGATATAACCCATATAGCTAAGGCTACTGCACAATGAAAATCTCACCCGAGAGACAATGTCAGGCAACTTGCATAGTTAGCAGAAGTACTACACACAGATATGTTTGCTCCTGCCAAGAAAAAACAATGCCCCATCCAAAAAAGGCTTGCATAAGTACTTTTTTTTTTTTTATAATCAGTACATTTTTATATCAAGCATGCCACCACCAAGCAGAGGCTAAACTAGACAGGAACGAATGGTAGTATACAAGTAACAGGTTTCTTAAAGGACTAGGACTGACGCAAATAATAAAAGTAAAAACACTTTTTTTTAAATATAAACAAAAAAAAAAACACATGCACACAAAACCTCTTTTATGCAGGGAGTCCCAAAGGAAACTCTCAACCCTCAAGTTTTTTTTGCTCCTAATCATAAAAAGATCAAATCCAAATTACATCAAATAAAAATAAAATGTTGTAAGGAGCGGTTACCCAGACTTATCTGCCAGAAAAAAGATGAAGTGCTACCTGGTACTCTTGTGAAGCCTCTCAGTTGCTTTTTTGTAAGTCGGTAACAATAATACTTCAAGGATGGCTAATCAGCAGTCAGAGCTGACCAAACGAAAGAATCCATAGCTTTTGGAAGATTGCTCGTTGCAGTGTCTTGGATAAGAGACAACCTACAGGCTACTATCGCAGTGGGAATAATGAACATTAACAGCAATAAAATCGAAGAAATGGGCACATTGTTTCCTGGACTTTATCAACACAAGCACCCTGGTCCACCAGACAGTGCGCACTCCAACCAGAGGAGTGAACATATTGGACCTAGTACTCAAAAACATCAGATAGTGTTGCAACCCCCCCCCCCCAACTGTGTCCCATCATCACTAGTGAAGTTAAGACTAAAAAGCTGTCTCCCTCAAAATAAAAGCCAGGCAGGAAAACCCAGGCTAACAGGAACTATTCTAAAGCAAACTACATACTATTAAGCAACAGTTTGTCAAAATTCATGACTACCTCAAACCCTGGGAACATAGCTTCCTATGAAGAAATATTTACTGAAAACCTGTACAAACATGTAAATGGCTGCACTGAGGCTGCCATACCTACCAGAAGCAAGCCCAGGTCTAATGCTTAAAATAAATCTCACTGGTATGATTCCTTACCTTAACAGGCTATATAACAAAAGAAAGAAAAGTCATAGCTAAAATCAGAAAGAGCACCTCTCACAAACAAGGGCACTCTGATTTAACTAAACAAGAAACTAAGAGGTCTGATAAGTCCAACAATGTCAATTTCTAGGTCAGGATAACCTCCCAGGTGAAGGACAATCACAAGGCCTTCTAGTGTGCAGAACTGGTGGTAAATGTTGCAACCTTCACTGACCAGGGTGACATAGCTCATCTACTGGCTGATACATTTAGCTCCAACTTCACCCCCACTACTCCCTGTGAAACTCTTTGTAGTACATCCCCAACTATCAACAAGGAGGAGGTCCTGCTGGCACCTGCTAAGGCCAAAAGCAATGCTTCAAATGGGCCCTGACAATACTCCCGGTTGCCCCTTAATTAGCCTAAAACATTACCTAGCAGGACCACTTGAGGCACTCTTCAATTATAGCCTCAAAGCAGATTAAGTATCAGGTGAATGGAAGGCTGCAATGGTCATCTATCTTCATATGAGTAGACCATCAACTGATCCTGGGAACTACAGAACCATCAGTTTGACAAGTCTAATATGCAAAGCCATGAGATGAATTTTGAAAATGATCAACAAGGACTCTGGCAACCTACAGACACTGACTCAATTGCAGTTTGGCTTTAAGGAAAGGTCTTGCCTACTCAATCTGGTACACTTCTTCAAGAGGGTCACTGAGGCTTTGGGTAAAGGAAAAATGGTGCATAATGCTTTCCTTGACCTGGCAAAAGCATCTGATACAATACCCCACTCAGGTACTCTTGACAAACTCTTAGAACTGGGTATAAATCACTACATAACTCACTGGAAGGCTGGCTGGATCACAGATAGGACCCCAAGAAGTCAGGATCTGAGAGACCACCTCCACCAGGTGACCAGTCTCCAGAGGAGTACCCCAGAGCTCTGTGTTGGGCCTACTACTGTTTGGCATCAACTTCGCAGAAGTCAAGCATAATGTCAAAGCCTTGCAGCTCACCATGTTCACAGATGATTGTAAATTAGGAGCTATTACAGATTCCTCCCATGACACCAACATCCTACAAGAGGATCCAACACAAACAAATGACTAGTGTCAAAACCATGGATTAAAATTTAATGTGAATAAATGGATTACAGTGCCTTTTGGGAAATTGTCCACCCAAACTAATTACTCCATTGATAAAACACCTCTAAGAGCTGACCAATAGTTAGGGATCTGGGAAGATATGTAGACAGTGATCTGGCGTTTGACCAACACCTAGCCAAGATAGTAATAAAATCATTCTAGGTCACCCAACTCATAAGCATGGGTATGGCATCCAGGTTCAAGGAAGTTACAGTACCACTTTACCCAGCCATTATCAAACCCATCAGGGAGTACAGTGCCCCCTTTGGCATGTACCTAACCAGGCACTTGCAACAGTCTAAACGCTCTCAAAGGTTCATCACCAGGAGAATACACAGTATGAATACCTTGTCCAAAACATCACTTTAAGGCCTTGTCTCTATAATCAGTCTCCTACAGGTTACTGACAAGTGATCTATGCCTGGCATACAAGGCATCCTTAGATCCAGTTTTGCTGTATCTCTTGTACATGTGCAAAACAAACAGCACTAGAACACTAGATCAAAGGACCTGAACTTTGCCTGCAACATGAACAGAACCTGCTGGAGAGACTAATATGCATCTCTAACAATCTCAGTGCTAATGGAATAAGCTCCCCATCTAGGTGAAGGACAAATTATCCTGGACTCTATTCAAATGGAACCTTGAACACTGGATGGGGAAATTAAAAAGTTATCCTTGGTCTGGCCCCCAATGTCTCTGATGGACAGAGGTAGAATCTAAGTAAATTAATATCAACTGACCCCCCCCCCATCACATAACCCTTAGCTACCTCCTTACTAACATACCCCATCATACAGTACACCCTACCCGGATAAGTCAAAATCAAAAACGGTTAGCCCTTACTTTTAAAATTATGCATAAATGGATGCCAATGTCATGGAATTCAGGGATTTTAAATGTACAATGAAGTTTCCAAATTTACATATGAAAGTATCACTCAAACTGACACAGCAAGTAGCTACATCAATTATCTGCTCAGCTAGATAAATGTATAAATCTGCCAGTTCCAACCAGATCTAAACACAATGGGAATTTTAAGAGTAAACCACGCTGGTGGTCCATTAACATATACAAACCCTACAACAACAACAAAAAAAACACAAAGTAAACAGGACAAATAATAGTCAAGTCAGCATTAAGGAATTATCAAAGCATTAAAAAAAAAAAACAATTAAGAAAACCAATGCAGCCAATGAACTTAGTCTTACATCAGAAATTAAGTAGAATTACAAATCTTTCTTTAACCATGTCAAGAAACTAACAGCCAGCGTTGCTCAGAACTTATTCAAAATGGCGCTACTTACTTGGATCCAGCGGACATTGAAAACATTAGCAAACCTATTCAGTGGAAACTTCACCCCAAAGACAACTATCCAAAGCTCACTTATCCCTAAAGATCTTAGGCCCTCCCATCATTATTACACAACATGTACTAAAAATGCTTTCTGAGACTAAAAATGCATCAGCCATGGAACTTAGTAACATACCCCGCTGATTAATAAACATTACTAAACATGCATTGGCAGAACTACTGCTTTAACATGTTTTAGCTGTCTTTGCTCAGAGATCTTCACAAGAGCCCCATCACTGACCCCAGAAATTATAGGCCGATCAGTTTGACAAATCTCATATTTTCTTAGCTTTGCAGATAACTGACCTGATGAACTATAAAAGTAAAAACTTGACTAGACCTGCAGCAATTTGGCTTTGTAATGGGTATATTCTGTCTAATGAACGTGGTCAAATTCTTTGAAAGGGTAACACGGGATGATCATGCTGTACACTCAAACTTACCAAGATCTGGTCAAAACATTTGATACCATTCCTCATGCTATCATAATAAACAAGCCAAACATGCTTCAAATAGATCTCTATGCAATAAGATTGACAGCAAATTGGCTAAAAGATAGAACCCACACTATGAGGGTAGTGGGTGCTTCTTCAGAGAATGAATATGACCAGTGTTGTTTGCAGGGCTCAGTAATGGGACCTCTGTTACTTGGCATCTCCTTTTCGAGATCATGATCCAAGATGTGGTTAACCACATTTGCAGATGACTGTAAACTGGGTGTCATTCTCAAGTCCTCCTCAGATGCCCAGGCTCTCCAGAACAAGTTTGTTCTTGACAATACTTGGTATACAAATAAACTCAAAGTAAATGCAAAAAAGTGCAATACTGTCATGCATGGTAGACAGCCTTTCTCCAGCTTACAGTACAGACAAAACTTAACTTGAAAATAAGAATGTAGTTAGAGACCATGGAATGTGGGCTAATAATTCACATTCCTTTAATTATCGTGTTGCTGTATTGATCAGGAAGTCCTTCTACTTACTGTAGCTGATCACAAAAGGAATACTGTCTAGACCTGAAAATGTAATAGCCCCTTTATATTCTGCATTACTTGAAACTTACATGTTTATTTAATCCACCTGTCCCTTCACACTTCCTCTGACCATGTTTGGAGCTGGAGAAAGGCATCCTGTAGCAGCATCACATTGCCCTTTTACTACACATGCTGTCAAAGAAGTTGGCATGCAATGTGCCCTGTGGCTTGTCCACTCTTCTGTGTATATATCAGTCAATATCCTGCCACCATCCCCACTGCACATCTGCAGCCTCTTCTGTGCATCAGCTATGGTGGTGTGCATGAACATGCCTTCGGATGAGAGAGATGGTGTAATAAGCTCAAGTCCAAACCTACATGCACCTGATCCGCTAATCAAACTCTGGTAATCTGGGCTGCAGTCAGGACTTTACCGTTCTATGTTACGACGGGATACAAAACTGGTAATTTTGCGAAGCATCCATTTTATCCAAAGGGAATGGAATGATTTATACTTTTCTCTTTGTGAGAAATATTAAGGCACTATAGCCAATGTCAACTCATGAAGAACAGCTTTCGTTTATCCAAAAGTTTAAGTTCAATTGTGAATTGCCATATTGTTATACAGGAGGTCTGATGCCTGAGCACTGATCATTACTCCTAAAAGTGGCTGCAGTAGAATACGTTTCCACCTACCACCTACATTGTAAGCAGACTAGCACAAGACTGATCTCTTACTAGGTAAGACAGCTTGAAGACCATGACAGGGCTGAGGACATGTCATGTGGACTTAAGCTGAGAAGGCTTTGGCTGATGCCTGTCTTGTTCTTTTACCTTATCCCTTTTCTTAGCCTCCTGCCTATACCATGAGAAGCTCTTCTGCCAAACTGTGCCCAGATTACCTTCCAAGGCTGTCACCAAGCCACATGCAAGACAAACCTTCTTGTACATATTGCTTATGGCAAAAAGGCTGAATTGCTGACATATGTAACATTAATTCTGTCTATATTCCTTTCATGGGCAGTTAAAAAAATATGTGGATCTTGGCTGGTTACCTCGTCGCTACTGGAAGATACAGAAAGTAATTTTTTTAGGCAACAAATGTAAGCATTTTCCTTCAAGAAGTGTTAGGCTCTCCTTAGAGCATATAGCTTAATTCAGGTGGCAGAAAAGGGTAGAGTACGGCCAAATGCATCATCCTACTCTAACAGACTTCATGGTATACACAGGAGCTAAGTTATACCAAAAATTATACATAAAGTATACACAGGAGCTAAGTTATACCAAAAATTTTGCACTAAAGATTCCTCAAAAAAGGGGACCTTGGCTATTATCTACTTACAAGCAATGCAATTACAAATATATTCAAGTCACATCTTAACTGAGACGTCCAAAATTCTTGGATGACAGTTTTACTGCCATTAATAAGTTTACCACACTGAAAAAAGTTCTTCTCTGAAGCATTACTTAAGACTTACCCTTCTTTCCAAAAGCAAATTCACCAGAAGTCTCAGCAGCTAACTCAGCAAATGACAACACAGAGGAGGAGCAGAATCCAAAATGAGACTCATTTTCATTCACTAAAAATGAACAAAAAACACACTATTTTATAAACAAAGTTCATCATATATTTTCACATCTTTACAAACATCACACCAGTTCAGTGTTAAAAGCATTAGATGGAGGAAAAAAAACAAAACAAAAAAAAAAACGGTACTTGCGTATTATTGCAACCAGACTTTTGCAGTTGCGAAATGCCCATAGTTCAAGAGAAACGAGTGCATGAAACTCTTGAAAGAGCTATTGAAAGTCCTTACTGCTGCTGAAAAACATTGGTTTAGTTTCAACAATACAAAAAATCCTCTTCCTGTTTAGCATGCATTACAGACTCATGCTTGAATTATCATGGCTGCTATCGTACTAATGAATGGAATATTTTGACTGTGAAGAAGGAATCCTTCAGATAAGGAACACACACAGACAAAAAATGTGGCTTTGGTAAACTTTTTATTTTAACAATGTTTTAATAGGTCTTGAAAAGAACCATTGAATTATTAATGCTTTTAAATTGTAAGGGTGGATGATGTTGACAGCTGATTCCGTGGTCATTTTTCTATGAAAAACTTGGTAGGACTGATGTTTTTGATTTGTGAAGGTGGCATGTTCTGACAAAAACGCATATTACTTCACCGATCATTGATTTCATTACTACAATAATGATGTTGATAGTTCTTTCGGTAGTTTTCTTTTACTATGTGGTGGAAAACTGTCAGCAATTACAGTCAGTATTGTTGGAATGTGCAGTAGGCGGACTTGAAATAATAAATATGCTTGCGGTAAAGTGCTGAAAGAAACATGAACACTTTTTTACATTTTGATATAAATAAAGAAAGCACACTTTTGTGGTACAAAAATAGACATTCTACAACAGTTTTATAACATTAACTAGCATATTTAATGTTCGTGAAGCAACTGCTATTGCCATTAAAAATCTGGTTGCGATAATACGCAAGTACGAAAAAAACCAAATACACAGATGCATTCAATTAACTAGAGCATACATTAGTACTATGGTGGGAAATGGGCCAGAAAAAGAGCACAGCATTACAGTCTTGTATGGTGAGAGAGAAGCAACACTAGAGTCTATTAATATCATATTGCAGTTTGGGTCATTAACATGGCTTATAAAAACCACCACCCTTGGAAAATTCTGATTGATACAGAATAATCCAATTAAACTGAGCCAGCTATATACCAGATTAACTCTGTTACTTAACAATGCAACCTGAAAACATTCACTCATTTATTTCTTCGATACTGGCTTTACATTATTCAGGTTCACATAAAGTCAGAGTTTACCCCAGTACTCGGTGAGCAGAAGGCAGAGAACCAGTCTTAGGAAGGACATACAATTCACATACATAGTACAGTTGTGTAAAATCTTACCATAACAGTAGATGTCCCTCTTCACAGTTGCAGTATTCTTCACAAAAGGGATTGGCTCCCTTGGGTAGCCCAACGTCCAAGCCAGTTTACCAAAGCCATAGGATTTATACATGTTGTACATCACACACATGCTCCCTGCTCAAGGCGTAGGGCATAAAGGTGATGTATGAACCTCAGAAATGAATAGCCCCAGGAAGGACTGTATGAACCTCAGAAATGAATAGCCACAGGAAGGACTGTATGAACCTCAGAAATTAATAGCCCCAGGAAGAACAGTGGTCCACGGAAGCAGGAACATATGCATCTAGAAGGAGAGAGAAAGATAAAAAAAGGAAAAGATTAGAGCACAAGGGGAGGAAGGAGGAAGTGAATACTGCAACAGTGAAGAGAAGGACATCTACTGTTACGGTAAGATTTTACACAATTGTACTATGTCCTTCCATATCACAGCTGCAGTATTCTTCACAAAAGGAAGTACAAAAACTCAAGAGAAAACTTGGGTGGAGGAAAGCCCAGAAGAGCCCTTAAGAAATCACTGCAGGATAGCCATGCCAAAGCCAGCCCTTGCTCAGGAAACATCATCCAACTTGTAATGCTTAATAAAGGTATGGACAGAGGTCCAAGTAGTAACCTTAAGGATGGAAATGGTAGCCAATCCTTTGAAAAAAGCATCAGATGAAGCCATAGCTCTGGCAGAATGAGCCTTTACAGAGGCAGAAAGGCTTTTCCCAAGAAAGGAGCAACAAAAAAATTCTAAAGACATGCGTCTGGAGCATTTCTCCCCGGGCCTCCACTGAAAAAAGGATCTGTGGAACCTAGTCGGACTTTCCCGGTCAACAAATGTTAAATAAAATAAATAAAATAAAATAATAAAAAAAGAAATGGCCTTAGAAAGTCATGAAGAAATTGTTTCCTTATAAACAGCCAAACCTAGAGATCTGGGATGAAAAGAAACACTCTAGGATGAAAAGAAACAAAAAGTTGCTTGGACTTGTAAATGGCCTCAGTCTTATCTAAACAACATCTGTTCTGTCTATGCAAATCCAAAGTATGAAGAACATACTCACTAGCAGACTGAGGAGGAGGAAAACGAGGAGGGCAACCTACTAGACTGATTAAGAGACAATTCCTTAACCATTTGGGCATGAAAGAAGGATTAGTGCAAAGAGACACCTTGTCCCTTTAAAAACCAAAAAAGGAGGAACAGCCATAAGATTCAGGAGTTCAGACACACTCTTAGCTAGAATAGGGCCAAAATAACAATGGTCTTCCATGTACAATGTTGCAAGGAAGCTGAAGCTGCAGGTCAAAAGGAGCCAGAGTCAATTTTTCTAGAACAAAATTAAGATCCCAGGAAGGTGGAATAGCTTCCTGTAAGGTCTGATATGAAGGACACCGTTAAGAAATTGCTTGACCTTAAACCTAGGGGCCAGGGAAGAAGTTAATGGCAGGCGAGCAGAAATAGGTGAAAGGCGAGCTTTAACAGAATAATATGCCAACCCAGCATGGAGGAATTCACACAAATAGAGAACCAGAGCAATATATACAGAAACTGGATCCTTGTTAACAGCAAGGCACCAAATAGAAAAATCTGTTCCATTCAGACATATAAGATTGACTGGTACTGGGTTTCCTGGTCTCCTGTGGAACCCTAAGTACATCCTCAGAAAAAGGTACCTAATTCACCCTTATCACCCACAATGTCAGCTGAACAGTGGACAAGTGAGGATGGATTAGAGACCCGATGTCTTATGCGAGTAGGTCCACTCTGAGGTAAACTTGTGGTAATTGTCCTTGGCTAGGTGCATTAGAGGAAACCAATGACGTTTTGGCCAAAAGGAGGTTACCAACAAGATTTTGGGGGACTCTCGCTCTATCCTGAGCAGGGCCCTAGGAAAGAGGGTGTGAAGAAAATGAAAACACTCATCTGCTTTAGCATATCTGGCAGATGATTTGTGTATATTCTCAGATAAACTTGTACTGTATGCCAGCATGTCTAATTGTGAAAATATAAATAAGTTTTTAAAATGTCGAGTATTTCCCTGTTTATACAGAATATTTAAAGAATCTGTCAGTGTTTTGATACATTTCAAATTGCGCATGTTTGAAAGGGAGATTCTAAAGTACAAACTCTGTGAAGAATCAGCTGCTCAGTTGGTGATGTCATTAGTATGGCTTGTGGTTGCTATGTGATTTATTTGAACAGATGATTGACAGGAAAAATAACTTTTTTCAAACAGGTGACTTATTTTTAAAATAAGACAGCGGAGACTGAATCTGGAATATAACAGAGACAGCTGAAGAGCAGTTAGTGAAGAGATGCAGTCGGTTACAGTGCTGTGCAGAAGATACCCGGAAAAAAAACTCACCAAAAAACTTTAAGCCTGCCTTTGCCTTGTTATGCTATAGATTAGATCAAGAACAGTATTTGTTAGTTAAAGAACGTTTAGTTATTTAGATATAGTTTTTCTAAGATGATGGACTTCTATCCATCAGTTTAATTTTATATTTCTGGTGTCTAAATTGTGGTGTTTATTGAAAGTTACTGATTTACATTTTTTAATAATCATTTTACTTATTACTAAATGTTTTTCATTACTTACACAGTGGCCGGACAGTGTTTTTCTTTAGAGATTAGTCTGTGTTTATACCTGATACTCCCCAGGTCCACTTTGAATGCCTGGCTGCTTCTGGTCATAGCTATCATTTATTTTGATATTTAATTTTTAATAACTGAGCATCCTTTGAAGGGCATGTAGACCTGTCTGACACTGGTGGCAGTGTTGCCATTTGTACTGGGGAGAGAGCACAGATGGAAATCTGTGTCAGACTTCCCATAAGTTCCTGAATGTGTGAGATTTAAATTTATTTTGAGTGTGAGGGAGTCAGTGGTCTTAAACTGGAACATGTCACTCTGAAGTGTATAATAAGGGATTACACTTGTGGTGGACAGAGGTATATAGTCCGGTCCCAGGAAATAGAGCATGTTCCTGCTGTATTCTTGAGGGACATTGTGCAATTTCACTCATGTGTGTTCTGTGCTCTGGTGTTTTCTGTGAAGCTCCTACACTGGAGTCAGTAGTGAAGATTGAAGCTCCTAAATTACTGACTCTGGTTTTAAGTGGGGGATGTCACATTAATTTGTTGGCAGTCCAGTGGGATATTAACCAGATATCACATTAATTGGTGGCAGCAGCGGGATTTTTAATTGGATTTCAGTAGCCTGCGGGTAGTTACTAAGGTGTGCACTCTTGACAGCCACAACGTAAACATACAGAATTTCAATTCACTACAGTTTTATTTTTTTAGTCAGTCAGGTATAGCAGGCAAGGATGTCAGCAGAAAATTTTAGCAAGCTGACAAAGATCCAGCTGGCTACGGAGTGTGAAGCCAGACGACTGGTGCATGCCAACATGACCCAGGAAGCAATGATTTCAGCCTTGCTTGCAGCCACAGCTCAGACCAGCCATTCAGAGGATATCCAGTTTAGTGGCTGGTGATGTGCAGCCTGCCAAGACAGTCCAGAGGACTATAGAATCCATCTGGAGTTAAGAAGACTGGAACTGGAGGCTAAGGAGAAATGGCTCCAATATGAACTGGAAACCAAATGTCCTGAATTGGAATCAGCAGAGAGACTTGCACCTGGAAGCCCAACGATGGGAAGCTGAGGAAGGGGATAAGCAGCACTGATATGAAATGCAGGCTGAGGAGCAGCAGCACCAATATGGACTGGAGACCAAAGTGAGACTGAAGCATTTAGAAGCAGAGGACAATGATAGACAGTGATGGCATGAAATGCAGCTTCAAACCCTTCGAAACCATGGAGGTAATGTGGACGGTAATAACCAGACCAGAGAAGCTGTAAAGGTCAGTAACTTTTTCCTCAGTACAGGGATTAGGATGACTTATAGTCTTATTCATTTTTGAAAGGATATGTAGGCAGTATGATGTTGACCGTGAGCTCTGGTTTTGGTTCATGACTCCCTTACTCCATGGTAAAGCTGTTCAGGTTGTACCAAAGTTAAATGAAGACTGTTCGAATTATGTCAAAATGAAATGTTGCTTGCTTGACTGTTTCAAACTTACACCTGTTGCATACAGAAAAAAGCTTTGTGAACATAGACACAAGGCAGATGAAACCGTACGTGATTATATTGTTGACTTAAAGTACTTACTTTCTCAGATGGGTGACTGGGTGTCAGGTCACCACTTTTGAGGGACTAGCAGACCTTTTGGTGAGGGAACAAGCCCTCAAGTACTTTGCCTGATGACATGACAGTCCGGTTAGCAGGCTGAGTGTAACTCTACAGAAGATTTGGGGGGAAAAGGGCATCTCTACTTGGCAAGCAGAGCACCACTGCATAAGCGAAAGGGATACCCAGTGCTGCACATGGACATAATGGGACCCATGTGGGGGCAGTCTAAACCACTCCAACAGAGTACACAAGTAGTGGGGAAAACTACTAATCCAAGTGCATGGTTAGGGATTAGATGTTTCAAGTGTAACCAGAGGGGGAACACAGCCAAATGTCCACTGAGGCAAGGTGAGGAAAAGTGAGCAAGCCAGTAAGTGTGGATGACAAACTGCCGGTGTAAGTTTAAAAATAACTGGGGTGCCAAATTATTAAATTCAAAAACAAAAGGCCAGCACTCAGTGGTGTAGACAATGTCCTCTGATTTTATTGAAACGTCCTTCAAGGCAAAAAACAGACCAGTTTTGGCACAAATCTTACTAAGCCTTCATCAGTGTGAATACAGAATACATTTACTATGGCCTTTTATACATGTATTAAGGAAGAGCCCTGCTGATTCGTTGACTATAAGTGTTCATTAAGCCCAGGTGGAAATAACCCCCCCACCCAGTTTGATCATTCATTTATTTTCTTTATTAAGTATGTTATGCCAACCAGATTTACTAAACCTATCACCAATGATTCTATCAATAATGGTAAATCTAAAGTTTGCTGTGGTGTGTACCAAGGTATGTTTGTAGAGTGCATCAGTGTTTTTTTTCCAGTCTAACATCACTCGTGTTGTGATGTTCATAATTTGGCTGGCCTTGTCATTTGTCCAATATAAAAAGCTGAACAGGAACATGTTGCTAAGGTATATAACACAATCCGTGCCACAGTTTGCCAAAAATTTAACATCAAAAACAGTTCCTGTGTTTTTACTGGTGTTTAGATTTAGCCACCCTTGAACAGTGTACACAATGTTCACACTGTGTACACCCATATAGAAAATCCCCTGTGATTGTACGGTGAGATTCAGGACTGATCTGAGGAAAAGCCTTTTTGTAATGGCTGAAATAGGACCCAAGAGTTTTGCCCCTGCGAAAGGAAAAGAGGCATTTGTCTTGTAAAATCTCTGACAGCCTATGGTCAGCTAACAATATGTTCGTTTCTGTTAATGCTATCCAACAGTATATTGGTATTCCGTCCATAGGTTGTCATTAATCTAATATCCAAATGACCAGGACATGGTTTGTCTTTAGAGATGAGTAAATCCTTCATATCTACCATAGAGACCCAATTGCTTGCTGTCAAGATGATACCAATTGGATAACCTTTGGCCTTGAACCTGTTGGTAAGGTCCTGTTTGAAATCTGAATATCTGTCAGGATTGGAACAAATCCATTTCATATGGAGGAATTACGATTTGGGGATATTGCATGTAATGTGTGGTGGGTGAAAGCTAGAAGCATGTAGAAGTGAGTTATACTGCGGATATTTATGATGTACCGGAGTATCCAATGTGTTGTCTGTATTCCTTTTAACTACCACATCCAAAAAGATAATTTGTTCCATATGATAACTGGCTGTAAATTGTATGCCCCACTTGTTACCATTCAGGTATTCAACAAACTCCTTCAAGTATACCTCATCAGCCCTCCAAACCATCCAACAATAGACAGGAAAGCGTCTCCATATATCAATTTCATTAAGGTAGCTATCATGTGTTGGATCATAAATGAGTTGTTCCTCTAAATAGGCCATGAAAAGATCCGCATAAATGGGAGAAAAAGAAGCTCCCATGGCCATGCCCTGGACCTGCCAAAAACATTTACCCTGATAAAAGGTATTCTTGGTGAGTACCTGTTCAGCAAGTCAAATGAGAAAAGTGTTAAACCTACCAACATCAACTGCTTTGGAAGGAATATTACACTCAAGCACACATTCGGTAATGACAATGAACATTGTGAAAAGACACAGGCAACATAAAAAAACAGCACTTTTGTACCACTTTTCCATCCAGTGGTCAGCACTTTTGTTCGGCTGTGTGAAGATGAGGTTGCCCAACTGAGACAAGGTGGACATCACAGTTTTGCAATCTAAGTAATGAAGAACGTCAGGCAATGACCAACTTAATGAAAAGAAGGGACATAGTCATAAGATCTGTGGATAAAGGTGGAGCAATCAGGGTACTGAATAGCAACCATTATACTAGCAAGATGGAGTATATGTTGAATGATAGTTGCAACTATAATAAAAAAAACAGCAGGGTTGTGACGAGACTCAAAGAAAATGCAAGATGTACTATAGGATATGTATCAGGAACAGTATAATTTCTTCAATGTTATGAATCCAACCATTCCAACTATAAGTGGTCTATCCAAGGTGCATAAGAATGAACAAGATCCACCTATGCGTCCCATAGTCGCAGGTAGAGGGTGGATCACTGAACCACTCTCTTTCTGAAGGACGAATTGAAGCGACTGCTACCCAAAGCTGGAACAATTCTGCATGATACATCTCAGTTTTTTTCATGAAAGAGCTACTTGTAGGAGTGCCAACATTATTTATATAGCCACTTGCATGTCCTGTCCAGCCTATGTAGGCAAAACCAACAGACCTTTTAAAGAATGGATTCTACACCATCTACATGATATTCGCAATAGCGTTGAGAATAATGCTTTATATGGGCATATTAAAAACAATAAAACACATCGGTTTCAATTTATGGCCATAAGCATGTTGAGAGAATTTGAGAAGAGGTGATATACGTAATAACACTGAACTACAAGAAACTAAATGAATTATGGAACGCAGAGCCGATCGTCCACCTGGTCTCAATGGTGTTATCCCCCTTAAGCCCATTTTAAAAGCAAGAGGCCTTGCCAAGAAATGCATTTGATCTAATGAAACATGCTAATTGTCTTTAGTAAATACAGGCTATGTACTCTGCTGTCTTGCCTTTCTTAGGAATCCCTAAGTCAACATGGGCACTGCATTCCACCCTTTGGTTCTCCTTGCCTTCTTTGGGGGTTCAACTTTCAGTTTGTGTTTTGATTGTTGCTTTCCTCCTTTGAATATGTATAGTCATGCTTTAACTTCTACTGGAAGATAAGCTTTCTAAGATTAATTGGTTGTTCCTTTCTTTTGACTCCCAATCTTGGAAGCTAAGCAGGCTCGGGCCTGGTTAGTATTTGGATGGGGTACCGCCTGGAAATACCAGGTGCTGTAGGCATTGGTAAATAAGCTTCCTCTGAATCAAGATAATTGGTCTTTTTCTGTGATTAGAAATTGCTATTATGAATGTTTTTTTAGACTGGCATGCTTCTGATTGGAAGAAACAGTTTCTAATAGTCTCCTACTGGTCTTTTTGATATGCTAATAGGTTGGTTCAGTATGACTTAGGTTCATTGGTCGAGCTTGTTCCTGGAATTTTGCTGATTGGTCCTTCTTCTGTGATTAGAAACTGGTATTATGAATGGCTTTGAGACTGGTATGCCTCTAATTGATAACCATGATGTAAGCTTGAGGATTTTCAGAGGTCCAGAGTCCATGGATGTTGAAGGAGGTAAGGCCAAAGAAAGGGTAACCAAACTTGTCAATGCTAAAATGGGGCTACGAGGATCACATTGCTCTTCAACCTTGTGGCTTTCTTCAAAAAATGGGGTATCAGGGGAATGGGGGGAAAGCATAGAGTAGTCCCGGGGGCCAATTGTGAAGGACAGCATCTCTTGAGGACTCCCCCTGAGGGGGGATTAGGGCAAAGTAGCTGCTGCACTTGTTCTGTGGGAATGCAAACAAATCGCAAGGCTTGCCCCAGTGACAGAAAATTTTGTTCACTATGCTGGGATTGAGAGACCACTCATGAGGTAGGAGGGTGCATCGACTCAGTTTGTCTAACATGTTGGAGCTCCCTGGAATGTGCGTTGGTTCCAGAAAGTGGTTCAAAGATATTGCCCATTGCCACACTCAGAGCTTCTCGACAGAGGGGGTAAGACTCGGCTCCACCTTGCTTGCTGATGTACCAAGACTACTGACATGTTGTCTGACTGTATCGCAATTGTTCCTAGAGGGAGGACAGTTTGAAAGCCTTGCAATGCTAAGAGCACTGCCCTCAGTTACATGACACTGATATGCAGACTGGCCTCTATTGGGGACCAAGTGCCTTGGGCAGCCCTTCCCTGAAAATGACACCCCCCACCCAATCTGGGAGGCATTCATGGTCACTATGGCCTGGGGATGTGGGGAAACAAATGGCTGGCCCAAAGGAATTTCCTCAGATTCCAGCCACCAAGATAAATCCTTTTTGCAATGATTGGTGATTCTGATGTGATGAGACAGAGAATGAGTTAGGATAGACCATTGGGAGGACAGAAGCCACTGTAGGATTCTCACGTGGAATCTTGTCAGTGGTACTAATGTGATGGCCACCACCATGGACCCCAGTGCCTGTAAAACTAGTGATGCAGGAACATTGTCATTGGAGAGAATAAGGTGAACCTGTCATGTTACTTTCTGTAATCTGTGAGTTGGAAGGGAAGCAACGCAAGAGGTCATACTGAGGCAGGCTCCTATGAATTCTAACTGTTGGGTCGGACTTGAGACTTGGCGAGACACCTAGATGAGAACAAGTGCATAGGGTGAAATCTCATCTGTTCCAGCAGATGCCTGGTGGGGGTGGCAAGGAGCCAGTGGTGCAGATATGGAAACACTTGGAATAGGTGCTGTCTCAGGTGAGCTGCTACTGCTGCCATACATCTGATGGCTGTGGTGAGACCGTAGGGCTGAGCTCAGAACTGATAATGACTGGCTCCCAGCTGGAAGTGGAGGAACCTCCTGAAGCGTTTTTCCATTTTTATGTGGTAACACACGTCCTGGAGGTCTACAGACCACATCCAATCGTATCTCCCTAAGAAGGGAAGAATAGACTGAACCATGACCATCCAGAATTTTGTCTGTTGAACAAACTTGCTCAGAACACTGAGATCCAAAATTGGTCTCCTATCCTCTCTTTTCTGGCACCAATAAGAACCTAGAGTAGAATCCGGATCCTATTTGGTCTGGTGGGACTTCTTGGATGACTTTTTTCAAGCAGCTTTTGAATTTCCAGAGCTGCCTGATCCCTCTGATTAGGTGGAACATCGGGGATCTTTATTCCTAGTTTTGGGGTAATGGAATATAGCAACCTCTAGTAATGATCCTTCACACCCAAGCATCTGTGGGTATATCTTCTGCCAGGCTAGTGGGTGCAAGGATAGTCTTCCCCCAACTGTCTCCAGAGGCAAGCAATCGGGCCTCCTTTCAGAAGTGCTGGTAGGGTTTCCTTGCGAAGGAATCTCTGTAACCCTGATTTTGCAGCCCACCTCTGCCAAATGGTCAACATCTTCCATTTTACCTCACCCTCTGCCTTGGTGGGAGTCATTACCATGTTTGCCCTGGAAAGGTCCTTGGGTTTTCTTGAACCACATTTTCTTGCTTCTCTGGTTCCTGGAATAGAAGCATTGGGGAGCGGAAAAATGTACGCCCACAGCAGTCAGGGTTTTTCCATCTTTTTCACACCTGGCTAATGTATCTTTCATTTTGGGGCCAAAAAGGGAAGATCTGTCAAACAGGGCATGGATGAATGAAGACTTGAATGGCTCCACAAACTCTCACAAGCACATCCAGGCATGCTTCCTTATGGCTATGCCTGAACCCGCTGCCCTAGTCGCCCCTTTGGCTGCATGTGCAATAAGCTTCGTGGATGAGTTAGAAAGACTCCAGGGTGGCAAGCTGGGAGGCTGCCTTACCTTGCACCTTGTCATACACAGCTCTTGCGAGGGTATCGGAGAGCTCCTTGATCAGACCCTCTAAATTCTAATGAAATGCGCCAAGAAGTTCAACGACCCTAAGGCAAAGGTCAAAGAAGCATAGACCCGCTTCCCAAATCTGTCCATCACCCAAGACTCTCGGTTAGGAGGATGAACACCGGAACTTTCTTTTGCTAGTTCCTTCTTGGTGACTGCCGCTGCCACCACCACGGCATCTATTACTAAAACCTTTGGCCCAGTGTTGATGGTCCTCTGAAATTGAAAGAATTTTATCTGGTCTCTTGGGTACTGGTTCTAAGGAGTCAGGGGCCTTCCATGCCCGGTGGGTGATCAGCTTAATAAGACAAAGTCAGCAGGTTCATCCAAGAGCTTGATGGGCGAGCACCAAAGTCTTGCAAGTACACTGACTCCTCTGAGGATGGGTCTTGGGACTTCAAGCCACCCTTCTGTTTAAATATTTCAAGAATGTCACCAAAGGAGAAGTCTTCGGGGGGTGACCTGGGGGGAACCCTCCATGTCACTGAAGTCTGTGTCTTCTGTGACAGCTCCTCCAGAGAATCAAGGTGTTTCCACTTACACGACGTCCGTGGCACCTCCTCAGTGGGAGCTTCTGTGGAGGAATCAGAAGAGGTAGGCTCCTGGGAGGGGGTGTCTTGCAGCTTTGATGCTCTCTGTCCTAGTGTGGAGGTTGGTGGAAGCTCTAGACAAGAGGGAGTCCCAGGAAAATGCTCCAAAGGGGGAGAAACCAGCTGGGAGCCTGCAGAGGTCAGACACTCTCCATAACTTGAAAAGCAGGTCCCCCCAAAGAGGGATGGGAGCCCAGAACTAGTAAAGACAATCTTGGAACCATGGTCCCAACCTTCTCTGAGGGAGCCACCATCAAGGCTGAAGCAGAGGAAGAGTTCACGAAAGTATCATGGAGCTATGACCCCAAAAGTCCATCAATTCCAACAAAACCGAGGAGCTCGGGGCAGAGACTGGGGCCGAAGACATGAGAGCTGTCGGCACCAGGGCAGCTGGAATTGGAGAAATCTTAGCCAAGGTCTCTAAAGCCACAGTGGTTAGAACAGGAATGATTGTTGGAGTCCTTGGAGAAGAATGCCCATCTGCAGAGGGGAGTGAAGCCTGGGGAGAAATGGAAAGACCCCTCGCCACTAGGAGCTGATCCACCACCTCACGTCTACTTTCATCAGACTCCTAGAGGAACAAACTGATGGCCTCTCCGAAAAAGACTTTGTAGTTGCCCAACAAAGAGGTCTATAGGGGGAGAATACCTGGTCCTAGGAACAGAAAGAAATCATGGTTCCTGGGATATAGGCGCTAGTGAAGGAACTGGTGCCAAGTTATTGGCACCATAGTAACAGACCATGAAAGGAGAGGTGACAGAATCGGTGCCAAGGTGGATGGTACCTAAACTTGAGGTGCCAAGGTACTCATTACTATCGGAACTGAAGGAGTTGGTTCCGTAACTCTTGTGGTATCCATCTTTGGTTCTGGAGAAGTAATGAGAACTGAAGGTTTTGATTTCTTATGTGCCACAGTTGAAGGGGACACCAGCACTGAGAGACTTCTCTTTTTTTATGTACTCAGATTTAGTAGAAGAGAAGGAAGAGGATGATGACACCTCGGATTTAGCACCTCTAGGCTGACCACACAAGGCCTGTTCATAGGCCGTTTTTATTAAGCCTTTCAGAATGAGTATTTTTCCTCCCTACAAGGGACCGATTACTAAAGGCTTTACAAGTATTGCACTGTCACTGAAGGTGTGCTGGGCCAAGCAATACACACAAGCATAACTATCTGAATTCGGCATTTTCCTGCCACAACGAGAACACTATTTAAAATCAGTGGTTCCCTTGCCCTTTTTGACATGTTGAGTAAAAAGATCAATGTGAGAAAACACCCACGTTAAAGCCACACAGACAAATGAGAGAAGAGCGAAGAGAGAGAGAAGGGCTACCAAGAATGGTAAGCCAAAAACTACCAGAGGTAAAAGAAAGCAATAGCATTACCAGCAATGGCAGGACAGATACCACATGGTAAGATACTCCAAGAAAATGATAACATTTGAGAGAAAGACTACTAGAAGGGGTAAAAGCAAAGTTAACTGGGTAGGATAAAAAAGGACTTTAGAAAAATCTGAAACAGAACAATACATTTTTACTTGGCTCAAGGACAGTTTGGCTGACTCTTCTTTACTAGAAGAGAGGCAAATGAGATCGGAGGTAATTTGGAGAGAGGCATTCTAGGTAGGAACTTGGCTCAGGAGTTTTCTGTTTGCACGAGCTGTTGTAACGGCCGAGACAATTCCTAGACTCTAAGGAAGAGGCAGAGTTCCATACGTCAAGGATAAATATAGGAGGACTTCAGATGAAGTACCATGGTCATAAGAACCACCCAAACAAAAAAGAGACACTGCTTGTGATTATCTTTATGGGTAATCTACTTCCCACACTGACATTCTCTCTTTCTGAATGACATGTAAACTCACAAAACTAAAGCAGTAAGAAACGATAAGAGGAAAACCCCCAAAGGAGCACTTACATGAAGCACAGCAGAGATGAAGGTACATTCAGACAGATGAACAAAGATTGAGTTCAGACTAGTGACAAAGAATTTTAGAGGTACATGCATCCATACATCACCTTTACGCCCTACACCTTGAATGGGGAGCATATGCTAAGGCTCTGGTATACCGGCCCGGCGTTGGGTTATCCATAGCAGGGAATCCCTTTTGTGTAGAATACTGCAACAGTGGTATGGAAGGACATTGACAGGTAATCTGCAAGACTGCCATTTCGCCTGTAGCATATCACTGGGATGTGAAAAGAAATCACAGCAGCATGTAAAAACCCACCTAGATGGAGGATGGGTGTGCAGACTCTAAAGGTGGCACCCCAGCTATAACTAAATCAGATAACCAAATGCTCTGAAGCAGCTTCAAGAATGCCCAGGGCAGCAAAACCCATAAGACATTAGTTTCACCTTTTCTGTTTTACTTAGGAACCCTAAGACATACACAGTTTGTTTTCTATGCACTTAACATAACTCTGGATTCTCTGAAGCTTCTCAACAGCATATAATTGCAATTCATTCAAACATCTACCAAGTGATGAACACCCTCTTCCTGGTTTCCCAGCTGTACTTCCCAGGTCTACTTATCAAAATAATGTGCAAAGGGATGGGATGCCCCCCCACAGTGCCCAAGTTAAGACTGCATCTTCCATTATTTTCCCAGCTCGTGCTATTTCTGTTGCATAACTCCTCAGGACGTTGCACACCAAGGTTTCATTTATGCCTAACCAACCTGGAAGAAAATGAAAAACCTTCCAAGCTGTTGGATGGAAAAATTTAAATAAAGGACAATGACTGAGGGTTACTGGGCATACACTGCATATGTTTCCTTCATAGATCAATTGGTATGATGCATAACTATTATACCTGACTGCTGGAAACAAATGCAAACCAGAGAAAAACTAAATCACTCCAAATTCCAGACCAAAACAAATGCCAATAAAGCAAGAGTTTAGGGGGCCAAACCTTATAAAAGCAAAAACAAGTGCCAAAGGAAGCCAGATACAAACAATTACAGTCTGAGAAAAAAGGTCTGGTAAAACTGTAACCCGATAATGTAAAAATATAAACCAATAATGAAGCAGCCACTGCAAGAATGGAGACATTCTTATAAGTGGCACCAGCATCGTTAGTTGTCTTATGGTTAAAAAAGTTATTAATACACTCAGAAAGTGTTTATTTACCTTGAAAGTGATTTCTCTCATTGGAGAGAAAAAAGGCAACTATTTAGCTGTCTTGAATGCATGCAATCTTGGTTTCTGTTTCTTTTTAATCCCATATTTATCCCTCATTGTCTACCAGCCATTAGCCTTGCTGCAGCCAAATTAGATCCATTCATTCCCCTTCCTTGCAGGTGACATCACACTATGACACAAAGATGTCATCATGGATTTTCTGATATGGCCTATGGTCTCATGGGAGATGATGTATGACTAATTAGAATTACTGCCCTTTAATGTCCCTCCTCTAGAAACAGAATGTGTACACATTTACACACATTGTCCCCTAGAAGCTACCAACACCCTCATAAAGCTACTGAGAAAACAGTTTGGCAGAAGCCAAACACATCTCTAGTTCATCTGCTGCAAGTAGTTTTCCCATTCTCAGCGAGTTCCAGAGCTGGGGCAGACTGAGCTGTCACCTACCTCCACCTTGGAATGGATATGCAAACTTAATTTGCACATTCCCCTTACCCCCAAACACCACCTAGTTCTTCCAGCTCCTGAGCAGCTACATTGACTTGGGTCATCTAGGTTTTACAAATGATACACCTCATATGCCATGGAGCCACACCATGCAATCTCTCCAGGTAAAACTTGAGCTGGGGAGGGTTGTGGAATGTTTGATGGAGGAACAGCTTCCCATAACAGCTCCAGCCACGAGGATTATAAATTTACTTATCTATCCTTTTGTTGACCTGGTTAGTCCCACTAGGCTAGTATTCTCTTTTCAGGGGACATCTGAAGTGGTATTTATACTACTATTGGAAAATTTGGCCAAGGCTTCTAGGAACTTCATCTACTGATTTTAATAGGTTCAGTGAAATCTTTTAAACTATCCACCTAAGCTACCACCAGCTCAGGCAGATGGGGCTTTGGTTTAACATCTCATCCAAAGGATGACACACTGAGTAGGACACTTTCTTTATACTGCGCTGTAGTATCAGCAATCCATCTACCTGGTGTGGGAATACAACCCATAGCTTTCTGCACCAAAGGCAATTGTGCTACTCGTTGCACCACTGACCATGTAAAATAAATGTAGCCTTTTCATAAAAAGTTCTTTTCTGTGAGCTTACCATGTTTAACAGTTAACTGCATCCCTCCTTCACCACTAGCTATAGACTGCGTAACACTCTTTGTTGCCTTTTTAAATATGCCTGTTTTTATAACTTGCACACCACAACAAAAGTAAGAGTAGCCATTCTGATTGAGAAAACTAGGATGGACCATTAAGCAACGGCAAAAAAAAGAGAGGGGGCTCTTGATAAACAGGCCAGGGTCTGCTTACAATAGTTAATTAAAGGGGATAATGCAGATCACACCTCCACTTTAAAAGATTTATTTACTTCACTGGAAGCATATCTTCATCCTTTTGTTAACTGGTGGTGACTTTAATGTGATTCTGAATACAGGTAGCGATCATACTCAACTCAGGTTGGGGAGACACTATCTTTACACAAACATTTTATGGAGGCCATGGTCAGTTGGGCAGTGTATGGTATCACTCTTGTTTTGTGTGGAGTACACCCCCCATGGAAACAGTCAGGGTTCTTGTGTGCTCATGTGCAACGTAGGAAATCAATAATGCCTTGGGGCCAAAAAGTTGGTACCAAGATCAATCTTGGCTCTTCCTCCCTGACATGATTAGTAGCCTGGGAGGAAAGACATGGGAGGGAAGGCAAGAAATAGACCACCTGTTTATGGGAAGGAGAAGGCACCCATTCTCCAGGGCCTGCTGTCTTTGACCCCTGAGTAATACTTTGGTAGCTGTCTATTTTCTTCTGAGAGAAGATGATCTGCTTCTGGCATGCCCCGCAACTTAATGATCTCAGTGAAAATTGCCATTTCAGCATCCACTCGTGGGGAGGTCTGAAGTAGACCTGCTCAGCTGGGTCTGCCAAATTGTTCAACTTCACCGGGAGGACTGTGCTACGAGGTGCAATCCCATTTCTTGTGCTGGCTCCCAGAACTGAGTAGTTAAATGACAAAGTGGGTACCTCCCTGTTTAAGTACCACACAAGGTGGTGTTTGATGCGTTTTCACAGTAGTGTTGTGTCCCACAGCCCTTGTATTTGAAGACCCCCCCCCAAAGGTCAGAGGTGGAGGTCAAATCTGATTTCCTACATGTTTTGGAAGGAGACAGCCTTGTTATCTAGACAAGCTTCCATTCACAGAAGCTTTTACTGGACACAGGAGAAGCTTTATTTTGAAACTTAGTGGGTGCTTGTTGTGTTGGCACCACACAATCTCTATGGATAATTATGTGTCCTCATGTGCAGCTTGGCAAGAAGTAACACTAGGATAGAGACTACCATACAACTCAGAGCCCTGAGGATCTCTGTCACAGTCATCTTTTATAGTGACTTAAGTATTTGGTCAAGAAAGAAAGTTATGACTTACCATAACGTTCCATTTGTGTTATCGATTTTCATCTATTCTTGACTTGTGGGTAAGGTTCTGATTCATGGAACTGATCCGGCCAATATATAGCTCACATCAAACAAAAAAAGAAATCTCTCAAGCTACTAGTCTACCCACAATGTCTCTCTCTACATTACCTCAGATCGAGTTTGCAGGCTTACAGAAGATGATACCCACACTCAAGCCAGAAGCCATGTCCAAGGTGTATCCTAACAAGGAAACCCAGGACAGCATGTCACTCCACCAGAACTCTATAGCAGCTGGGATGCGAGAACACAAGATCGACAACACAGATGGAACGTTATGGCAAGTCTTAACTTCTTTATCTGATGATGTCAATCTTCATCTATTCTTGACTTGTAGGACAGAGTCCCCAGCTATCTTATATCCTGAGTGGCCCTATGGAAGAAAATTCCTGAGAACAACAGAACTAAGGAGGCTTTTCCCCTGGAGATCATATCCAATTTGTAATGAGTAATAAAGGTATGTGGAGTAGCCCAATTGCAGCTGTTCACATTTCTGACATGGAAGCTTTAGAATGAAAAACAGCTGAAGTCACCATAGATCTGGTAGAATGTGCCTTCAATGGCATAGTGAGTCTTAGACTCTTGTGTAAATTAAAAAAAAATGCAATCCTTTAACCATCTTGATAGAGTAAGCATACAAACAGGTTTGCCCAAGGTTGCACTTGCAAAAGATGCAAATAACTGTTCTGATCTAAAATTGCTTAGTTCTATACAGATATAACATAACTGCCTGTGCACGTCCAGGGTGCGAGGAGTATTTGCAGTTATTAGAAAAAATTGGGAATACAGAAAAGTCTACAGATTTATTAAAATCACTATGAAGAAAGGACGGGTTTGTTCTGAGCGACACACAGTCTTTATGGCAAACTAGATAAACATAGAGCCTATAATTTGGAGGCTCATCTCGCCGAGGTGACAGCTACAAGAAGCAATGTTTTCCAAGAAAGAAAAGTCACAGGTAGCTGCAGACTCAAACGGAGGCAATGTTAGAGACTGCAATACAAACATCAAGTCTCATGGTAGAACAGGATCTTGAAAGGCGGCTTTAAATGAATGGTGCCCTTAAGAAAAACCTTACAAAGCCTGGGGGAGATTACGGGCTGATCACCGAAACCATTATGGAATTTTGAAATAGCTGTTAAGATAACCTTAAGTATGGAAGCAGAAGCTCCTTTACCAAAGATGGCAGCTAGATACTCTAGAACTTTTTCTACTGGCTATGAAAAAGGATCCAGACCATTATCATAAGCACAGACAGAAAATCTCTTCCACTTACTACGGTAGAGATTCCTGGTGGATGGTTTATGGATGCCAAAAAATGTCGTACAGGAGATGGAATGTCATGCCTGGCGACTAACAGAATTGGAGAAACCAAGCAGTCAGCTTGAGGGTCTGTAGACTGGGGTGCACTAGTCCCTGAGGATGGGGCAGAAGGTCTGGAACTGGGTCCAGAATCCACGGGCAACGAAGTATATGAGGCCAAAGGAAGGGAAACCATATTTTCCAAGGCCAGTAAAGTGCAATGAGGATTACTTTGCTTCTCATCCAAACTGTTTTCTTGAGGAAAACAAGGATCAGAGGGAATTGGAGAAAGGCATAAAGGAGACTCGGGGGCCAATCGAGGAGATCATCTCTGGGGGACTCCCCCTGTGGGAGAATTAGGGCAAAGTAGCTTCTGCACTTGTTATTCAGGGGTAAAGCAAACAGATCGCAGCAAGGCTGGCCCCAGCGAAGATAGATCCACCTGCTCGGTTTGTCCGCAATCACGTTTGAACTCCCCGGGATGTGTGTTGCTATCAGAAAGCAGTTGGAAGTTGGGACCTGGTTTCCCCCCTGTTTGTTGATGTACCAGACTACAGACATGTTGTCTGGCTGAATAGCTATTGTCCCTTGAGGTAAGGCAGAATGAAACGCCTGCAACGCTAGAAGCACTGCCTTCAGCTCCAGAACACTTATATGCAGACTGGCCTCAGAGGGGGACCAAGTGCCTTGGACTGTCTTCCCTAGATAATCTTACCTCCCCACCCCATCTGGGAAGCATCAGTGGTCAATATGGCCTTGTACTGAGGGGAGACAAAGGGACGGCTTAGAAAAATCTCCTTGGATTGCATCCACCAGGAAAGGTCATATTTGCATCGGCTGGATATAAAAAAGTACAGTTGTGTACACTTACCATAAATGTAGACGTTAGAGTGTATTCACTGTTGCAGTCGTACACTTATTTATTTCAGTTTGATTACCGGGGAGGTCCACTGGGCTTTGGGGCCCGTTTTCAGTGGAGGCCCAGGGAGAAAAGCTCCACAAAAACAACAGTATTTATTACAAAATAGAGTTCAGACAAAAAATGATTTACAAAGATTAAACAGGATTTTAAAACAGTCTACAGTAGTACAATAATTTACAATGATTAACAGGATTTTACGAACAGTCTACAATAGTAATGTCCGATGGCAAAACATAGCAAAATATTAACAGATTTAGTTAGGTTTCAACACAAAAGAAAAATGAAGTAAAATATTCTGGGATGAAGAAAGCAGGAGAAGATAACTTTAGTTGCTCATGCAATTAGGAATATAGAAGAGAAGAGGAGAAAAAGATGGTCAGCCTAGGGTGACTTAGTAACTAATTCATCTAGTAAAGATAATATACGAGTAGCTTATACAGCTAGTATTTTAGGAGAGGCAAAAGAGAGTTTAATTGAGAATGGAGGTTAGCCAGGAGAGAAGGAGGAGGATGATTTGAAAGGTGTAGGTTGAAGAGTGCAGCTGCAAATTTTATTAAGATAGAGGTGAGAATGAAGTAGGTCTTTGAAGTTATCTAGGTTGTTGCAGGATCTTAGAGAGGTGGGTAGGGCATTCCATTTTTTAGCAAGGGTGAAGGATAAAAGCATTTGGTCAGCTGGGCGCTTAGGTTTTTGTACAGTGATCAGGTTTTGGTGAGAAGATCTAAGGGGTCTAGGGGGGTTATAGGGTAGAAGAATGTTTGAAAGAGCAGGACAGTTGGTTGGATGGAACAGTAGTTTATAGGCAAAGGAGAGTTGGAGAAAGGTAAGTTGATTAGGGAGTTCAAGCCAATTTAGAGAGTGGAGAGGGGAGCAGTGATGAGTGATGGACTTGGCATTGGTAGCAAATTTGGATATTTTGTTATAGCATTGTTCCAGTTTGGAGGTGAGACTGGATGAAATATTAGCGAGCAGAGGAGCGCCAGAGGTAAGTAGAGGCAAGGGTTAGCCTAGTGGAAGGAGACAGAAAGTGGTTATTTCTGTACAATAAGCCAAGTTTTGTGTGCTTTTTTTTATGTTTAGCTAGATATGATTATTGAATTTCAGCTGGTCATCAATTATGACACCGAGAAGTTTGGTGGAGGTTACTATTTCAATAGTGGAGTTGGAAAGGCTGGTAATACGAAAGGGGTGTTTGTCTAGTGGTGAGGATTTGGAGGGTGGAAAGAGGAGGATCTTAGTTTTGCTGGCATTAAGGGAGAGGTGATTTTGGAACATCCAGATTTCAGTGGTAGAAAATGCAGTTTGGGTAAAAGCTTGGAGTTCTGTTTGGTTAGGGGCATGGCAGATAAGAGTGGAATCATCAGCATATTGAACAATTGTGGTGTTGGGGATGGCTTTATGGAAGTCATTAATAAAGATGTTGAATAGTAATGGGCCAAGAATGGAACCTTGAGGTACTCCGGTAGGTGTAGGAAGGAAGGTAGATGTAGCTTGGCCCCATTTCACAGCTTGGGACCTGTTTGAGAGGTAGCTAGTGAACCAGGAAAGAGCATTTTGGCTAAGGTTGAGATTAGAGAGATGGTTTAGAAGCAGTGAGTGGGAGATGGTGTCAAAGGCTTTAGACAGATCTAGGAGAACAGATGAGACTAAATTGCCGGAGTCACGGGCAGAGTTCACAGAATGAAGGAAAGAGAGAAGGGCAGTGGTGGCACTGCGTCCAGGGCGGAAGCCGTGTTGGGTGGGGGAGAGCAATTGGTGTTCAGTAAGGAAAGGCAAGAGTTGCAGGTGTATACATTTTTCTAGGATTTTGGAAATAGGGGAGAGGATGGCAATGGGACGGAAATTAGAGACATTACAGTTCTTGCCACCTTTGTGAAGTGGAAGAATGAAAGCAGAATGCCAGAGTTTGGGTACATAGGATTCATGTAGAGACCTGTTTATTAGGATGCTGATGGGTATAGCAATGGAGTCAGAAGCTATCTTTAGGAAGGAGGAAGGGATGTTATCAGGAGCATTTGAGCAAGGTTTGAGTTTATAGAGAAGTTTCCTTATTAGGTTGGTAGGAACAGGTTTAAATTCAAAAGTGGGGTGGGAAGGGAGAGAAAGATTGATATGGGAGGGTGGGTTGTTGTTAAAAGTCTTGGTTAGGTCAGCAATGGAAGATGTGAAGAAGGAATTGAATAGTGAGGCAATTTCAGGGTCAGATTTGCTGGTGTCAGGACATGGGTTGCTTTTAGTACCTGGTGTAAGGAGGGAGTTAATGGAGTTCCAGAATTGTTTTGGATTCCTTGTATGGTTTTCTTGTAATTTGATGTAGTAAGTCTTTTTATCTCTGATGACTAGTTTTTTGGTCAGGTTTCTCAATTGTTTAAACTGAAGGAAGATTTCAGGCAGTTTGTGTTTAAGGTATGCTTTCCAGGATTTGTCTCTTTGGTGCATAATCTTTTTTGTTTCTTTGGAGAGCCAAGGGGTGAGTTTAGTTCTAATTCTTTTTTTTTTCTTATTGGAGCTTGGGAGTTGAGGATAGTTAAGAACGTAGAATTGAAATATTCAATGGCTTTGTCTAGTGGCAGTGTTTTTAGGGGGTTCCAATTAGTTAGCTTAAGGGAGCTAGAGAAATCATCTTGATTAAAGTTGGTTAGGTTACATGTTTGAATGAAGTAGTGAGTGGGGGGAAGTGGGAGTGGCTCGAATAGAGAGGGCAGGGAGGTGGTCTCCTAAAGGGTCAGGAATTACACCAGATGAAATAATTTTGTTAGGATGGGATACAAGTATCCAGTCGAGTATGGTGCCGGGGGGTTGTTTTTGTTAGGTCTAGTAATGGAGTTAGTAAGTTGAGTGAAGTTTAATAGATTGATGGTAATGGAGGGATTAGGATTATTGATTTTTCCCCAGTCAATGTTAACATCTCCCAGAATAAAGGTTTCTAGTTTGATGTTAGAAGAGGACCAGGAGAGGATGTCTTCCAATGTGATAGCATTATTACCAGGAGGAATATAGAGTGAAATAATGCAGATGCTTTTGTGGATGTTCATTTGAAGTATGCCAATGACTAGTTCTGCATTACTGAAGGATGGGATGGAGTTAGGGTATGGGGTCATAGTCAGGAGGTTAGAGTAAATTAAAGCAACTCCTCCTCCTCTTTTGTTAGTGCGGTCAGATCGGAGGGAATGATATCCAGGAGGTAGGAATTCGAATCTTTGATGTGAGGTTTTAGCCAGGTTTCAGAGATGGCCACTACGTGTGGGGAGTTATGGTTAAGCCAGGCATGGAAGAGTGTGAATTTATTTTTTAAGCTTTGCGCATTAAAAGTGAGGAACTTGAGAGTTTTATTAGTATGTTTATTTTTGGAAATGGGCAGATTTGTTGGAGAGAGGTTAGAAGGGGGATTTGTAGGAGAGCAATAAGGACCTGAATTGGGGTGAATATCGCCAGCTAAATGCAGGAGAGTATAATAGGTGGCAAGTTTATTAGGTTTGTATAGGAAACATTGGTAGAGGTTTGCTTTAAGTCTATGGGTATTATTAGGGATTGGAAGTAATTTTATTTTGAAGAGAAGTAGAGGATAGGAAATGATTAAAGAGGCTGAGGTATTGTGAAAGTGGTATTTGGGGTAGTTTTGGGTTATCCTGCCAGGGGTAGCCCTCAGTCGGCCCAAATACCATGAGGCTTAGTATTTCTGTGTCGGTTGCTGAGGCTCCAGGACTGACATCAGGTCTTCAGTGGTATAAAAACAGGCAGCCGACACCATTACATCAGTTTTTCTTGCCCCAAATGTCAGGAGCCCCCATATAGGGAGCTAGGTTACAATACTACCAGTAGAAAGTAAATACCAAATATCACTGTAAGGAGTGAGGGAATGAGAGAGGAAAAGGGGGATGGAGGGTGGGAAACCAGGACTGCAACAGTGAATACACTCGAACATCTACATTTATGGTAAGTGTACACAACTGTACTATGTTCTTTGCGTTTCACTGTTGCAGTCATCAAACTTGGGTTGATTCCCAAAGCTGAAGAAATAGGTGGAGGCAGTCAAGAAGAGTTGGGGCTGGCTAGAATGCCGTGCAGGACAGCAGTTGCAAAGCCTGCCCTGGATTTGGAAAAGATAGGCAGGTGGTAATGCTTGGTGAAGGTGTGAAGAGAACTCCATGTTGCAGCTTCCAGGATGTCCCTGGTAGGGACCCCTCTAAGAAAAGCTGCAAAGGTGGCAGCTGCCCTAGTGGAATGTGTTCCGACTCCCTGTGGGGGTGGTTTCCCATGTTGTTTGTAACAGAAATGGATACAGTGCGCTATCCATTTGGAAATGGTTTGTTTTGATATGGCCGTGCCCTCTGCCCCTGCTGCAAAGCTGACCAGTAACTGGTCTGATTTCCTGAAGGACTTAGTCCTATCCAGGTAGAATCTGAGCTGTCTGTGCACATCTAAAGAGTGCAGGATCCTTTCCCCCTTATTGTGAGGTGTAGGAAAAAAGGTGGGCAAATGAATAGATTGGTTGAGAGCCACACTGAAGACTACTTTAGGCATGAAAGTAGGGTTAGTCCTGAGGGAGACCCTGTCAGCATGGAAAATGATGAAGGGTTCCACAGCCATGAGTGCTTATAACTCAAGACACTCTTCTAGCTGAAGTGATGGTCAGAAGCAAGGCTGTTTTCCAAGAGAGGAATTTTAACTCTGCTGAAGATGCAGGTTCAAAGAGGGGGGTGGTGAGCAAAGTTAAGGTCCCAAGCAGGGGTAGGGGCTCTTCTGTGTGGCCTGAAGTTGTCAGCCCCTCTAAAGAACTGCTTGATGAGGGGGTGTGAAAATAGAGGTGGCTCTGTGCTGTAATGAGCAGAGATGGCAGAGGCATGGATTTTAATAGAAGAGAAGGATAGGCCCCTGTGAAGCAGGTCTACTAGGTAATCCAGGATGAGAGGTAAGGAGGGCTGTGCTGGTTCAGCTCCTTTATTCTGGATCCAGGAGCAATACCTTTTTCACTTGTCCGCACATAATTTTCTAGTGCTGGGTCGTCTGGCTTCATGTATAATGACCAGGACTTGCTTACTTAGGCTGACCACTGGAGGAAAGTTCAAGAAATAAGCCACGGTGCCAGGTTCAGGGTCTGCAATTGTGGATGCAAGAACTCTCCCTTTTGCTACGTCAGGAGGGTTGGAATCTGAGGGAGGTGCCAAGGAGGCAACAGTGGCAGGCTACGCAATAGTGGGTACCAGTGTTGGCATGGCCAGTTTGGGGCAATCAGGACTGCCCTTGTTCTTTCCTCCCTTATTTTGAGTAACACCCTTGAAAGAAGAGGTAGAGGGGGAAATGCATAGATCGAGAGGTTTACCCACTGGAAGGACACGGGATCCACTTCCCAGGCCTTGTTGTGAGGTTCCCTGGTGCAGAATTTGCTAAGCTGGTGGTTGTTGTGGGAGGTAAACCGGTCTACCTTCGGGGTACCCCATTTCTGGGTTATGAGGCTGAAGGTGCTGTGGTTTAATTGCCACTCGTGTGGGTCTAGAAGATTTCTGCTTAAGTTGTCTGCCAGAGAGTTTTGGTTGCCTGGCAGGAATTGTGCTAGCAGGGGAATCTGCATGGCTAAAGCTGTGTGCCAAAGGGTTATGTCTAGCCTACATAGTGGGTAAGAGTGGGTTCCTCCATGCTTGTTGATGTACCACATCACTGTGGTGTTGTCTGTTTTGATTAGTAGAGGCCCCGGAGAGAGTAGGGATCTGAAAGCTGTCAGAGCATGCTGAACAGCTAACATCTCTTTTTAGTTGATGTGCAGATTAATTTGATTTGGGCTCCAGTGGCCCTGAATGCACCTGCTGTCCAGGTGTGCACTCCAGGCATAGTCTGATGCGTCTGTGGTTAGGGTCTGGGTGACATGGGGTTGTGAAAAGGGAAGTCCCTTGTTGTGGTTGCATGCTGCTGCCCACCAAAGAAAATCTTTCCTTAGGCAAGGTATCATAGGTATAATAGTTTCCAGGTCCTGAGAATGTTGACACCAAAGGCTCCTCATATGCAGTCTGGCATATGGAATTAGTACAATGCAGGAGGCCATGAACCCTACAGCATGTAGGATTTTCCTTGCGGGTAACTGGGTTCTGGTGGCCAGTTGAGAGAAGTAGCCTGTCAGATAGGCTTGTTTTTCTGGAGTAAGGAATGCCATCTGGGATGCTGTGTCCAGGCTTGCTACCAGGAATACAATTTTCTGACTGGGGACTAGTTTGGATTTTTTTTTCATTTATAGTGTACCCCAGTGAAGTCAGTAGATCTTTTACAAATGCCAGGTGCTGTAACAGTTTTTCCTGTCTGCCTGAATCAGGCAGTTGTCCAAGTAGGGGTAAATGTGAATATTTGTCTGCGAAAAGCAATGGTTGGAGCCAGGCATTTGGTGAAAACTCTGGGAGCAGTAGATAAGCCAAAGGGATGTGCAGAGAACTGATAATGCATGCATAGATCCTGCCCTGAAACGCAGACATTTCCTGCAAGAGTTTCTGATTGGGATGTGCAGATAGGCTTTTTTAGGTCTAGAGTGGCTAACCAGGCATCCTTGGATAGCATAGGAAGAAGCTGTTGGAGGGTGAGCATTTTGAATTTTGGTACCACCAGGAAGGTGTTTAGAATGGAGAGATCTAAGATTGGGTGCCAGGTGCCCTCTTTTCTGGGTACCAGGAAAAGTCTGGAATAGAAACCTTGGCCTATCTGTTCTGCAGGAAAAGGCTGAATTGCCCTCATGGAGAGCAGGGAATGAACTTGGGTTTTGTGCCTCTGCCCACTGCTTTGGAGTAAGATCTGGGAACCCTTTTGGGGTTGGCAGTGTGTGGAAATTAAATTTGTACCCCTGGGACACTATGTTGAGGACCCATCGATCGTTGGTGATGGAGGCCCAGTTTTTTGCATGCGAGGCAAGTTTTCTCCTAGGGTCACAAGTAGGTGGCAGAGGTAGAAGGTGGCTTTAAGAAGTCATTGTGAATTCTTTCCATATGGGAGCGACTTAGCACTCCCAGTTTTAGAAGTGGAGGCACTCCATTGCTTAGATCTCTGCAAACCCTGAGACTGTTGTCTTGGGGGGGGGGGTCTGTTTCCCCTAGATCTAGTCTGAGAAGGCCGTGAGAGGGCTGGAAAGGACCAATGTTTTGAGGGGCAATGCCTACTGAATCTTGGAGGCTGGACTTGCAAAAAATCATTAACTGTCTGCGTAGACTTAGCTTTTTCTTCCATCTTTTTAGAACCTCTTCTGCTTTGGTGCCAAACAGATTGTCTTTGTTCAGTGGTGCATCCAATAATTTTGATTTGACATGGTCTGGCAAGGTCTGTTCCTTAAGCCAAGCATGCCTTCTAAGTACAGAACCTGTGACTGCTGCCCTGCAGGATGCTTCTAGGGTGTCAAACCCATAGTGCAGGGTATGCTTACTAACTTGGCTTGCAGAATGCATAAGCTCCTGTAATTCTTTATTTTCTGCACATTCAGCGAAGGTAGATAGTTTTTGTTTAATAAGTTCCTTCATATGTTGCTGGTATTTCAGCATGTGGAACTGACAATTTAATGTTCTAAAGGCAAAGTTGCAGAAGTGCATACTTTTTTACCCCATCTGTCTAAAGCTTGGGAATCCCTTTCCGAGGGGGTGAAATTCTTAGCTGTGGTTGCTTTTATTCCCTTAGGCCCTTGGGAGATTACCTCTGGGTCAGCAGTAGGATTTTTGAAAATAAATATGTGAGAGTAAGGGACTCTGTAGTACTTGTCAGGTTTCCTGGGAGCAAGAGGTAGAGTATCAGGAGTTGGACTGGATTCCATAAAAACATCATCCACAACATCCGTAACAGGAGGAATAGCTAAGGGTGTGTGCTGTGGTAAATATAAAAATTCTCAGAGACTCTCTTTGTACTAAGGATAATCCTGGCATTCCTAATGGAAATGCTCTCTCTAGGTATTTAGGGTTTCACCAAAAGAAAAATCCTCTGGAGGAGAGGCAGAAGGAATGGATTCCTCTGCATCCGAATCCTCATAAGCAAATAACAGCATGTCTTCATAATCAGAAACCTCAGAGTCGTCAGACTCTTGGGCAGATAAAGCTGCTGGGGACAAGTCTCTTCTTTTTAGCAGGGGTAGGCTGACTTCCACTAATCAGCATGATAAGGTCTTCTGCCATTTTAAGCATCTGAGATTGAGGCATGGAAGCAGGCGCTTGAGGTTGGGCCGTAGTTTTTTTGGCGTAGTTTGTAATATGGGCATTAGAAACAGGGTAGTTTTAGAAAGAACTGAAGACACAAAAGAAGCCGTCGGTTTGTGTTGAATATTGGTAGCGCGACGAACTTTCTCAGAAGCCGGTGCCTGCACAGGGGCTCCGGACCCATCCAAGGTAGAGACATCTGCAGGTTTCATAGTCAAACAAGAGTCTCATGGCATACCGGACTCCGAATGGGTCTCAGTAGCGGCCAGCGAAATCATCGAAGCAGGCATCAGGGGCTGCAAAAGTGCCTCACTGAGTACCGGTGACTAGCTTAACGGAAGCGCCGTTGGCAGTTTTGGACCTGTGCGGTCTGTCTTTATCCTTACGTTTTTTCAAATCGGTAGTCGGATGGCTTACCGAAGCCATTTTGGAATACGAAGATAGAGAAAGTATTTAGCTAGGATTAAGGGCCGGACGATGTACAATTCGGGCACTGAACAAAGCACACAACCGCCAGCAAAGGATGTTGTGGTCTGGGCCTAAACAGGTGATGCATTAAGAATGGAAACCTCGGTGTGGTATTTGCTTTCCACAGATGAGACAATTGTTAACTTTTTCTGACATCGGTTAGAGCAAGAAAAAGGGATCCCCAACGGGGTACTAAGCTTTAGAAGACTTCAACTTCAATTTTGGAAATGAAAACTCAGGTAGCGGCTGAACGGCACTCGTGTGAACTGCTTCTGTTTCGGGCTCCTCGGCAAGAAAGACTGATGTAATGACGTCGGCTGCCTGTTTTTATACCACTGACGACCTGATGCCAGTCCTGGAGCAACAGGAACCGACGCAGAAATACTAAGCCTCTGGTATTCGGGACGACTGAGGGCTACCCCTGGCAGGATAACCCAAGTGTGATGACTGCAACAGTGAAACACGAAGAAAGTACAGTTGTGTACACTTACCATAAATGTAGATGTTCAAGTGTATTCACTGTTGCAGTCATTACAATTGGGTTATCCTGCTGGCAGGCTACCCTCAGTCGGCCAGAATTCAAAAGTCTAGGTCCGGCGTCGGTTGCTGTCGCCTCTTCCCTGATGTCAGTGCGCCAGGGGTATAAAAGATGCAGCCGACGCCATTTTCTTCAGGTTTTCTTGCCACAGATGTCAGGTGCCCCCAAAAGGGTAGGCTAAAAATATGTCAATAAAACATGCATGCACCAAAGTAAATATTTTGTCTTCATCTACAAGCAAATACACCACATAGGTTGTATAGAGAAGTATAGATAAGATCCAGCAAAGAAATGGGGGATGGCGGGTGGGTAACCTGGACTGCAACAGTGAATACACTCGAATATCTACATTTATGGTAAGTGTACACAACTGTACTATGTTCTTCGTGTTTCACTGTTGCAGTCATTACAATTGGGTTGAATCCCAAAGCTAAGGTTGGGAGGCTGGAGATAAACAGCATTAGGAGTGGCTATAAGGCCCTGTAGAACTGCAGTGGCAAAGCCTGCCCGGGATTTAGAGTAGAGTGGTAAGTGATGGTGCTTTGCGAAGGTGTGCACTGAACTCCAAGTAGCAGCCTCTAAAATATCTTTGGTTGGTACTCCCCTGAGGAAAGCTGCTGAAGTGGCTGCTGCTCTGGTTGAATGTGGCCTAATGCCCTTAGGTACTGGCTTGCCATGTTGTGAATAGCAGAAACGAATGCAGTGGCCTATCCACTTTGAAATAGTCTGCTTTGAGATAGCCTTTCCTTGTGATCCTGCAGCATATGCCACTAGTAATTGCTCTGTCTTTCTGAAAGCTTTGGTTCTGTTCAAATAGAAGCATAGCTGTCTGTGTATGTCCAAAGAATGCAGAATTCTCTCCCCCTTATTCTGTGGGTTTGGATAAAAGGTAGGCAGATGAATAGTTTGGTTAAGGGCCATACTGGACACTACCTTAGGCATAAATGTTGGGTTTGTCCTCAGAGAAACCCTGTCTGGATAAAAAATGATAAAAGGTTCCACAGCCATGAGTGCCTGTAGCTCTGAGACTCGTCTTGCAGAAGTTATTGCTAGGAGCAGAGCTGTTTTCCAAGATAAAAACCTTATCAGCTGTAGCGGCTGGCTCAAAAGGAGGCAGGGTGAGTTTTTCTAAGACATAATTGAGGTCCCATGCAGGTATTGGTGATCTCCTTGGAGGCTTTAAATTGTTGGCCCCTCTGAGGTACTGCCTTAATAACGGATGAGAAAAGATTGGGGGCTCTGTATTGTAATGAGCAGAAATGGCAGAGGCATGAATTTTTTTTTAGATGAAAAGGATAGGCCTTTGTCCAGCATCTCAGTCAAGTATTGCAAAATCTGAGGAATATTTGGTACAGCTGTGTTAATTCCTTGTGCCTGGTTCCAAGCACAGAATCTCTTCCATTTTCCTGCATAGGATTTTCTAGTACTAGGCCTCCTGGCCTCCAAAATGACATCACCGCTTTAGTGAGAGGTGTGTTTTGTAGGACTACATTATCCACCATGCTGCCAGATTTAAGATATTGAGTTGGCTGTGCAGGATCTGATTGTTCTGCTGGGACAGTAGATGAGGCACTTGAGGTAAGGTCCAGGCTGGGCATTGAGACAAGTTCCTTAGGATTGGATACCAGTACTGGCGTGGCCAGTCTGGGGCAATCAGTATCATTTTTGGCTTCTCCTGTCTAATCTTTAGGAGTACCTTGGGGAGGACATGCAGAGGAGGAAAGGCATATACTGTTAAGTTTTTCCAGCTGAAAGATAGGGTATCCACTTTCCATGCTTGTCTGTGATAAGTCCTTGTGCAGAATCTCTTTAGTTGGCAGTTGTGAGGTGAGGCAAACAGATCTATTTCTGGACATCCCCATTTCCTTGTTATCATGCTGAAGACTTGTGGATCCAATTTCCATTTGTGGGGATCCATGATGTGTCTGCATAGTTCGTCTGCCAGAGTATTTATCTTTCCTGGCAGGAATTGTGCCTGCAGATGTACTTGGTAAGTCAATGCTGTGTCCCACAAAGTCATGGCCAGTCTGCAAAGGGGTAAGAATGAGTGCCTCCCTGCTTGTTTATATACCACATGACCGTGGTATTGTCTATCAGTAGTTGTCCCGGATTTAGTAGGTCCTTGAAGGCTGTCAGGGCATTTTGAACAACAAGCATCTCTTTTTAATTGATATGTAGATGCATTTGGTTTGTGGACCATGTGCCTTGAATACATCTTCCTGCCATGTGGGCTCCCCCAGGCATAATCCGATGCATCCATTGTTAATGTCTGTGTGGCTGGGGGTAGAGTGAATGGCTGTCCCTTGTTCTGGTGACAGGCCTTCGCCCACCATCGAAACTCCTGTTGCAGGCAGGGAATGAGAGTAACTATTGTTTCCAGGCTGTGGCAATGTTGAGTCCAAACACTTTTTAGGTACCATTGAAGTTTCCTCATATGCAGTCTTGCACATGGAATTAGTAGAATGCAGGATGCCATGAAGCCCAAAGCCTGCAGAATTTTTCTTGCAAATAACTGGGCCTTTGTTGCCAACATTTTGAAATAGGTAGTCAGTTGCCTCTGTTTGTCTGGCGTGAGATAAGCCATCTGGGCAGTTGTATTTAAGCTTGCACCCAGGAATATTATCTCTTGAGAGGGTACTAGTTTTGATTTCTGTTGATTGACTGTGTACCCTAGGTACGGTAGTAATCTCTTTACAAACGCCAGATGCTGTAATAAAATGTCCTTGTTCTCTGCTTGAATGAGGCAGTCGTCCAAGTAAGGATATATTTGTATTCCTCTTTGTCTGCAGAATGCAATTACTGGTGCCAGGCACTTTGTGAAGACCCTGGGCGCAGTAGATAAGCCAAAGGGCAGTGCAGAGAATTGGTAGTGCATTGAGCCAGCTTTGAATCTGAGGTATCTTTTGCACGTGTGTCTGATTGGGACATGCAGGTATGCCTCTTTTAGATCTAAAGTCACAAGCCAAGCCTTCTTGCCCAACATGGGCAGAAGCTGCTGTAGAGTCAACATTTTGAATTTTGGAATATGCAAATGTGTTTAGAATAGATAGGTCCAGTATTGGTCTCCAGGCTTTGTCCTTTCTGGGTACCAAGAACAGTCTTGAATAGAATCCTTGTCCCTGCTCTTGCTCTGGTACTTGTTGAATGGCCCTCATGTCCATGAGGGATGAGACTTGTTTTTGTGCCTCTGCCCATTGATGCTTTGGCAGTTCTGGCCAACCGTTTGCCCTTGGCAGGGTATGGAAGTGAAATTTGTAGCCTTGTGACACTATGTTTAAGACCCATTTGTCCTGGGTTATGTGCCAATTTTGAGAAAAAAGTGCTAGCTTTCCCACTAAAGGTGCTGCCAGAAGATAAATGCTTGGCGCAGGCAGGGGGAAGTCATTGGGACTGTTTCCTATATGGCTGTGATTTGTCTTCTCCAGTTTTGGGGGTAGAAGCATCCCATTGTTTAGACCTTTACGAACCTTGGGGCTGGGATCTGCCTCTAGGGCATCTGTATCTGCCCTTTTGTGGCCTGTCTGACACTGGAAAGGACCAATTCTTTGTAGGTCAGTATCTGCTAAATCTTGGTGGCTGTACCTGTAAGAAATCTTTGACTGTTTGCACAGATTTAGCTTTGTCCTCCATTTTCTTTAACACCTCTTCTGCTTTAACGCCAAACAAAGCATCATGCTGTAATGGAGCATCTAATAATTTTGCCTTAACATGATCAGGAAGATTTTGTTCCTTTAACCAAGCATGCCTCCTAATGACAGAACCCGTAACTGCGGCCCTGCAGGAGGCCTCAAGAGAATCAAAACCACATTGCAAAGTATGCTTTCCAACTTGTTCAGCTGCATGCAATAAATCCTGCATTTCTTTGTTTTCTGCACATTCAGAATTTATCAACATTTTCTGTTTAAGCAGTGACATAATATACTGCTGATACCTGAGCATATGAAACTGACAATTTAAAGCCCTTACAGCCAAGGTAGCAGAAGGGTAAATCTTTATTCCCAATCTGTCCAGTGCCCTAGAATCCCTGTCAGAGGGAGTAGGGTTTTTTTGCGGTGGAAGCCTTGACCCCTTTGGGACCCTGAGAGATAGTTTCTGGGTCAGCAGCAGGGTTTTTGAAAAGGAATTTATGAGCGTCAGAGTACCTGTCCGGCTAAACAGGCGCTGGAGGTAAGGAGTCAGGGGTCAGACATCTACAATATATACGTCTACAATATATACGCTCTTTTTTTCTAGTGGCTCCTTTAGCTGTTTAAAACTTTCATTTAAAGGCTCACTGCTGCTTTTCAGCTGTGAGCAACATTTCTGCAGTTTGTTCTAAGTAGTGGGGATATTTGTAGCATTTCCATATTCAGGCTTGTATTTGGGCCTAGTGTTTGTGGAGGCTGTGTGTCTGAGCACATAATTCAGGGACATCTTGTTTTAGCCAAAGCCATCAGGCATTTCAGTGAGAGAGAATTGTTTGAGGTTATTGGCTGACTGAGGTCTCCTGGACTACAGCTTGGACTAAGCACCTCATTGGTTCTTTTGAGATTTCTTTCTTAAAAGCTGCCTCAGGTTTCAACTTTCTGTTACCTAAGAAGCTCAGTTGTGAGTGTTCAGCCATGTTACAGTGAGCTAATTGAAGGAAGGACACTCAGCAAACTCGGAGCTACAATATATAACATTAAGCAAACCCCGTTTCTCGGTCACCCACATCCCCCAAAACCTTTTTTTAAGTTTTTCTGTCTATTCCTTCTAGCATGTCGAGGGATCAGTTGCTAATGTCCTCTCCTGCTCAGCTGGTGAACCTGGGAATATTGAGGCAATGTTACAATTGCCTCATGTACCTGAACAACCCTCTCCTCCTCCCACAAAACACAAATACATGCGAGAGATGCAACTATACGGCCAAACTGGAGGCTGAGCTCTCTCAACATAGGACTGGCAGGACCAGACAGGAGGAGAAGGTAACCACACACACTATAGACCCAGTCTCACATAATACCATCACAACCTCAAATCATACACAAACACACAAAGACATACTGGAGGCTCTGATCAAAAATCTACCAAAACAGCAGAGGCCACCAAAGCAGACACCCAAACAACTACCACCTCAGAACACAACACCTGCAACACATAGACCACACAGTCAGAGTGTCAAGCAGTCACAGCCCTTAAGGCCAAACACAATGCCAGACACACTAGTCATTGGTGACTCCATAGTCAGACACACTGGCGTCCGCTCACCAGACTGAGTAAGGAGAAGGTCACAGTAAGCTGCCTGTCGGGTGCTAGAATCCGCCACATAACGCATGCACTCAGGTCTCTCAACAGCAGGTACAAGTACGACTCAATCATTGTCCACGCTGGTGTTAACTACCTGAGACGTACCTCCTTGGACTACATGAAAAGGGACATAGAGGAGCTCTCTGATTATGTAGCCCAAGCAGGTATGACCCTGACCTTGAGCAGTATCCTACCTTCACCAAGAATGATGCCACAATACAGAGATAAGATGATCAGCTTTAACAATTGGCTTAAACTCTGGTGTCATTCAAAGGGGATCCAATATCTGTCTGCCTGGGATGACATGCTGAACAAGCCACGCTGCCATGAGGGACGGCTTGCACTTGTCACCCTGGGATTCCGGATTTTGGCAAAGGCTCTTGCCACCCCCATAGTGCCTTTTTTAGGCAAGGCTCAAATTCTAAACCTACCACCCTAGAACACAGCAAAGAAAAAAAACTAAGGGTAATGCTGCTCAATGCCAGAAGTCTCAACCTCAAGATGCACGCACTCGAGGCCCTTCTCAGTATGGAGAACATCGATGTCTGTGCTGTGACAGAAACCTGGTTCAAGGCTCCTGAGAGCACCCCAGCACTATCAGGTTTTACCTCATATCATGCATTCCGGCCCCAAAACCCGGACAATACCAAGAAAGGAAAAGGGGTATCCATATTCATCAAGGACACCCACACCTCAAGATTGGTGGCAATGCACGATGCATCGGAAACCATCCAGGTGCAATTAACCATAGGCAAGACTGCTCTGCAATTTGTAGCATGTTACAGGCCACCCTCGCAAACTCAGGAACCTCATATGGCCTTCCTGAAAACACTGGAGGGGATAAATGTATCTCCAAACACCATCATACTAGGTGACTTCAACTACCCTAATATAGACTGGGAACACTACTCAAGCCCAAACACTCTAGCCCAAAAGTTCCTGGAATTCATAAACTCAAATGCCATGGAACAACTAGTCACCATCCCCACAAGAGGAGAAAACATACTTGATCTCATCATCACGAACATGGGAGCACAATGTTCAATGCCGGAAGTATACCCCTCACTGGTGAGATCAGATCACAAACTAATCTCGCTGGAGGTCCTCATCCGGCCCACCGAAATGAAAAAGACCACAGTAAAGAACTTCTCAAGCCGACTTCACACTTCTAAAGACTAGTGTGGTCTCCTTTAAGGCCCCTGAGCGGTAAACATTACTCAAACCGCTGAATCACTTACAAATGCCTTCTACCAGCACCTGCAGGCTGCATGGATCAGGCAATCCCAAGCAAAACAAAGACTCTTTGTACCAAAGGCAAGCATCCAGTCTGGTGGACCCCAGCCATAAACAAACTCTACAACAAAAGGAGAAAGCTACTACAAGATAGAGCAAAATCCTTAAAAGGTAAGACACCGCTGATCACTATAAGTAAAAGCTAAGAGCTCTCACAAAAACATCCAAAGCTAATTTTGAGAAAAAAATAGCTAAGGACTCTAAAGACAACCATAAGGCATTCTTTAACTATGTCAGAAACCTAGGAGGAAACTCCCAGATATGCTCAGAATTAGTTCAAAATGATGTGAAGATTACTGATCCTACAGACATTGCCAACATACTGGCTGACAGGTTCAGTGCAAACCCCCAAAGGAGAGATATCTATACCAAATGATTGTAGCCCCCAAACATCTCTAGCCCAGGTGAGAACTGCTCTCTCAAGGCAAAGAACACAGCATCCATGGGACCTGATGGTGTCCCCGGCTGTGTGCTCCATGAACTCAACGAGGAATTAAACCCACAGTTAGGACAGCTGTTTAATCTTAGTCTCACCTCGGATCATTACCCAGGAGTGGCGCTGCGACTGTGGTCCCACTCCACAAAGGCGGTGCCTCCACAGACCCTGGAAATTACCGTCCCATTAGCTTGACAAGCCTTATCTGCAAAGCCATGGAGAGGATCATAATGGATCTCATAAATAAAGACATAGGGAATTTGCAGACTTTGGATCCAACCCAGTTTGGCTTTGTCAAAGGCAGATCATGCCTTTTAAACTTGGTTGACTTTTGAAACAGTCACCAAGGCCATTGATGAGGTAAGGCAGTCCATACAGCCTACCTAGACCTGGCGAAGGCTTTCGATACAATACCCCACTCGGGTATCATTGAAAAACTCATCAACTTAAATGTAAACCCATACATTACAAGATGGGTTGCAAACTGGCTGAGTGACAGAACCCACAGGGTCAGAGTTGCTGGCGCCATGTCAGACTCAAAGCCTGTCACAAGTGGTGTCCCACAGGGCTCAGTCCTGGGCCCACTCTTGTTTGGCATCTACTTTTCTGAAGTACAAGCAAACACAGGAGGGTTATGGCTGACAAAGTTTGCAGATGACTGCAAACTGGGCACCGTAGTTGAAAACACATCCGACACAGATATCCTTCAGAAGGGTCTCACAGAAGCGGATAACTGGTGCCAGAGCCATGGCCTAAAGTTAAATACCAAGAAATGCATAGTCATACCCTTGGTAAAAATAAGGTTACCCCTAGCTACCATTTAGGTGGCAATCACCTGATCACAGAAGAAGTCATCAGGGACCTGGGAACCCAGGTTGACAGTAGCCTTTCATTCGACACTCATATTGCTAAAGTAGTTAGGAAGACCTTCTACATTGCCCACCTTATCATGAAGGGATTCACATCTAGATCAAGGGAAGTCATAGTCTCCTATACTCATCACTCATCAGACCAATGATCGAGTTCAATGCCCCATTCGGAATGTATCTGACCCGACACTTGCAGCAGCTGGAGGCCACAAAGTTCCTCACCAAAAGGATAAAGGGTCTCAAAAATCTGTCTTATGCTGCCCGACTGAAAGAACTCCAGCTATATTCAGTTGCTTACCGCTTGCTCAGAGGTGACCTATGCCTGACATACAAGGCCATGTCAAACCCAGATTTGATGAACATGCTTCATCTCAAATAATCTAGATCCCTCGGAGCCACAAAGGCGGGAGACTTAAACCTCGACACGGTTATTAATAGGACGTGCTGGAGGGATAGATTCATCACCCAAAGACTCCCAAAGCTATGGAACAAAATCCCGGTTTATGTGAGGCAGAGCACCTCGCTGGCCTTGTTCAAGAGGAATCTTGACCAATGGATGGGAGACCGCAGATACACCCCAGGGGTTACCTCAGTGTCACTGCTCGACAGAGGCACAGTAAAATAATGGGCATAGTTTCTCCAAACTAAAGGGCCACAAAACTATGGGCTAGGCTTATAAATGCCCTCGGGCAGATAGCCTAGTATGAACCTATGAACAATGTCTAACACAGGTGGAATAGCTAGGGGTCTGTGTTGTGGTAATAAAAGGAATTCTCTGAGCCTTTTCTTAGATTCAGAATAATCTTGACTCTCCCAGTGGAAATGCTCCCTCATGGTATGTAAAGTTTCCCTAAAAGAATAATCCTCAGGAGAGAATCCTCATAGGGAGGAAGAGTATTCCTGATAAGAGGAATCAGATGAAATGGAAACCTGATCTGAAGATTCATATTCTGTCTCTTGCCTAGGCCTCTTATCAGGAGGGGGATAGGAACACCCCTGATCAAAGTAATTAGGTCTTCGGCCATTTTGAGCATCTGTTTTTTAGGCATGGAGGCCTGTCCATGAGGCTGTTGTACTTGTTTCTTTGTCCTTAAAGGTGCTTTAGTCTTTGCCTTAGAAGCTGAAGTCGCTTTAACATATAATTGTGTAGGTCTGAAAACACCCTCAGAAGCCGATGCCTGCTCAGTGGTTCCGGACCCATCTGAGGGAATAGTTTCGGAAGGTCCAATACCTTGAGCTTCCAGCGGCCTGGTCGACTCCACGTGGGTGTCGGTAGTGGCCTGCGAGTCTAAAGTAGCGGTTGTCAGGGGCTGTGAAGGTGCCTCACTGAGAACCAGCAACTGTATTAGAAGAAGCCTCGTCGTCGGTTTTGGACCTCGGATGCCTGTCCTTTTCTTTGCGTTTTTTGTGAATTCCGGTAGTCGGATGGCTATTCAATGACATTGTATAGTTAAATCTTCTGCCAAAATAGTGAAATGCAAAATCGTACCGACGCTTAATAGTGCGTTGGTTAAATCTAGCACAAAACCGACAACTAGCAACGTTGTGGTCAGGGCCTAGGCAAGGAATACAGTAAGAATGAAAGTCCTTATGAGGTATTTGCTTCCCACAAGAAATACAATTATTAACTTTTTCTGACATCGGTCTGGAGCAAGAAAAAAGTTTCCCCAACCGGGTACTTAGCTTTTTAGTGAAGAATTCGGATCTGAAATTCGAACACGAAAATCTCAGGAGTTGGACGACCGGCACTTGCGAACTGCTTTTGCTTCGGGCACCACGCAGCAAGAAAGACTGAAGAAAATGGCGTTGGCTGCATCTTTTATACCCCTGGCGCACTGATGTCAGGGAAGAGGCTGACGCCGGACCTAGACTTTGGAATTCAGGCCGACTGAGGGTAGCCTGCCAGCAGGATAGCCCAACTGTAATGACTGCAACAGTGAAACATGAAGAACATCATCTAGGTGATTCATAGGGTGGGTTAGAATAGATCATTGGTTTGCAAGCAGCCATTGAAGAAATCTCATGTGAAACCTTGCCAGTGGGACTAACGTGATCACTGCTGCGATGGAGCCCAGTGCTTGCAGAATCTGCTGAGCCGGTATTTTGCTTGAACAGATAGGGTGAACCTGTGATTGTATTTTCTGCAACCTGTAGTGGGGAAGCGATGGTACACAAGACAAGGTGTTGAAACGAGATCTGATGAATTTCATATCCTGGGAAGGGGTTAGTTGAGACTTCATAAGATTGACTGTGATGCCCAACTATTGAGATAGCTCCAGAATGACATCTGTTCATAGAAGTAGATGCCTGGTGGAAGCGGTGACAAGCCAGTCGTCTAGGTAAAGTTAGGAAACACCCAGAATTTGTGCAGCCTCAAATGTGCTGTGACCGCTGCCATGCATTTCGTTAACTCCCTGGTGACTGTGATGAGACCAAGGGGCAAAACTCTGAATTGGTAATGACTGGCTCTCCTAGCCAAAAGCAGAGAAACTTTCTTGAGCATTTGTCCATCTTTATGTGATAATACGCATCTTGAAAGTCGATGGAGCACATCCAATCATTTTCCTCTAAGAAAAGTAGTATTGACTGAACCGTGACCATCTGGAATTTTGACTGTTGGGCAAATTTATTTAGAATACCGAGATCCAAAATTGGTCTCCAGTACCCTGTCTTCTATGTCACTAAAAAGAATCTTGAGTAAAATCCGGATCCTAATTTGTCCAGTGGGACTTCTTGGATGAATCTCTCTTCTAGCAGCTTTTGTATTTTTAATGCTGCTTGATCCCTCTGACTGGGTGGAAATAATCCCAGGAATCGGTAGTTATGCATTGCCAGGGGGTTGGGTGCAAGGAGAATCTTCCCCCGACTGCCTCCAGAGGCAAGCAATTGGGCCCCCTTTCAGGAGCGCTGGTAGGGTTGACCAGAGGTTGACTTCCTGGAACCTTGATTCTGCAAATCAACCCTGCCTCTGGGATGGCATCTTCCATTGCAACTCCCTTCTCTGCCCCGAGGTGAGTTCGTACCATGTGTGTCCTGGAAAGGCTTCTGGGACATCTTGAACCACATTTTGCCACTCCTTTGATTTGGAGAAGGATCGCTGAGGAGTGGAAAAATGTATGCCCACAGCAGACAGAGTCTTTCCATCCTTTTCATACCTGGACAGAGTTTCCTTAACTTTGGGCCCAAACAATGAAGATCCATCAAAGGGAGCACTGACGAAGGAAGACTTGAATGGTTCCGCAAACTTGCACAGGTGCATCCAAGCATGTTGTCAAATAGCAACACCTGAACTTGCTGACCTGCTTGCTCCTTTGGCAGCATGCGCAATGAACCTCAGACAAATTTGAAATATAGACTCCAAAGTAGCTAACTGGGAGGCCACTTTTTCTTAGACCCCCTCAGCCACCTCTCTCGCCAGGTTACTGGACAGTTCCTTGACCAGATCCCTCTGAAGTCTAGTAAAGTGTGCCAAAAAGTTCAAGGGCCTGATGGAGAAGGTCAATGATGCATAGACCCTCTCGGCTAGTTCTTTCTTGGTGTCAGCTGCTACAAAAATTCCATCAACTACTAAAGCCTTGCCCAATTTGGATATTCCTCAGGAGTGGAAAGTATTTTGACAGGTCTCTGGGGGACAGGTTCTAAAGAGTCAGGAGCCTTCCAAGCTTGCTGACTGATCGCTTTAATTAGGTCAGCAGGTGGGGTCACCCAGAAGGTAGACAGGTGAGCACTGAAGGCCTGCAAGTACAGATTCCTCAGAGGAAGGGTTACTGGGCTTCCAAATCACCCCTCTGTACCTGGGCCGAGTAGAAATATCAGTGTTCAGCATCATCTGTGGGGCCATGGGAGATATCAGTGCAGACATGGCAGCAGTGACAATCGGTGTCAGAACTGTAGCCAAAGCAGAAGTGGTAGGAGTCATAGTTTGAATGGGCACCATGGTTGGTGTTGATGGCACTGGTAAGGGTACCGAAGATTCAGTCCATTCCAAAAGCTTCGGAATCTTATATTTCGGTTCCAAAGAGGAACCCGCAGATGCATGCTTATGCTTTTTAACAGTCGGTGCCGAGGGAGATGTCTGCACTGAATGGGAAGTTTTGGAACCAGAGGCTGGAGGAGACTGGTTGGTCTTGGACAAGGCTTCTTTGAAAGGGGCTTTAAGAAGCCCTCAGAATAAGCTTATTCCTATGTTCTACCAGGGCCTCTATTACTGAAACCCTGGCAGACTGTACAGTCAGTACTCAAGTGGGGTGCACCCAAACACATGGCATTTTCCTGGCACAGTCTTTACACTGTTTGAAGCCAGTGGTGGAGCTTTTGGATTAATCTGCCATTGCCCTAAATAAAAACCAGGGGAGGCAGAAAGAAAAGGAAAAAGGAGAAAAGCCAACAGTCACACCACAAAGGAAAGCACTACCAGCAGTGGTAGGATTACCTAATGGTGAAGGAGGGTGGTCTACCAATGATGGTAATGGAAATTACCAACAGTAAAGGGAAAGTAACACACACACACACACACTAAGGGGTAGACCAGAAAATTAAGGATGCTAATGATTTTAGAGATTAACACCAGTAACCAAGGTAGAGAAAAAAACCAACACAAAAATATAAAGTTTTACTTGGCTACGAGAGGGGAGTCAGCAGATGCGTCTTGCTGCAAGAGCGGCAAACGTGATCTGAGGTAATAGAGAGGGGCATTGTGGGTAGACTAGTAGCTCTAGAGATTTTTTTTGGCTGACGCAAGCTATATATCGGCCGGATTGGTTCCAAGGATCAGACCTATAACCACAAGTCAAGAATAGATGAAGACTGACATCAGATGAAATATTTCTTGTTGGAGAAAGTCCATTTGTTTTTCTTATCTGGTATGGCTCCTAAGAACTGTGACTTTGGGGGTGGTTACACTGGCTTTAAGTCCAGGAGAAAAACCCAGGTTTGAGAGTGGTCACAATCAGGTTCAGGGAAGCTTCCAGCTCCTCCAAAAATGCAGCTTGGATTAGGCAGTACTGGGGGGTAAGATCTGTTTTTGCCCCTTGTCCTGCAGCAAGTAACAACTAGAACTACACATTTTGTGAATATTTAGGGAAAGTAAATAAGCCAAAATGCAATGCAGAAAAATACAAGCGGCTACTACCTGCCCTGAAATGGATACGACTTGTGTGAGGCTTTGTTATAGGGATGTGGAAGTAGGTGTTCTTTAGATCTAAGGTGACCATGAAAACCTGTGTGGAAATCATTGGCAGCAGTTTTTGGAAGGTCAGCATTCTGAATGTAGTGACTGCCAGAAACTTGTTTAGCTTTGACAAATCTAAGACTGCTCTCCAAGATCCATTGGTATTCAGTACAAGAAAAAGGGAGTCTGTTCCTCCTCGGTGTGTGTGTGTGTTGGGGGTGAGATTTAAGGAAGGGGGGACAGGGAGGTGCCCCCAGAGTCTTGGTTTATCCCTGCTGGACCTCTGGGGATGAAGTTCTGATAGGTCTTAGCCTGCCATCTGTTTTTCTGTATCTGGTCTGTCTCTCCTGTTTCTTCATCTCCTTTTATATAGCCTATGAAGCAAGAAAAGACTAGAACGTGGTAGGGTAATTTCTACTTAACATCGGGGGCTGTAACTGCACAAAGTTCTTGACCGTCTGAAAGGGCTTAGCCTAAACCTTTTTTTTTTTTTTTTTTTTAAACTAAAGCTTGGGCCTTATGTCCATAATAAAGTCCTTCTTCAGAGTTCCATCCAGGATTTCTAATTTTTACATGCTCTGAAAGAAACTGTTTTCTTAACCAGGTGTTGCTCCTAATAATAGACACCGAGGGAGATACCCTACCAGATGCTTCAAGAACATCAAAGCCACAAAGCAAGGAATATTTAGCAATCTGGGAATTAGAGTTAGAACAATTCCTTGTGGAGAACTTTGCCTTCAGGATGGTTTCCTGGAATTTGACTAAATTAAAATTGACAATTAACAGCTGTCACGGCCAGGGTAGTAGACATGCATACTTTGTTGCTAAATCTGTTTAGGGTTCTACCCCCCTATTTTTATTAAACAAGGGATTTCTAAAGGAGCTGCTTTTGGCTCACTACTGACCCGAAGAAACCATTGCAGGGTCCACGACAGGGTTCTTCAAGAGTGGTTTACAGGAATCCAAAACTCTATAAAAACAATCTGGCTTCCTGAGTTAAGTGGTTGGAATCAAGCTACAGGAAAGCATCTAAAATATTCACAACCTCTAATATATGAAGAATGTCTAGTAGTTTGCTCTGAGAAAGTTTAAGAAATAATCTGACTCTATTAGATTGGGGATAATCCTAAACCTTTGAAGAACTTCCTCATCTTGTGTAAGCTCTCTCCAAGGTAAAATCCTCAGGTGGTGAAAGCTGAGGCAAAATTTTTATCAGACTCGGTCAGCACATGACCCTGTAGAAATATGGTCAACATATGCTAGCTTATTCTTATCAGAATTGTAAGAATCAGAGGACTCTGTCCTTCCAGGACTCAGCTGCCTGGATCTCAAAATCCATGAGATCCTCAGTTAGCCTGACAAGGTCTTTTAGGTAAGCCTGGTGTGACAGAGACCCAGAAGACCTAGGCTGAATTAAGCAACAAACAGTCTTATGTTTGGCCTTGGGCCTAGTTTTGGGTGTGATGTCTGATATAGTTAGTACAGGCCATATGTGCTTGGTTGCAGCTGTAGCCAGGTGGATGAGGATTAGTCTGTAGATCTGGGGATATCATTCTTCCCCAAGATTAGGATGGGAGATGGAAGCCAAAATGAACCCAGATCCATCACACTCCCTCAGTCCTTCAGCCTGAATGGATATCAAGGAGGCCAATAGAATAGCGGACTCAAAAATGGTCTTGCTGGAGGCCTTTTTTAGGCAAAGTTCAAAGGACAACACCAGAACCGTAACAGGTAAAAGCATGCAAAATCTGAAGGTAATGCTACTCAATGTCAGAAGTCTAAACCTCAAAATGCACTCTCTCGAGGCACTCCTAAAAATGGAGAACATCGATATCTGTGCAGTAACTGAGACCTGGTTTAAGGCTCCAGAGAGCACCCCTGCAATACCAGGCTACAACTCTTACCACACTTTACAGCCACCAAACCAGGACCGAAACACTAAAGGTGGAGGAGTGTCAATATTCACCAAGGATATTCACACCACCAGGCTAGTTGCCCAAGTTGCCCAACACAATGCGTCTGAAATTCTCCAGGTGCAACTAACACTAGGTAAGACTGCAATCCAAATTGTAGCTTGCTACAGATCCCCCACCATACTCCAAGATTCTCACTACACCTTTCTAAACATACTGGAAAATATTATGATAGAACCAAACACCCTAATACTGGGTAATTTTAACAACTCCTCATGTACCAACACCTTTGCCCAACGGTTCTTGGAATTCATAAATTCCAACGCCCTGGATCAACTAATACATAGTCCTAACAAGGGCTCCAATATCCTAGACTTGATGATTACCAACATGGGAAATCGATGCTCCACACCTATGGTCACCCCCTCGTTAGTCAGGTTTGACCATAACCTAATCACCCTTAACATCCACATCCCACCCCCAGCCCCAGCAAGGAAACCTCCATAAAAAACTTCTCCAAAGCCAACTTCATTCTACTCAAGTCAAAAGTGACAAACTTCATGACACCCATGCAGACGGGAACTGAAAGTTCAACTGCTGAATCCTACACTAAGGCACTATACGAGCACATCCACTCATGCATGAATCGTGCCATCCCAAATAGAACCAAGATTCTCTCATCCAAAAAAAGGAAGCCAATCTGGTGGTCCCCTGCCATAAACAAACTTTACAACAAAAGGAAGAAACTGTTGCAGAAAAGAGGAAAATCCCAGGATAAAAAAAACTCCCTTACCAGCCTCAGTAAGAAACTGAGATCCCTCATAAAATCCTCCAAAGCTAGTTACGAAAATAAAATTGCCAAAGATTCCAAAGACAACCACAAGGCATTCTATAACTATGTCAAGAATCTAAATAGCAATGCTCAGATCTGCTCTGAGCTAAAACAGAATGGCATTAAATATACTGATCCCAAGGATATTGCCAATATCCGGGCAGATCGATCTAGTGCCAACTTCACCCCCCTCTCACCCCCTAAATGGCCCATCTCAATACCGGAAGATTGCCAAATTCCAGTAATAACGGCCAGACAGGTAAAAAACGCAATCTCCAAAGCTATGAATACAGCATCCATGGGACCAGATGACATCCCAGGATGTGTACTACATGAACTACAGTATGAACTGGCACCTCACCTAAGTGTCATGTTTAATCATAGCCGCACCTCAGGTTTCGTGACCACTGAGTGGCGCAGAGCTACAGTTATCCCACTCCACAAGGGGGATCCACCTTGGATCCCGGAAACTACCGTCCCATCAGTCTGACAAGTCTTATCTGCAAGGCCATGGAGCGTATTATCATGGAACTTATAAATAAAGACATTGGCAACCTTCAAACACTGGACGCCACCCAGTTTGGGTTCCTGAAGGGCCGATCTTGTCTCCCGAACCTGACTGACTTCTTCAAATCAGTCTCCAGAGCCATGGACAAGGGTAAGGTGGTCCACACAGCCTATCTAGACCTTGCCAAGGCCTTTGACACCATCCCCCACACTCTGGAATCATAGATAAACTTACTAGGCATTAATCCCTACGTCACCCAATGGATTGCTAACTGTTTTACTGATAGAACCCACACTGTAAAAGTAGCAGATTCCAAATCCAGCTCCAGACAAGTGGAGTACCTCAGGGTTCAGTCCTGGGACCGCTCTTGTTTGGCATCTACTTCTCTGAAATACAGGCCAACACTAAGGGACTCTGGCTAGCAAAGTTCGCAGATGACTGCAAACCGGGAGCCATTACTGAATCCCCAAATGATGTGGATACTCTACAAAAGGGCCTTACAGAAACAGATGCTTGGTGCCAGAGCCATGGGCTCGAGCACAACGCCAAGAAATGTACAGTTATCCCCTTTGGGAAAAAAACATGTACCCATGAATTACCATATAGGTGGCAGTACACTAAACACTGAAAGTGTGATGAGACTTAGGGACACAGGTGGACAGTGGTCTCACCTAGTATAGCCACATCGCCACAACAGTCAGGAAATCCTTCTATGTGGCACACCTCATCACTAAGGGCTTTTCATCCAGAAAAAAGGAGGTCATTGTCCCACTGTACTCATCCCTCATTAGACCCATTATAGAATACAACACCCAGTTTGGTATGTACCTCTCAAGACATCTGCAACTGGAAAGGCCGCAGAAATATCTCACTAAAAGAATCACAGACCTACAGCAGATACCCTACACTGACCGCCTTAAAAAACTCCAGCTATACTCTGTCGCATATGTACTCAGAGGCAATCTCTGCTTAACATACAAGGCCATGTCAAACTCAGAGCTGTTGGACATGCTACACTTAAAAGAAATCCCAATCCCTCAGAGGCACACGCTCCAGGGATCTAAACCTTGTCATCACAATAAAAAAAACATGCTGGAGGGATAGGTTCCTGACCCAGAGACTCCCAGACTCTGGAATAAATTACCCATACATGTCAAGCAGAGTGCCTCTTTGGCCCTCTTCAAAAGGAACCTTGACGATTAGATGGGAGAAAGGAAATTCACCCCAGAGATCATGTCAGTCGCCCTGCTAGACATAGGTCCAGGGAAGTAAATAGTGTGGGAAGAAATAGCCAGGGAATTGTTATGGCTAGACTTGTATAGGCCCCTAGGGCTGACAGCCTAGTACCAACCTATGAACCTTGACCATACACATTGCTGCTGGAGAGGACTGGAAAACAGTCTCTCCTCTTTTGACATTCAGAACCCTGGATGGACCATCATAAGGCAAATGGTGTTCAACCAGTGGCCTTAATTTCTTTGGACGCTTCTTCCTATGAGGAAATGCATTCCCAGCCTGAACCGTGGATGCCATGATGCATGTGGGCCCCCAATGTGCCCTTTATTTTTCTAATTTTTTTTTCCAAACACTCAGCCATACTCTTAATTGTTCTGCAGTTTAAATGAGCACACTGAGGGCAGTTGGGCTGGTCTTGCACTAGGAGAAGGCAAAAACAGATAATGTGGAAGTTCTGATGTGGGATATGTTGCACATATTCTATGCATACCATTACAGCAACTGACATCTGGTACAACTTAAACATTGGTACAGAAAAATAGTTCCCAAATAAGGTACTTGTCTTTGGTGATTTAAGTTCTGGCTTCAGACTAAAGTCACTCTGAAGGTATAAAGCTGGATCTAACAGGAGGGAAGAACTGGGAATACTGCACCAACCGACAACCCTTATACCCTGACACAGGAGGGGATGTCATTTGCCAAGGCAAGGGGATAAAATTCTCTGGTACTTGGGATGGCCAATGGCTTCCACAGCAGGAAATTCTAAGGAGTTATTACTGCAACAGTGAATCAGAATCAGAGGTTAGTTCTTAGATTCCACTAAAATCTGGTAATGAAGAAAAATGGATCCCTAAATATCAAACCATGAAGTCCTGAGGTCTGTTCAGAAGAAATTATGCCTACTAAGAAAAGTCTTCAAAAAGACAAATTTCTGCTAAACCTGTAAGTTCAAATGACACAAACCATGCTCCTCAACCATAAAGCTGAGATCCAAAGGAAGAAAGTTTTATTTCTGAAATACAGGAGAACTCCTCTAAGGGCTTGCTAACTGGCTGGTGATGAGTTAACATTTCTGCCTACTGAAGAAGTCATGACAGGCTGAAAAGCTACAATTATGATTCCCTTACCAGTGATAACAGGCCACATCATAAATATGTCTGAATTACGCCAATCACATGGAAAATGATGTGGTGAAGAATCCCCCCCCCCCCATATACCAAGTGAAATAACACTGTGGAGGCAAATGATGCGGGCACCCATGGAGGAGCCGCAGTGTTACAGATCTTTTGTCTCAAAAAATGCAGCTCTTTTGCTAGGGAGACCCCTTTAGCGCTAGGAGCGTGTAGTGACATCCAGTTGGGTGAGGCCTAGGCTGCAAGGGGGAAGCCCACCTTACTGGAACTTGAGACCGAAGCCCTGAGGAGGAAACAGTGGAAAAAGTTGTAACCCTCAGATGCCAAGACAGCCGTTGTGGGTTAGTTGTTCCTCTCAGTGGACCAGTGGTCACAGTCGCCGGTGCTACAGAAATCTCAGCAAAAATGTTAGTAAAACCTCCACCCCTGGTGTTTGGGTGGGAAGTATGTGCAAAAGGTCCAACTCAGCACTCCTTTTAGAAGTGGAAAAGGGCGGCGGGGTGGTCGCAAACATAAACATGGGAAGCAGAACAGATTCTGTGGAGGGATTGATAGAAACATTACTAAGATAACTGATCAGGAATATAAAAATGTGTTAAATCTGTCAGATGTTATTTTAACTACTGAACAAGAAAAGTTGCTTAATAAAGGTCTTGGTTTTGTACCAAGCTTTTTTTGTAATGAACATAACTGTGTCTGATGTCATAGTTTTTGTGGTAACCTTAATCTCAAGTTATTATTTTCAGATCAAACTGTACAAACCTCTCAAAGATCTAATGACTTTAAATTTCACAAATCACAATTCCAACCCCCCATGAACAAACACGTCTCTATTTTTCAACAATCAGTACTTAGGGATTTGCACTTTCCACACTTTGAGTCACAAATTATGGGCAAAAATATCTCTGCATCGGAGAAAATGGCTTTAGAAGAACTGAGGAATAATCGTAACATAGCTATACTACCAGCGGATAAGGGAGGGGCGGTTGTGGTTCTAAATATGAGCTACTATTTAAATGAGGGTTTAGAACAGTTATCAGATACCAAATGTTATATGCATATGTCTATTGATCCTACTCCCAATTTCAAAAAAGAAATAGATACATTTTTGAATTTGGCGGAGGAAGAAGGTATCATTACTCCCAATACAGTTCAACACCTCACGGTGATGGACCCCCAGAAACAAATCCTGTATCTGCTTCCCAAAATTCACATATCAATTTCGAAGCCACCTGGAAGACCAATTGTATCAGGCATAAGCTCTCTCACAGAACCATTATCTATGTTCTTGACGCAACATCTTAAGCCACTACTTACAAAGGTCAGGGCCAGGTTACAGGATACCACACAGTTCCTTCAAATTATACATGACATACAATTGGAACCTCATTGGCTGTTGTGTACCTTAGATGTGAAGTCTTTATATACGAGTATACCCCACTGGGCAGGGTTACAGGTGTTACAATACTGGTTAGAACATTCCAATCTATATCCACCAGGACTCAATACTTTGCTTATTTGTATGGCTGAACATGTGCTCAACAAGAATGTTTTCTACTTTCAAGGGGAGTGTTACTGGCAACTTCAAGGTACTGCCATGGGGGCATCTTTTGCCCCCATATATGCAGATCTATTTATGGCGTATCTGGAAGAGTGCATGATATACAACCCACTGCACAATATATATATGGTTGAAATGGATATCTGGCGCAGATACCTCGATGGTGTGGCATGCGGATTCTGCATACTTGCAGGAGTTTGTGGAATATTTGAATAGTAACATTTGGGGAATAGTATTTACAATCACACATGATCTTAACACTATTTATTTTCTGGATGTTACGGTGTATAGGAATAGTGACCACACTGAGTACTAAAACATACAGGAAATATCGACAATACAACACTTTACTCCATGCATCCAGTATGCATCCACGCCACACCATCCACAACATACCAAAGTCTCAATTTTTGAGGATTAAACGTATTTGTTCATCCCAGACAGACTTTGGGATAGCGAAACAGGATCTTCACAGTAGATTTCTAGACAGAGGTGATCACCAATCAGATATATCATCAGCCAGTATGTGGTCTGACAACCAAGACAGAAATAAGCTATTGGAGTATAAAAAACATCAACCGTTAGGTGAAGAGTCTCCATTAAGGTTTGTCACCACATTTGGTAGAAACCATAATGTGATTAGAAACATTCTTGATTCCAACTGGAATATATTATTAGCAAATGACCATTTAAGAAATATTTTGGGCCAGAAATGTCAATTTTCTTATAAACGGGGCAAAACCTTAAGAGCCTTGTTTTCACACTATAAGCATAAGGAAAGTGGAGGCGCCATTTACAAACAGTTGACAATGTCTGGAGATGAACTTGTGGGAACCTTTCCATGTGGTCACGGTACATCATGTAATCAAGTAAGTAAATTAAAACAGTTTACCAGTGCAAATACAAGCAGGATCTATGATCTTAAAAGTTTTTGGGAATTGTAGCAGTACCTGGATTATTTATTTGGCAACGTGTCAATGCTCAGCATTTTATGTCGGACAAACATCACGATCACTCAGGGTTAGGATGGGTGAACACAAAAGTCTCATCAAAAATAAGAAGGAAACCAATGCTTTGTACAGACACTCACTTAAACATCACAATGCCAAATTTATGTTTATGATCATAGACAAAATAACGGGAGACAGGAGCAACCATCAAGGGTGGCACAGTATATTGAACCACAAAGAAAAATATTGGATTATTCACCTTGGGGCTTTATTCCCCCCTGGTCTGAATGATCACTTATGAATTCACAGATTATCTGATACATATGATGTGATTGTTCTAAACATAGTACAGGTGTTATTACTGGGAAAGACATGAACAGGTCTATGGTTTCTCATTATTATGAGATAAATTCTATTAGTTTATTAACCAGTGGATTACATAAACTTAAGATTATGTTCATGGTATATATTATTGTAGAATATGCAATTTTTTCAGTGGATGATTATTTCATCTATCCATGCTATTATGTGTGACACTTAATCATATGTTATTTTTTGAATATTTATAACAATACTTGCCTGTACATGCGGGCAAATGTTTTTCATTCTCTTCTATAACAGAATGTCTAAACAGTAAACTATGTGTACACCTAATATGTTTACTAGTCAGTACACTATTGATAGGGATTCATTTTGTGTAGTTCATTGTGTATGCTATTATTTATCATGTTTATTATCTATTTGTCTTATGGCTACAACATATATTATTTTTGGTTGTATTATTTAGATGGTGATGACACCTTTTGTTTTCATAGAATGATACACATTACTAAGAGAAACCGGCCTTAGGGTTGGACTATACCATATTCTCATTGGTTGGTGGTATCTATAAATATTAATGAGATTTTGTGGATGTATAATGCTTTATCACTGATGAAGGCTGTATAGCCGAAACCGGTTTGATTTGATATATTTTGTGGCATTATATGCCTTATTGACATCCATTTTCTTAATAAAAGAAATTATAAACTGCACATGCTGGCCTCTGGTGTTTTATGAGATAATGGTTCGGCCGAGCATACCCAACTTGCGAAGCGTTTGGTTTTCTTTCGTTTGGGTGGGAGGGCCAATGGTACAGGCAAAAATCAGGCTAAATCAACATGTAGACGAAGACAATGCAGACGAGACAAAGACATAGATAGAATCTCTCAAGTAGTCCTGTAGTTTATTAGAGTCACCAAAGTGCAGTACCAGACATGCATATTTCTGCCTTCTTATGACATCTTACATAAACACAGTAGAAATGTTAGACTATTGGAAATACAGGGTTGTCTACCAAACTGATATCCATAAACATTAGGGTGTCTAACAAAAATCCCAATTAACAAACTAAAACAGTGAGTAAAAAGGTCACACAGGATAACCACTTGGTTGTTGTATCTTTTGTCTTTTCCCGGTTAGGGGTCGCCACAGCGGAACTCCGGTCCGCTAATGATTGGCAGTAGATTTTTACGTGCCGAGTTACCAGCTCTGATGCACAACCTTCAACAAAGGTATGCCCATTCACGCTGGTCTCCACACAGAAGACGCTTTAGCTGAGAATCGAACAGGACGTCTTACTGTGAGGTGACAACGCTACTGCACCACCACCACCGCAGTAGGATAACCACTTGGTAAAAAACAGAAAAACATTTTTGTAAAGCTGGAACTTACGTGTAGTACCTATAATCTCTTGTGTCCGAGGCATCATGGGAAATATGCAAATTACCCCTTCAGGATATCACGTGCTTCAGCTATCACTCAATCCAAAGTTAGTTCGGAAAAGAGATATGAACCATGTTGTGCCCCCCAACACAGAAAATCTTCACTTAGAACAGTCTGAGGTAATTTCTGCCCTGTACCTATCAACCACCAAGCTTACTCCTACTGTACTTCTGTCCATTCACTTCCTCGTATTTAAGGAGCTACTCATCAGAAGAATAAGGGCAAGAAACACTTATGGGGATAAACAGTCATGAGAGCGTTATGCTCTCAACATCTCATTAACAAAGATAGTTTTTGTATAGGTCTTAATCCCCCTCTCCCCAGAGTGGGGGTGGGGGCATGTTTACTAGCATCATTGTTACAATAAGTACATAGCATCTGTATCCTATTTCATCCATCTGTCTTATCAAACGGTTGAGACAGAGTCCCAAGCTACCTAGCTTCTCAGGTGGCATCATGAAAGAATACCTCTACGAACAGCAGCACCATACGAAGGTCTAAACCCGGATATCACATCCAGTTTATAACATTAAGCAAAGATATGCAATGGCCCATATGACCATACTGCTGCAGCACATTTCATTCACAGTGGAATTTGGTTCTCTGGGCAGATGGATAAGAATGAGACACAACTACAAAGAGTTTTAAGGACAAATGCCTAACAAACAGGGTATGACATATGGTCGTAAGAACCACCCACACAAAACAAACACTGCTCGTGACAGTCCTTATTGGGGAATATATCTCCCACACTAGCATTTCCCCTTTCTGTATTACATGTAACCCAAACAGAAAAAGAGATTTGAAGAAACCCAATGTGAAAACAGCTTGGTAACCAGCAGACAATGGAGCATTCAGACAGATGACTGAAGATGGCATTCGGACAGGCAGCAAAGAAAAGAAGTTCTGAGGTATGTATGTTCATCACTTTTATGCCCTACCCATGAGCAGGGAGCATACTTGTGACATACAACATCGGTGTAACAACCTTACTAAGGCTTTGGTATACTTGCCAGACGTTGAGCTATCCTTGGCAGGGGATCCCTTTAGTGAAGGACACTGCAACAGTGATATGGAAGGACATCTGTTTCTGAGACTGGAGGAAGAGACTGCACTAGTACAGATGTCAAGGGAGACTATGCCTTCTCCTGCCTTGGAGCTTTAGGGTTTAAAGAGGCCCCATTTCTAGCTTTTTACTTTGCTGCGTCTTTTTCCTTGATCTTTTGCAGTTTATCTCCTGAACTGTAATGGTTGTCGGGAGGGGGGGGGCAAGAATCTGTTTAAGATTAATTTTTTTCTACAGTCTGACAAAGACTTAGGATTGAAAGCTTTACATATGGCACAATCTGCCTCTAGGTGCTCCAGCCTCAGAACTTGCAAAACAGGCAGAGTCAGAGTAATCTTCTGGGGCAGAAAGTATCCACATCTTCCACATTTGTTAAAGCTCTTCTTTGTGGTGAGAAAAAAAACCTGCCATAATGCTAACAGAAAAAAATAAATAATATTTCACACACAGTATGAAAAAATTCAACAATGAAATGTTAAGATTACCACAAAAAAAAAAGACTAGAAGAGTAGCACTAGAAGTTGTATTTACATATCTATATGCATGTGTACATATTTTAAAGACAGACTACGGAGAAAAAGCTAGGCCACCATCTTGGGGTGTTGTGAAGGATTCGAGGCAGAGAGGGAATAACTAGCTCAGCACAAATTAAAATTTTGAAAAATTGTAACAAAATTTCTAAGATTATGTCACATTTGTGTGCCTTCTACATTCAAACGGCACCTGAAAACTAGGTCTGCCTAGTGTCTTAAAGACTTGTTGGACAAAAAGGGGCACTGTTCTTCAGCAGCAAAACAGCTAAGTTGTACTCAAGTTTCTGTGTGTGAGGTAACCTAGCATCTGGAAGGGAATATCCATACCACTACAGAAATCTTGATTTATGACAGATGTCTGCCTGGGACTAAATTTTTTTCCCTACAGAGTAGAAAATTCTTATGATGACAATGGTCAAGGTACATCATGGCACAATGGTACTATGGAATGGAAGTTAAAATGTCAAGACTGGGAACTAATTGCAAATGGTAAATAATAAGGAATATTACAATTGTATACTGTGCACAGGATTCCATTCATAGGAGGAAATCTAGAAGAGATGCTTCACTGAGCTAATACAGAAAGTGCAATTCACACAGAATGCATGTACGGTTATATACAGATTCTGTAAGCATGACTGCGAAAAGTAATTGAGCAATTAATAAACAAGAAGTATATAACAAAAATTTTAATGAACATTTTAGACACTTTGTCTTAAATTCCTGGTGCTCTTACTCATTACCCTAGATTACCCCACCTCCTATCCAGTACCCTAAATAAGTACTTAAAAAAACAATGACAACATGCAAGTTAAGTTAGTCAGGTTAGCTGAATTAGAACAGACAATACTAAAACAAATGTGTGGCAAATGGTTTATTATGAAAAATGGACTAGTAACCAAAAAACAGCCAGGCAGCAACAGCAGCAAAAACACACAGCTCCCAACAACACAAACTGAATAAAACTTTATTTGATTGAAGCACTTTTCGTTTCACCATGTGAAACTCCAGAATAAATGATCTACTCATTGTTCTTAAATACCCATGGTGGGTTGGTACAAATTAAAAAAAACAACCATTTCATTGGATGCTAGCTCCAAACAATTAACTTGAGTAGAAAATCACAGAATTTTAAAAGTTAAAGTGCATGTTTTTTATATTACATAAAACAACCACTTTAAAATATACACTTTGAAAATATGTATACTCAGGAATACAGGTTTATATTTTGTGTTCTAGTGTAAACAAGAAAAATCAATGCACAAGAAATACATCTAATAGTTCTACTATATTTTATGTTCCTACAGCAGTTCTCTCATTTTTAAAGCAGGAGCAATAGAAAGGTGGTCATTTAACCCTAGACTGGTGCAGGTGTCAAGTTGGAGTTGCCATATTAACTCCCAAAGCTCTAACCGGGTCTCCCAGTCTCCCACCCATTCAGAAGGTTTCACTTGCTCAGTAACCCAACATCTAAACTGTGCATTTTTAAATAACATGCCATGTCTGTATAAGGCATTAGTTTCCTTTTTCTTGTGGATATCATGGATGTGTTCGTAGATCCTATTTTTCAGACTTCTTTCAGTTTTGCCTATATAGTAGGCATAACACAGGGAGTAATAAACCAAATAAACCACATCCTTGGTTTGACAGTTACAGTAACCCTTTGATAGCATAACCTTATTTCTGTTAACATGACTGAGGCTTGGAATGGAAAACTTACTTTTGCTGGCAATAAATCTGCACTGAGAACAATGTCCACATGCAAAAATTCCTACTTTCCTTCGAGCTCCTCCAGTAGTGTTGGTTACCCTGTGATTACGCTCAAACACCCTTTTTAAATTTGCCCCCTCCTAAAACTAAACTGTAGGGGGGAAGTAAATATTTTTAAACTATTGGGCATAATTTTAAAGTATTTACAAATGGTCTATTTAATTTGGATCGTACCTTGGTTATATGCAAGTACAAAAAACTGCTCACCCCCACTATTGTTGTTCTGGGTGTAATTCCTCACATCTGCTATTTTTTTGCTATCATCTGATGGTACCCCAGGAGGTAGATCCGGGGTGTTAACTTCAAAATTAAACAGGGGTATATATTTAGTACCCTATCCAGAACACTTCATCTTTTATGGTGTTAATCAAACCAGGAGGGTAACCCCTTGCTATATAGAAACGTTTTATGGTTTTGATCTCCTCAAACAGATCTTCTCTAAGAGAAGTCAATCGAACTGCCCAAACCATCTGTCTTTTCAAAATGTTTTTCTTCTGGTGGTAGGGATGATTACTTTCAAAATGCAAGTAGGTGTTAGAAAAATTTTTTTTATGATGCATCTTGGATGTGAAACATCATCTTTCACTGTCCATTATAATCCAGACATCAGAATAATCAATCCTAGTATTCCCTATGTGGTAAGTGAATTTTAAAAAATCAGTTGTATTATCAATATATTTCAAGAACTGGTTTGTAACTCCAAGTGGTCCATCCCAAAATAATATATCATCCAAAAATTGAAAATACCCCTTAATATGGGCATAATATTCAGAGGTAAACATGTACTGTTTTTACCAATACAGTATTATGAGGTTCACATACACTGGGGCACGAGGCTCCCATGGAAACACCATCTAATTGTTTGTAATATTCACCTTGGAAAAAAAGGAAGTTTTTTTTTTAACACAATTTCTATGTTTTCCATAACTAGCCCAAAATCAGAAGCTGTTAAGAATCCCAACACAATATGTGTTTAAACCATTCTAAACCAATAATTTCAGGAATAACAGGTCCCTGACATATATGGTAATAAACACCTTGCTATCCTTGTATGCTAATTTACCAACCTTATATAAAAAGTCCCACGTATCGATCAAAATATGATCGACTAGATTGTAAAAGGGCTTTAATTTGGTATACACAAATATAGCTAAAGGCTGGGTTTTTGAGCCACCTGATACAACGATAGGTCTGAGGGGTGGATTGCATGCATCCTTGTGGGTCTTTGGTATCCCAAATACTCCTGGTATGACTGGTTTATCCACTCACAAGAAATTAAACAGGTGTTTGTCTATCGCTCCTTGAAATAAATTGTCTTCCAGTACCCCCACCCTTGGATACCTTGGAATACGTTTGTCCTGAGTTCAATAATTCAAGCATCTTTCCACAGTAATCTTGGTGTTCCATTATTACCAACCCTCCCCCCTTGTTGGGTTAACATTTTTATTGCTATTTAAATTTCTCAACAAAATCTCTTCCTCTTCTGTCAGGTTTCTCCGACACCAACTTTTGGTGTTCAAAAGGCCTTTGATTTCATTCTCAACCAGTGTTCCAAAGTTGCTAATCACTGGATGCAACAGATGATTGATAATACTCTTTTTATATAATCTCCCCTGAGTTGAACTAGATCCAGAGTCATTAAACATTTCCCTTAGGTTGACATTCCTCAAAAATAATTTTACATCTAACAGCTTCTCACTTATTTTACCTTTAACTGCAGGCACAAAGTTGAAGCCATTCTCAAATAATTTAAAATCTGTAATTTCCAAAAGAACATCTGTACAATTAAATATATGAAACTCATTGTGGGACTAAATAGGTCCTTTATGGTAAATACCATCTGTTCCTTTAGTAATGCCTGTAACTGTATTTTCTAAATCAACAGTGTTGGAAATGTTATAGGTATTTAAGTCACCCTCCTGTTGTTGTCCCCCAATAATAATTCTTGGGGTTCCACCCTCTCACTGCTTTGGGCATAGGATGGTTTTGTTCTGCATAATCTGTATCCTCCAAGATCTCCTAGGGCCTCCTCTCCCTAAAGGGATATTCTCATGTGGGCCTACTGGGTTGTTGTCATTCCCAGGTCTCACTTGAGAACCATCCCCACCTCCTGTTTTTTTGAACACTTTGGTTGGGCAAAAAACTAGCATAGGCCACCCCATCCCTACATTCTTTTTCATCTCTCTCCAACTTAATTTTACTTTTGTGATTTTTAGCCATAGCAACATCCACATCATGAAAAACAAACATTTTCTTTGTATTCCCCTAAAGTATGCAACATACCATCCTGAATAAATTTAATTCACTAATTTCTTTGAACATAGCATCCATACGTTTTTCATTATGTACAATAGCACACAACAGCCAGTCCAGCATTATTTAAAATGTCCATAACCTCAGTAAAAAGTTCAAAACCAGCAGACATATGATTTGGAAATTTTACTAGCCTCAACCCACGTGGAACACGTTTTGAGGCAATACATTATTTCAAAAACCAATTGTCCAGCATAACAGCCTTATATTTCATTAAAACATCTTTTAACTTGTGGACCATACCTTGGTATGACCTATTAGTATCCTGAGGCTGGTTGGTACAATTTGTAAAATCCATTTGTCTCATCCAGGTGTTAAAATCCAAATTAAGGTATTCACAGCAGCATTTTGGAGCCCGTGCCTCCACATCCAAACCAACCAACCAAAGTTCTCTCCCTTTCATGATCTAACACTCTCCCAGAGGAAGCCATCACAGTAGACGCCATGCCTCGCGCCAAAACTGGAAGTGCCATCACCGAAACCTGAACTGACATCATATCCTCTCCTCTCTGCTGGTAACAGGGAATGGAACTATCACCTCTTCTTGTTCTGGAGAGTCAAGTTGAGAAAAGAGTGCCACAATCCTGGTAAATTCCCCTAAAAGGGAACCTTGACTGAAATTTGTAGAAGGATTACGTCAAACTCCACTAGCTGCCATGTCCATACCAAACCACTTAGCAAAACACAAAGTGAACAGCTGACTCGACAGAAACTGCACTAGTAAACAAAAACAGCAGACAGGAACAGGAATAACATGAAACACACAGCTCCCAACAATAGAAATTGAATAAAATTTTGAAGTGCTTTTCGTATCACCACATGAAACTTCTTCAGAATAAATAATCTACTCACTGTTGTTCTTAAACACCCATGGTGGATTGGTACAACATTTTTTTTAATTATGAAAAATGCCTTTGAGCAAAAGTTAAACAGTTGTATAAAATAAACATACAAATGCATATATATATATATATATATATATATATATATATATATATATATATATATATATATATATATATATATATATATATATATCTATACAAACACATACGTACATACACACACACAAATGCATACCTGCAGTTTGAATGGAAAGATAATTAGCAAGAAAATGACAGTAGCATTGCTGGAACTGAATTTATCCTCAAGTCTTGGTATCTTCATGTTGTGGACCACTTTTTACAAACTTTAACCAAAACGACATTGACATACAGACTGCATTTTAGATATCATGGGAGAAGGTAGATCAAAAAATAAAGAATGGGTGCACAGGTCTCAAGATAAAGTGCCTTCTCCTGGTATATGTGCTGATGCCAGTACTGGATAAATCAAAATCCTCAGGATATGGAAACATTTTAACCATAGGATTAGGCTAGGCTCAGTGGCTGGATGGTCACTCTGTCAAAGAAGAAAGTAGTAGTCCACAAATAAATGCTAGAAAATTACTACAAAAATGCAGAGTAACAAAGGAAAGGAAGAGAACAAGTAGAATGCCATCAAGGAAGAACTGACAAGGAAAACTATAAAAACAATCATGAAAAGACAAGTACTGTTAGATTAATAAAGAAAAGAGAACAGAATGAAAATCATTAGAAGGATAGATGTAATAAAAGTAATACCAAATATCAAAACAGACCAAAAGTCATCACATCTCATTCCAAAAATAAAATAAAAATATCAACATAAGCAGAAAAACTTACAAGGTATGCAGATAAATATAAAGGAAAATTACAAAGTATGAATTCACAGAAGACCCAAGATGGTTTTATAAAGAACTAGGAAATGAAGCAAAAGGAACAGCACCACAACCAGTAAAAGAAAAAGGTACATTTAAGAAAATATTTATGAAGATCCATGGAACCCAGAAATGCAGAGTGTAGAAGAATTAAAAGAAACACCAAGAAGCTCTAATTATTGAGGATGTGAAATGGAATGGAGTGAAGGACAGAGAAAATGAGACAAAATTAAGCAAAGTATGCAGAACCTAACTTCTGGCTAAAGGTATTAACATCTTTACACAAAGACTTAGCCCTGAGTAAAAATTGCTTATATGCACATCCCAAACATACATTACCATGGTTAACGTGAAAAATGATGCTTCATAAGAATGAGCCTGCAATCCATCTTAAGAACTATAAAGCAGTAATACCTTGCCTTCCGACAATATATAAAGTACATAGAGATCTGATGCAGAGTGTATAGCCACCTAGAAAATATTCAATAATGGCACTACAGCAGAAAAGTAATAATAAAAAGTCATGCAGAACAAAAGATCATCTGTTGTTAAACAAAGCCATAACAGAACTGTAAAAATGAAGAATCCAATTATGCTGCAGACAGACTGAAAAATCTAGATAGACTGAAAAGAACAGCAACCCATATTCATTGATAATGAAATGCTTACAGATATAGGATACTCTATTGATCAACTATACTGCAGTGACTACAGAACAGAGGTAAATAACTTTACAGCTAACCCATGACAAAGGACAATTACCACTCCAGGGATAAAAGAAAAACGAGACAGGATTTTCCAGGATGAATGCCACCACTGCTGTTTGTCTTGCCCTTAACCCATTAAGGTGTCTATTTAGCATATTAGGCAATGGACACAGGCTCCCAGGAACCAACCTTGTTCAAAGACATCTCATCTACTTTTTTGTGGATGACTTAAAATGTAAAGTTTATGAAGGGGAGGATCTGAGAGTACAACTACACAAGGTTAAAAGTTTCTCAGATATAAAAATGACATCTGGCCTTGATAAAATGTGCAAAGGCAACATTTATAACAGCAAATCTATATTACCAAGAAAAAAATCAACCCAGGACAGAAATGTTATAAAAAGGAACTTGAACAAGACGGTGTGTGTAAATATTTCGGAATAAATGAAGGGTTGGCAATAAAATATGAACAAATGACAAACATCTTAGCAAGGAGTACGACATAAGTTAATTCTAAAAACTGCTTTGACATCAAGAATGAAAGTGAGTTACCAATCAACTTGTTCCTCCTGTTCTGACTTACAGCTTTAATTTGACTGACTACGAATAGCATGAATCAAATAAATAAAATGCTTCATGCTTATCAAATAATATACAAAAAGAGTGAACACCAAGATTACACATCCCTCACTTTGAAAGAACCATGGGTGTCTTCAAAACTGACTACATGTATGGGTCTGCAATCATGGGACTGCATACATATCTGTTGACCTCAAAATATCCCAGCATAGTGATTCTAAAGCATGAAGAGAAGTCTAACACTACATCTTTGCTGAGTTTAGCAGAAGCATTTGGAACAAAGTGGGCAAGGAAATCAAACAAGCAGTAGACAAAAGTCAGACAACTGAAAGTGCGAATAAAAAGGAAAAGGATATAAAGAAAAGGAAAATGTTTAGAAAGCACACAATGCAGTGGCAAGTGAAGAGAACGCCGAGAACAACCATGTGTTGACCAAGACTTGATGCAGAAGTGGTTAAGGAGAAGTGAATTTAAACCAAAAGATTAAAGGCTTATAATGGCAACCTGAGATAGTGGACTATATACAGGTTTGTTTACAAACTCTATAGACAAAGTAGGAGAAACCAACACATACGGGTTCAGTAGAAGATAATTGGAAAGAGTTCTACAATTCATTGCTGGGTGTGACATACTCATGGTCGAAGGCCTGCACACTGAAAGGCAAACAGCTGAAAATCAGTGGTAACATGAACTACACATTGTCAACAGATTTACCCAAAATCTGTAGAGCTGAAATTTCAGAATGTTGAAATAAAACCAAACAGCAACATTTCTGACCACTCCACACCTAAAAAAAAAAGTGCTAACATGGGTCATAAAGGGCCGAAAATTTGCAGTTTGCAATATCGGTTTTAAGAGTTTTTCAGAGGTCTGAGTTCACAGTTTACATCACTGGATTCGATGATGTGACTGTCAACATTTAGATGGTAAAACAAACACACACACATACCATATATATGTGTGTGTGTGTGTGTGTGTGTGTGTGTGTGTGTAGATTCAGTTCAGAATCTCAAAATTACGAAACATCGACTATATGATCGAAGTTTCGGAAAAATGAAATTCCGAAACAAATCCCACAAAAAAGACAACTATTTAAACTATTTAAATGTTTCTGCCCCCTGCGCCCCCCCACACCCCCACTACTTAAATATTCCGACTCCGAGACTGCACTACAGCAAGGAAAAGGGAAATCTCTCATTCTGTGCTGTATGCAGATCTCAGTTCACAATGTCAGGACTCCAAAAGTTCGATCATATGGTCTTGGCCATATGAAATACGATCATTCAGGATTTTGGCATTCTGAAGTGTTATATATATATTAGAAAAATGGGCTCATTATATAAAATTATATAAAGCTAAACCCTTCTTAACTCCTACTGCTAGAACTACATTTGCCCACTCTCATTTAATCTCAACTCTTCTTTATGCCTCACCCATATACACTAACCTAAAAAAAAATAACCTTCTCAAACTAGCTAACTCCTACAATAGCATCGCCAGATTTGCAACTGGTAATCCCTTTAGAACTCACCACTGTCGAAATCTGCAGCAGCTAGGCTGGCTGGAACTACAAAACAATCAGATATTTTCTCAAGTGACTATAGCCCACAAGATATTTTACCAACCTAACAACACTCTCAATACTCACTAATCTCACCACCCCCTACAAAAAACCTTAATTCGCTACGCTCCTCCAGTAAACTTCTAGCTAACATAAACAAGACCAACAACTTGCTAGGTGATTCCCTATTCTGCAACACTGCTGGAAAAAACTGGAACTTATTACCCAGTGAACTAACCCTACTTCCATCTCTTACACTATTTAAACAAAAGCTTAAAAGACAACTCAAAACACACTGGTTATGTCCCTGTAGCAACCCTGACTAACTTCTGACGCCACATCATCTTTCACCACTTCT